>NC_080551.1:9562500-9907500 GCF_028640845.1 Ahaetulla prasina
TTGGCCAAGTGTGATTGTCCACACAAGGAATTTATCTGTGGTGCATTACCTCACAGTGTACATATAAACAGCAAATAATAGGTCCCAGGTCATAAATCATAATCATTAATCATAAATTATAAACAACAATTGATAAATCATAAGAAACCAATAGGAGAAGATGGTAGGAAAGAGGAGAAGATGAGAAGTGAGGCAGTGCTGTGGGGACTTAAGTGTTCAGCAGAGTGATAGCACGGGGGGTGGGGGAACTTATCTTTATGCCTGGTTGTTTTGGCATGCAATGCTCTATAGCAGCATCCTGAGGGGAGAAGTTGAAATAGATTATGTCCAGGATGTCAGGGGGCCTGTAGATATTTTCTCAGTCCCCTTTCTGGTTCATACAGTATACAGATCCTCAATGGAAGGCATTGGTGAATATCCTTTTGCTTCTAGATGTTCTCCAGAATTGAAAGGGAAAAGGGAGCTCATTGAAAAACATGGCTATGCTGGCTTGACCCCTTTGCTTGTCTGCTTCCTCAGGAACAACAGTGTCATCCTGGCGGACGAGATGGGCTTGGGGAAGACCATCCAGACTATTTCTTTCCTCTGCTACCTCTTCTATCAGCACCAGCTCTATGGCCCCTTCCTGATCGTGGTGCCCTTGTCAACCCTAACCTCATGGCAGAGGGAGTTTGAGATCTGGGCCCCAGAGGTCAACGTGGTTGTGTACATCGGAGATCAGATGAGCAGGAACGCTGTGCGTAAAACTAGCATCGAGGAAGGGGTTGAATGGGACTAGGACCACCCGTTTATCTTTTTCTACAGTTCTGTGGGGTGAGCTGCAGGGTGCATGACACAGAAATGAAAGTGCCGTTATTGGGAGACAGGGATAGCAAGAAAAGCAAGGCAGGATCTGAAATTCCCACTCAAAACCGTTAGGTTAAAAGTTGTAGAAACCTTTCCTCCTTTGTCCAGTCTGGAGGCGAGCCAATTCACAGATGCGAAGTTGTTATGAGAACCTGGAGCCGAGAAGGTGATAAGAAGCTGTTCTCAGGCGCCGTTTGCTCGATTCCTCGGAGCTGAGACAAAACAGATGGCCCCAAGCTATTCCCTTCCCCCTCCCATTCCCAGGAAGGTACATCAATGTAAAGGAAAGATCAGAAACAGGAAAAAGTTGTAAAGTGGCATCCAGGCCCTCCCCACCAGAATGGCAGCATCCCAATAGGGATCTATGGGCACCTGACATGCTGCCCCCCTAGGAGAAGGAAAACTTCACCTGGAAGAGAAAAGAGAAGAGAAATATAAACAATTAGTTAGGTTTATCTGGGTATTGGGCATGGAAACACTTCAGCAACCTAGGAGACATCTTCTCATGTGTTGGGTAGCTGGCATGCGGAACCGTGCCCAAATTTGCCTGAATGCTCAGATCCACTCTTTGTTTAATCCTGTTGAATCGACTACAGATGACAGTTTCCCCAGGAGATGATAAGAGCCATTATGATACGGTGGTTAGGGTGCAGTATTGCAGGCTAACTCTGATGACTGCCAGGAGTTCGATCTTGACCAGCTCAAGGTTGACTCAGCCTTCCATCCTTCCGAGTCTGGTAAAATGAGGACCCAGATTGTTGGGGGCAAGAGGCTGACTATAAACCGCTTAGAGAGAACTGTAAAGCACTGTGAAGCGGTATATAAATCTATGCACTATTGCTAAACTAAAATCAAATTTCATTTTGGCTTAGTGAATCAGGCTTTTGCATTAAAAAAAAAGAGCTGTTGGATGATTAGGTGGTATAATTAGCTCTGCTGGCTGGGGAATTTTGGGGGGTGAAATCCACACATCTTCAAATTGCCAAACCAACCTATTCATTTATTTTACTTCAGATCCGTGAGTACGAGTGGGTCCACTCTCAGACCAAACGGCTGAAGTTCAACGTGCTGATTACAACCTACGAGATCCTCCTGAAAGACAAGGTGAGTGATGGGCCAAGGCAGCTTCTACTTGGAGGAAAGAGGAACCCTGGCCATCTTCTTTTTTCTGTCTGCCCTAGTGTTTTTGGCTCAGAAAAGGTGGCTGCTACTGGAAGTGAAGATGTTTCAGAAAGTTCTAGATTCTCATAGTTAGTGAGCTGCTTCTGGAGAACTCATCCATTCCCTTGTGGACCGGTCTTTTTTTCTTTTTTCTTTCTTTCTCTCTCTCTCTCTCTCTCTCTCTCTCCTTTCTTCCTTCCTTCCTTCTTTCTTTTTCTTTCTTTCTTTCTCTCTCTCCTTCCTTCCTTCTTTCTTTCTTTCTCTCTCTGTCTCCTTCCCTCCCTCTTTCTTTCTTTCTTTCTTTCTTTCTTTCTTTCTTTCTTTCTCTTTCCTTCCTTCCTCCCTCCCTCCCTCCCTCCCTTCCTTCCTTCCTTCCTTCCTTCTTCCAGACTTTTGCTAACCAGGGATGTTTTGGGAGCATTAAGGTGCAAAAGACAGTGATCGCAATACCATGAATTCAAAGAACTAATATGAATAACATCTGCATTGTATTTGCTCTTAAGGTGTTTGGGCAATTATCTTTTGCTTCCCAAGCTATCTTCAATCTGCTTTAATTCTGCACCACGCTTTAGTGTGTTGTCCAACCATAATTTATTTATTTATTTATTTATTTATTGTTTCAATTTCTATACCGCCCTTCTCCCAAAGGACTCAGGGCGGTTTACAGCCAAAGTAAAGACAATTAGTACAATTTTTAAGACCAGTTTAAAAGGAAAATTTAGAGTTGGTTGAAGAACTTAAAACCAATAAAACCCCTTATTAAAACCCCACTAGGCCAGTCCTGCACTGTGAAACAAAAATGTTTTCAGCTCGCGTCGAAAGGTCCGAAGATCAGGGAGTTGACGGATACCTGGTGGTAACTTGTTCCAGAGGGTTGGTGCCCCCACAGAGAAGGCCCTCCCCCTGGAGGAGGGATTTCATGGGAAGATGTGGGTCTGTCTTCAGCACTCGGTCCAAGAGGTTTCCAAGGACTGTGATGTACACAGAGTGGTGCTGGAGAACTTGAAAACTACAGACCTTGGGTGGGAGGGTGAATTTTCTATATCCTTGACATAAGAAGGAATATTTCCACATAACTTCTTCACAAAATTTTTGGAAAGCAGTAAGCGGCCATGTTGGGCTCATATTTGGGATGCTCCTTCTTCTATGTAGCTTCTTGATAGTAAAAAATATCTGGAGTCAGAGTACTCCTTCCAGAAATATTGTGGTCCCCATAATAGAAGAAACCCTAGATTGCTTGTGGATTTTTGCCAGCCCAGCTAAATATCGCTACCAGGAGAATTTTACCCTGGGTTGAATGTCATTGAATATAGTGTGGCGGCAGCCGAAAAAGCCAGTGTAATCCTAGGCTGCATAAACAGAGGAATAGAATCAAGATCACATGAAGTCCTAGTACCACTTTATAAAGCCTTGGTAAGACCACACTTAGAATACCGCATATGTCTAGTTTAATAAAAAGAAGGACCAGGGGTGACATGATAGCAGTGTTCCAATATCTCAGGAGCTGCCATGAAGAAGAGGGAGTCAAACTATTCTCCAAAGCACCTGAAGGCAGGACAAGAAGCAATGGGTAGAAACTAATCAAGGAGAGAAGCAACTTAGAACTAAGGAGAAATTTCCTGACAGTTAGAACAATTAATGTGGAACAACTTGCCTCCAGAAGTTGTGAATGCTCCAACACTGGAAATTTTAAAGAAAACGTTGGATAACCATCTGTCTGAGATGGTGTAGGGTTTCCTGCCTGGGCAGGGGGTTGGACTAGAAGGCCTCCAAGGTCCCTTCCAACTCTGTTATTATTATTATTACTCTGGAAAGAGGGCAGAGAAGAGCAACAAAGATGATCAGGGGGCTGGAGACTAAAAGAACAGTTTGCCAGAACTGGGGCTGTCTAGTCTAGTGAAAAGAAAGAGTAGGGGAGACATGATAGCAGTGTTTCAATATTTGAGGGGCTTCCACAAAGAAGAGGGGTGGTCAACCTATTTTCCAAAGTACCAGAAGGCAGAACAAGAAGCGATAGATGGAAATTAATGAAGGAGAGAGGAAACCTAGAAGTAAGCAGAATGTTCCTGGCAGTGTGAACAATTAACCAGGTGAACGGCTTGCCTCCAGAAATTGAGGGTGATCCATCACTGGAGGTTTTTCAGAAGAACCTCCCCATTTGTCCCGAATGATATAGGGTCTCTTGCTTGAACTGGAGGTTGGACTTAGAAGACCATCCAAGGTCCCTTCCAACTCTGTTATTCTGTATGTCGTAACCTGTCATACTTGGGACACAGGTGTAAGTTTTCCGGAGTAGATGTAAAAGGAACTTCCCTAAAACGGTTCTACTTCATTGCTCTTTTGTGACCCATCTGGTTTTTCTTCTCTAGGCCGTCCTGGGAAGCATCAACTGGGCCTTCCTTGGCGTTGATGAAGCCCATCGCTTGAAGAATGACGATTCTTTGCTCTACAAGACATTGATTGACTTCAAGTCCAACCACCGCCTGCTGATCACTGGGACGCCCCTTCAGAATTCCCTGAAGGAACTGTGGTCCCTGCTGCAGTTCATCATGCCAGAGAAGTAGGTTGAGTAGGGAAGTAGGTCTTTAGCTACAACAAGGTGCAGCTGCTAAAGCAAAAAGTGGCCTTTACAGTAACAGTGGCCTCTGTGGTTCAGACTGGTAAGACAGTCTGTTATTAACAGCAGCTGCTTGCAATTACTGCCGGTTCAAGTCCCACCAGGCCCAAGGTTGACTCAGCCTTCCATCCTTTATAAGGTAGGTAAAATGAGGACCCAGATTGTTGGGGACAATAAGTTGACTTTGTATATAAATATACAAATAGGATGAAGACTATTGCTAACATAGTGTAAGCCGCCCTGAGTCTTCGGAGAAGGGTGGGATATAAATGCAAATAAATAAATTAAAAAAACAAACAAACAGTAACAGAGTTGGAAGGGACCTTGGAGGTCATCTAGTCCAGCCCCCCTGCTCACGCAGGAGACCTGCACTAGGGATTCGAACCGCCGAACTTTCCGGTTGACTTTAGAGCAAGATTTAGATTTAGAAGCCCAAATTATTATACAGCAATTATCAATGCAAGCCTCATACAAACTTATTTTTTTAAAAAATTCTGTATCTTGTTAGTTTACTGTGGCAAAAAAAGAGCCAGTAATTTTTCAGTAACAAATTTTATTAGGTAACAGACGCACCCACAGAAGCATTTTGCAGTGAATGAAAGCTTTAATTACCATGTGTAAGGATTCCCCTGCAGAGTTTTATCGGTTTTATGGTCTCTTTTCTGAAAATACAATGTTCTTTTCTTGTTTTATTTTTTTACAAATATATAATTATATTTTTTTTTATATCATTTTCCTCTTTTTAATGTCGAAGACTGGCCCAGAGTCTCTAAAGAGCTGGGTGGCCTCCTATGTTAAAATTAAACGATGAAATAAATGAGGCCCCAAAGGTGTTTTGTCCCATTCCTCCTCTGACGGCCGGGTCGGGGAAGTCCGTATCAAGCGTGCCTCTGCAGCTTTGCCAAAGTTCTGTCAGAGTTCTCAGGGCAGGCAGGAGACCAGGATGTGACTTCAGCAATCCAAGTTAGACTTTGCCTGACTCAAAGAATGCCAGAAAGCAGATCCTTTATATAGGCCATGGGGTGTGGCTCCATGACTCAGCACTTATCCAGGCCTGCCCCTCCCTTCCTTTTGCTGACGTCGCCTCTCCACTCTCCGGAAGCGTGGCTCCCTCCAGCCTCCAACTGCCGGTAATTCCAGCTCATGACTGGCTTCACACTCCCCAGGCTCACATGCTGTGGGGGAGGGGCCCAGCTGCTCCGTTTATCCGGGCATGGTGCCAGGACTGGGGGCTGGAGGCATGCCAGGACATTCTTCTGCACTATCAGCGTCCGGCAGGAGACGAGAGGGGCCCGGCTGTGGAGAGGGGGCAAGCGAGGCACAACAAAAGGTGTTTTTTCTTTAAAAGGCAAGAAAGTCCAGTTGCCTCTTGAAAAAAAGAAGCACCTTTGGGACAGCCATGACCTGGATGACTGAGAATCTCCATCGAATCTCCTCATTTATGAGGGCTGCCTGTAGCTGATGTGACATGCTTGTGCCTACCTTGCCAGTAGAAAGGAAGAATGGTCTAGATCTTTGATGGCGAACCTATGGCATGTGTGCCAGGGATGGCACGCAGTGCCTTCTTTGTGGGCACGCAAGCTGTTGCCCCAGTTCAGTTCTGCTGCGCATGCGTGCATGGCTCCTGCTAGTCAGCTGGTGTTGTGTCCTCCCTCGCCTCCGTCCGAGCGATGGCTTAATTAGCCAGCACTTATCAGCTCTGGCAGCAGAATAGCTAGCGTCTGCCAAGAGCCTCCGTTATTTTCCACGACGCTGGTGAGTCACCCAGAAACAAACTTCAGCTCTTAATCAGTGGATTTGCCTGTTACAAAGAGACACAGCAGCTCTCGCTGTCTTTTATATCCTGTGGGGTGTGGCTCCATGACTCAGTACTTCCTGGGCCTGCCCCACCCTTGCTTCTGTTGTTCCCACCTCTCCTGCCTACGAAACCTAGGGTCCAGCCAGGCCTGATTGCCATCAGCTGGGTCTGCAGGCATGGCCTGGGGGGATGGAAGAGTCAGGGGATGGAGGCCTCATTATCTCTTCCACCTGGCCTGCTTCTGGCTCCTGGAGCTGAGCCAGGGAAGCCGGTGCTCCCGAGGTAAGTCCTGACGGCCCTTCCCCCTCACTGTCCAAGTCACTTTCTGGCAGCAGGCCTGGCTCGGGGGGCGCAGACACAACAGCTGGTCTTCGGGTCCCTGCCACGCATGTGCGGAGGGCACTTGTGCATATGCAGGGAGATGGGGACATGCAGGAGGTGTGTGTGCATGCATGGGAGCGGGCGCGCATGCGCGGGGCAGGGCACATGCACGGGGTGCACACTCATTGCATTTTTGGGGGTTTGGGCGCACGCACAAACATTCACACATGCGCACACATGCTTTGGTCACTCGGTCCAGAAAAGGTTAGCCATCACAGGACTAAATGATGCTTAGAACCTGCAAAATTGGCTTTGGAGGTGGGCCTGAGTGGTTCTCATCCTCTCTGTCTCTCTCCTCCTCCCTCCTTCCCTTTCTCTCTTCCCCCACCCCATCTCTCTGCCTCCTCCTCTCTCTCTCTCTTCCCCACCCCCTTGCCCTGTTTGTGGCTGTCAGGTTCGAATCCTGGGAAGACTTTGAAGACGACCATGGCAGAGGACGAGAGAACGGGTACCAGAGCCTGCATAAGGTCCTGGAGCCCTTTCTCCTGCGCAGGGTGAAGAAAGATGTGGAGAAATCCCTCCCAGCCAAAGTGGAGCAGATCCTGCGGGTGGAGATGTCTGCCCTCCAGAAGCAGTATTACAAGTAAGGGTTCTTCTGGTGGCGGGCCAGCAATACTCAGTATGGGCACCACAAGATACCATATTTTTTGGAGTATCAAGACGCAACTTTTTATTACAAGTAAGGGTGAAAATCTGGGTGCGTTTTATACTCCGAATGTAACCCCACCCAGCTTCTCAAACGGAGGTTTCAGAGGCTGAAAGAAGCTTCAGAAAAGAAGCTCTCAAACGGAGCTTCAGAAAAAAAAGCCCCAAACAGAGCTTCAGAGGCTTTTTTTCTGAAGCTCTGTTTTGGAGGCTTTCAGGGGCAAAAAAGTTTTTTCTGAAACAGAGTTTCAGAGGCAGGGAAAAAAAGCAAAAAAAAAGGCAAGGCGCAGAGCTCACAACCAAGGAACCTGTTGCTAAAATTCACCTTTGGGAACAGCTGATTGGGGGTATTCCAGGAGGCCAACCCACCTGTCAATCAGCTTTTTTCTTATTTTCCTCCCCAAAAACTAAGGTGCGTCTTATACTCCGGTGCGCCTTATATTCCGAAAAATATGGCAACTTTTTTTCTTAGGAAAGAAGTAAAACGAGCATGGTGCTTGGATTTCCTGCACACAGGAAGTGGCTGCCCAACCTCCTCCTACTAGTCTCCAACCAATCAGATTCCAAGTGATTCCCTAGCTTAAATGCAACATTGGAGAACAGGAGTCTCCTGTTGCAACTCTGCAGGCGTCTGTGGGCTGGATTTCATTCGAATTGGCCATCATGAGTCACAAAAAGAAGGCCCCTTGGGGGTGATAACCGAATCTCTCTCCTCTCCTCCCCATAAGTGTACATAAGTTAAAAACCGAAGGCAGATTGAGCGAGTACAGGATTATTAAGCCAATGAACACAATATCTTAAAATCGACAGCAGACCTTGGAGAAGGTCTCCTGTTCGAGCACGAGTGTTGTGGCTCCCGCCCCCGAACCTGGCCCCATGCCTGAAAGTGCCTTGGAGCCGGGCCTGCTGCCAGAAAGTGATTTGGACAGTGAGGGGGAAGGGCCATCAGGACTTACCTCGGAAGCACCGGCCTCCTTGGATCAGCTCCAGGAGCCAGAAGCAGGCCAAGCGAAAGAGATAATGAGGCCTCCTTCTCCTGACTCTTCCCCCCCCCCAGGCCACGCCTGCAGACCCAGCTGACAGCAATCAGGCTTGGCTCAATCCCAGGTTTCGTAGGCAGGAGAGAAGAGAACAACAGAAGCAGGGGAGGGGCAGGCCTAGGAAGTGCTGAGTCATGGAGGCACACCCCACAGGATATAAAAGGCAGCTAGAGCTGGTATGTCTCTTTGTATCAGGCAAATCCACGGATTGACTAGAGCTGAAGGTTGTGACTCACCAGCATCTTGGCAGCCAACGAGGGCTCTTGGCAGACACTGGCTCTTTTGTTGCCAGAGCTGATAAGAGCCGGCTAATTAAGCCATCATTCGGACGGAGGCGAGGAGGACATAACAAGGAGGTTGGACTAGAACAGGGGTCTCCAACCTTGGTCCCTTTAAGACTTGCGGACTTCAACTCCCAGATTTCCTCAGCCAGCTTTGCTGGCTGAGGGACTCTGGGAGTTGAAGTCCACAAGTCTTAAAGGGACCAAGGTTGGAGACCCCTGGACTAGAAGACCTCCAAGGTCCCTTCCAACTCTATTACTCTGTATTGGGTATGTGCTGGTTTGCTTTCTTGAAGCCGCCAGAGGAGCTGAAACTGACGTTTGTTATCCGCTGACCCTTCAGATGGATTTTAACAAGGAATTACAAAGCCCTGTCCAAGGGAACACGTGGCAGTACTTCCGGTTTCCTCAATATCGTGATGGAGCTGAAGAAATGTTGCAATCATTGTTACCTGATCAAACCTCCAGAAGAGAATGAGAAGGAAAACAACCAGGAGAGACTCCAGGTAG
The DNA here is from genome assembly GCF_028640845.1 of Ahaetulla prasina. Taxonomy (NCBI): domain Eukaryota; kingdom Metazoa; phylum Chordata; class Lepidosauria; order Squamata; family Colubridae; genus Ahaetulla; species Ahaetulla prasina. The sequence continues at coordinate 9,571,780 of NC_080551.1, forward strand.
GTAGAGCTTGGAGAAAAACTTCTGGTAACATCAGCCCTTCCAGGTAAACCAGATGGGGAAACACAACTAGATGAGCTAATTCTACTTTTATTGTAAGGCTACGTTTGCGGAACTTTGCAAGTCTGAATCTTGCAAACTTCCCGCTGCTACTTTGGAGACCATTTTGTGGATCTTTTCTCCTGCCTTGCTAATAGTGGTGGAATTCAATTTTTTTTTTTTTACTACCGGTTTTGTGGGCTTGGCTTGGTGGGCGTGGCAGGGGAAGGATACTGCAAAATCTCCATTCCCTCCCCACTCCTGGGGGAAGGATACTGCAAAATCTCCATTCCTTTCCCACTCCAGGGGAAGGATACTGCAAAATCTCCATTCCCTCCCCACTCCTGGGGAAGGATACTGCAAAATCCCCATTCCTTCCTCACTCCTGGGAGAAAGATATTGCAAAATCCCCATTCCATCCCCACTCCTGGGGGAAGGATACTACAAAATCCCCATTCCCACCCCACTCTGGGGCCAGCCAGGGGTGGTATTTGCCGGTTCTCTGAACTACTGAAAATTTCCACTACCAGTTCTCCAGAACCTGTCAGAAGCTGCTGGATTTCACCCCTGGCTAAAACCTGAATATCAACGAAGAAATTAAGGATTTAGTCAGAGATGAAACTCATAATATTGTTAGGCTGGTTGTGCAGCTAAGCATGACATTCTGGAGAAGAATTGAGGTATAGTTGAGGAATAGATTAAGAAGCCCTGATGCTTAACAGAGCTTCTTAATAAGGCTCCCAAATATCTCAAAGGCTTCAGGTGGTTTCACAGGAACCTGAGATCCAGCCTGAAAGTCAACTTTCTCTTACCTGAATATATCAGATATATTGAACTAGGACTTCCGTTCTCTCCAACCAACATAACCATGCATTTGGAGGGTGGTAGATGATGGAAGATGGTCTATAAAAAATTATTACTGCAAGGAAACAGATATATAACTTGCCTAAGCCAACCTGCCGAGCTCATGAGCAAGTGAACTAGAACAAGGGGTGCCCGCCTTGTATTCATTTTCATTGTTGCTTCTCTTAAGCCACTAAAAACATCATGATGCTCAGTTGCTCAGTCAACTTTGCTCCATCAGGTTTTGAACCACCACCACCTCATGGTCACTCTTGTTTTCTTAGTCTTTAATCAGGAGCAGCGGAAAACTCATCCTTCTGGACAAACTGCTTAGCAGGCTCCGTGCGAGGGGCAACCGAGTCCTCATTTTCTCCCAGATGGTGAGAATGTTGGACATCTTGGCGGAGTATTTGACCATCAAGCACTACCCTTTCCAGGTGACGACCAGGAATTTGATGATAGATAAATAGATAGGTTGACAGACAGATAGCTAGATGGACAGACATGATGGGTGCGTGGGTGGATGGATGAATGATAGATAGATGATAGATAGAAGATTAGATAGATAGATAGATAGATAGATAGATAGATAGATAGATAGATAGATAGACAGACAGACAGACAGACAGACAGACAGACAGACAGACAGACAGACAGACAGATGATAGATGATAGATGATAGATAGGTAAGTAGGTAGGTAGGTAGATAAATAGATAAGACAGACAGACAGATAGATATGGTGGTGGGGCAGCAGGAGGTTTTCAAGTGCATTTTGCCTTATGGTGGACGAGGGAGAAAGACCAGCTTTAAGGGGGATGTTTGCAAATAGTTGAACCATGCAGCCTTTCTGGAGGATCATGGCTACATGGGCAGGGGTTCTACTTTCTATTCTCCCTTGCCAGGCATTGGAAGATACCAGATGGGAAGGCTTTTTTTATTTTCTGCTTAATGAGAAAGATTGTTTTAGTTATCGTTATTGCTTTTAATTTTAGTGGTCCTTGCCTCAGCTCCTGCCAACCTAGCAGTTTGAAAGCATGCAAATGCAATTAGATAAATAGGTACCACTTTAGTGGGAAGTAAGAGCGCTCTGTGACATCATGCTGGCCACATGACTGCAGAAATGTCTTCGGCGCTGGCTCAATGGCCTTGAAACGGAGATGAGCACCAATCCCAGGGGTGAAATGCTACCGGTTCGGACTGGTTCTCCCAAACCGGTAGTTAAAAAATGCTACTGGTTCGGATGAACCAGTATTTGCGATGATCAGCTGTGACGTGCAATTTATATTAGTTAGAATCATCAGATTTCCTGCGTTCTAGTTAATTTAAATCGTGTGGCACAGTGGATTCCCCCCCACCTTCCTGTTCTACTTGCCTTTGCAGACTCGGAAGGCTTGAAAATGTTCCTTTTTTAGCGTTGCGCAGGCGTGCCTCAGCAGAGTCACAGAACCGGTAGCAGACCTCAGAGGATTTCATTGCTGGAGCAGTCCCTATAGTAGGCAACAACTAGCGGAATAAAATCCACACAGATTCCTTTTTTTAATTATTGCTTTTAATGAATAAGAAAAAAATGAAGCAAAACACAAAAACACAAATAGTTTTTAGAAAAAGGAAGAAAACCCAAAACTAATAGCCAGATTGAACAAAGATCAAAACGATGCAACAGTGATAAAACAATAAATTCAAAGGAACTGTAACTTCGAAAAATGCTAATACAGGTAGTCCTCGACTTACAACAGTTCCTTTAGTGACTGAAGTTACATCGCTGAAAAAAGCGACTTATAACCATTTTTCGCGATTGTAGGATCCCCATGGTCACGTGATCAAATTTCAGATGCTTTGCAACTGACTCCTGTTTATGACAAGTCACACTGTCCTGGGATCCTGGGATCCCCTTTGGTGACCTGACAAGCAAAGTCAACGGGGAAATCCGATTCATTTAACAACCTTGTTCCTAATTGAAGGTCTGCGGTGATTCGCTTTGACAGTTGTGGCAAGAAATGTTGTAAAATGGGGGCAGAACTCCCCTTAACAAATGTAAACTCACTTTAATCAGAGAATTGTTGGCCACAGTTGTGACTGTACGTCGACGATTAGCTGTATTAACTTACAGCTCGTTCAGCCCTTTATCATAGGACAGGGGTCTCCAACCTTGGCAACTTTAAACCTGGAGGACTTCAGCTCCCAGAATTCCCCAGCTAGCAAAGCGAGTTGAAGTCCTCCAAGCTTAAAGTTGCCAAGGTTGGAGATCCCTGTCATAGGATGTAATCCATTTTAAGATATCATTTAATCCAGACCCTGGGGAAACGCACTTCGCACACACTTTTCCCTGATCTCTTTTTGTCTCCTCCCTCCCTCTCTCTCCCCCCCGCCCACTCTCTCTTTCTTTCTTTCTTTTTTTTCTTCATAAACCCGCTTAATAGATTATGCCTGGCTTGGCTGTAGGAACCTGGTCTTTCTGCCTCCTGGCCACCATTCCCAGCAGCAGGAACAGCCTGAGTTATTTTTAATCGTGGTTATTTTTAGACTGTTGTCTTGCTCTTAAGCTGAAGGAAACCATTGGGAGGAGAGTTGAGTTTCTGGAGGAGACGTGGAGGGAGGGGGGGTGCCTCTTGGGTGGGTTGGAGGTGAGGTTTACCTTGGGAGATCTCCTGAATCTCTTTGCCATTGTTTTCTGCAGCGCCTGGACGGTTCCATCAAAGGAGAAATCCGGAAACAGGCTCTGGATCATTTCAACGCCGAAGGCTCAGAGGTACGGCTGGAGCTGGCTTGGGTAAACAGGTGGGGGAGGAGGGGCAGGGGCTGCCTAGGAAGGAGGTCACAAGGCGTAGCAAGGGGTGCCTTCTTGGTGGGGTTGAAAGAAGGTGTCGGTTATGTTTCTTTTGACAAAGGCCTGGGGGGATCCGAAGGGTCTGGAGGAGGCTGGCAGGACTGAACAGAGGAAGGAAAAGTTTAGTTTGTACTCAGGAGCCGCTGAAGGACCAAGCTGTAGGTCACAGGAGCTGACTCTCTCTGCTTCTCGCCGCAACGGAAACATGGTTTGCTTAGCCAGCATATCTAGGTCCATGTCCTGAGCTTTTGTTGACATTTCTGCTGGCTGCCTTATTAGGGAGAGAGGGAACATTGGCAACAGAGAAAAAGAGACATCCTGGCCAGTTTTGCTTTGCTTTGGTTTTTTACTCCAAAAAATGGAAATCTCTTGGTACTTTCTGGTCATCTTAACAGGAATAAAGAAAGCGATCTGTGATTTGTTTATAAGGAACAATCCCACTAAGTTTTAGGGCTTCATTTAGGGCTGAAATTTCCAAAGTGATGCAGAGAACTGAAGTCTCTCGTAAAACGACAAAAGCCAACGGGTCGAATTAGCATGTAGATTACGGGGAAATTACATTTTGAAGCAACCTATGGTTAGTGTTTGACTCGCGGCACAATAGGGGTGGGAGGGCAGAATTTCCGTTGCCGACAAGGCAGTTGTTTAAGTGAGCCTTGCACAATCTTAGGAACTTTTTGCCATGGTGGTTAAGCAAATCACACGGTTGTTAAGTGAATCCGGTTTCCCCCAATGACTTTGCTTTCGGAAGCCATCTGGGAAGGTCGCAGGTGAGTTCGGGATGCTGCAGCTGTCATAAATACAGGCCAGCTCCCAAGGGCCTAAATTTTGAACACACGATCATTGGGATGCTACAAGGGTTGTAAGTGTGTAAATGTTGGTTCTAAGTCACTTTTTTCATGATAACGTTGACCGGTCGCTAAATGAATGATTGTAAGTCAAGAACTACTTCTAAAGGTAGTCCTCGACTTAGAGCAGTTCATTTAGTGACTGGTCAAAGTTACAACAGCACGAAAAAAGTGATTTAGGACCGGGGGTCAAATGCTCCCGGTTCGGATCGGATCACCCAATCTGGTAGTGATGGCAGCGGGTGGTTCGTAGAACCGGTAGCAGAAATCCCTGCCCCCCACCCCCCTCATGCCCGGCTGAGCCACACAATCATCAGACATTTTTTTTTTTACTTTTAAAAGCATTTTTTCTTTGGCCGAAAAAAATGCTTTTAAAAGTAAAAAAAACAAAGCCTCTGATGATCGCGCGGCTCAGCTGGGATCATCAGAGGAGCCTTTTAAAACCATTTTTTTTCTACAATCTTTGGCCGAAGAGATTGTAGAAAAAATTCTTTTAAAAGGCTCCTCTGGCGATTTCAGCTGAGTTGCCCGATCGTTCAAGGCTTTTTTTTTTTTTTTTTAAAGCATTTTTTTTTTGCCTTTAAAAGAAAAAAAAGCCTCTGACGATCAAGCAACTCAGCTGGGATCGCCAGAGGAGCCTTTTAAAAGCATTTTTTCTAAAAACTCTTCGGCAAAGAGGTTGTAGAAAAAAATGCTTTTAAAAGTTAAAAAAAAAAAAAGTTGGCCATGCCCACCCAGTCACATTACCCCACACACACACCAAGTCACGCCCACAGAACCAGTAGTAACAAATTTTACACTTTACCCCTGCTTAGGACCGTTTTCCACACTTAAATGACCATGGTAGCATCCACTGTTCCCTCTAAACTGCGCGCGTGCGCAAATGCGCACTGCTGACACGGTCTCCGCGCACAGAAAATCTGTGCTGCGCAGCTAATCAACGCCTGTCAAATGACGTTGATTAGCTGCAAGACAGATTCGGCTAGCTAAAAGTTTTAGCTAGCCGAATCTGTTTGATTCTTTTAATAAATCATGTGACTTGAATGGATGGATTTAATAAATGAATAAATAATAATAATAATAATAATAATAATAATAATAATAATAATAATAATAATAATAATAATAATAATAATAATAATAATAATAATAATAATAATAATAATAATAATAATAATAATAATAATAATAATAATAAATGAATGGATTTAATAAATCATGTGACTTGAATGGATGCGATGCTGGCATGACCCGCACGTCTGATGTTGCTCACAGTGGTCCAAGGGACCGCTCAGGGAGTTAGTGTGCTTGCTCAGACTCGTGAAAAATTAGAGGGAACATTGGTAGCATCCCCATGATCACGTGATCAAAATTCAGACACTTGGCAGTTGCTTCATACTTACAACGGTTGCCAATGTCCTGGAGTCACATGATCCCTTTTGGCGACCTTCTGACCAGCAAAATCAATGAGGAAGGCAGATTCACTGAACAATCGTGTTATGTAACTTAATAACTACAGTGATTCACTTAACGGATGTGGAAATAAAGGTCGTAAAATGGCACAAAATTGACTTAACAAACATCTCAACATTGGACTCCATTGTGGTCATAATTTGAGGACTACCTCTGTAGGCGTTGCATAACAGAGACGTGTTTCTGAGGAGGTATCTTCTTATTCCTATTTTAATGTAACATTTTGGACGGGAGACCAGGCTCCCCTGCTCTGTCCGTAAACTACTACAGGTAGTTCTCGACTGAGCCCAAAATTTACGATGCTAAGCGAGACAGTTGTTAAGTGAGCTTTGCCCCCCATTTTACCACCTTTCTTGCCACGTTTGTTGCCCCCCCCCCACCACTCTTGCCACCTGACCGGTCCTTTGCTGACTCTCCTTCTGGACCTATTCAAACGCAGACCTCAATGTGTGTTTCCTTTCATCACATGTCCCTTAGGACTTCTGCTTTCTACTCTCCACGCGTGCTGGCGGCCTGGGGATCAACTTGGCATCAGCTGACACAGTGGTGATCTTTGATTCCGACTGGAACCCCCAGAATGACCTACAGGCCCAAGCTCGAGCTCACCGGATTGGGCAAAAGAAACAAGTTAGTGAGAAACTTTCTCTTCCTTTAAGGTCTTTTGCAGTTGGGGCTGGACTTCAGTTCCTAGCAAGGGGGATTGGGGATTCTGGGACCCAACATTCAGGGCATCCGAAAGGAGTCAGAAATAGGGAAATTTCGTTAACAAGCCAGATGGTAGCAATCTGGAAATTAATTCCTTCTCAGTTGCTTTGTCTTCTCTGGCTACAAGAAACAAAGGGAGAAATTAATTTCCAGGCAGGTACTATCTGGCTGTTAACTAGATGACCCTATTCTTTCAGATCCCCTGAACGTTGCAAGGGCTAAGTATTATGATTATTTATTCAATTTTTATCCTGCCTTTATTACTTTTATAATTAGTTCCAGGCAGGGAACATACTTAATACTCCTCCTGTTTTTCCTACAACAACTCTGTGAGGTTGGTTGGGCTGAGAAGGAGTGACTGGGCCCAAGTCATCCAGCCGGCTTTCATGCCTAAGGCGGGACTAGAAATCCAGTCTGCTGGTTTCTAGGCCAACATCTGAAGCATAGACCAGATTGGCTATCTGCCATGTCAATTGACTCTTACCTCACTAAAAATGGGATTTAGAACTTGGAACCCAGGGATGAAGGCAGGGGAGGGGGGGGGCTTCCTATTGGTCTGCTTGAGTAGCCCCTGCCAGTTGAGCTTCACTTATTATTAAGGATTGTGGGAACTGAGCAATTTGAATTTGGCCAAATTGTGGAGCAGCCATACTGTATTTTTCGGAGTATAAGATGCTCCGGACTATAAGGCGCACCTACATTTTTTGTGGAGGATCAAGAAAAAAAAAATCTGCCTCTGCCTCCCAGCAATTTGCCTCCTTGCAGCAAACAGCAAAGGCCAAAAATGGGGCGCCTGGAGGCGGCAATCAGCTATGGCAATCCCTGCAGCCTGAAACAGCTGATGGTCAGGAGGCCGATCTGACTGACAGTCAGCTGCTTGTGCTAATCAGGCTGTGCTGAAACTGAAACCGGCTGTTTACTGTTTGCTGTAAGGAGGCAAATTGCTGGAAGGCAGAGGCCAAAGGGTGGGGGCCGGCGGGTGGGCAGGGCTATATTTGGATGTATAAGTCGCACCCAAATTTCCACCTTCTTTTAGGGGGAAAAAGTGTGTCTTATCCTCTGAAAAATACGGTTACAGGTGGCTCTTCCTCAGTTGGCCCAGTTCATTTCAGGTTTTCAGATCCAAATTCTGGTTATTTGTTACATTGTTTTTTGAAATAGTGGACAGCAAAGTTAAATAATATAAGTAGAGGGAATTTGGCGGGGGGTGGGGGTGGCGGTGGTGGTGGGGGGTTGGTAGTTAGATATTCGGAAGTTCTCCTAAAGGGGCTGCCTTGGTAGACACAGCTGAAAACGAGACATCTACTTCCCCAAAGGTAAATAATCCTGGTAGGATAACTTCTATTTTTGTTGTAAGGTATTAGAAGCCGGTAGCTTTAGGTTTACAGCATGTTGATCCTTGATACCTGTCCCTTCCTGGTCCTTTTAAAAGGTCAGGTGAATTATTGAACTAGGGACAGATCCAAGAGAGATTTCTGTGCCTCACCTTGGCTGCACCAGGGATAAAAAGCTACCTATATAGCTATTTCACGCATCCCCTGGATTCTGCAGGTAAATATCTATCGCTTGGTTACAAAGGGAACAGTAGAAGAGGAGATTATAGAAAGAGCGAAGAAGAAGATGGTGCTGGACCATCTCGTGATACAACGGATGGACACCACAGGCCGGACAGTTTTGGACAACAGCTCTGATAGATCCAAGTAAGGAGATGGAACTTCTGGTCTGCTGATCAAGATGGCTGTTTGAATGTTAATCTGGGAAGGTGATAAGACTTAGTTTTAATTGGGCTGAGGGATCCTTTCTGCCAGTAGATTCTGAAACTTTCTTCAGCTTAGCAGGCAATACCGACCAAGTGATTAGCATCAATCCCCATTTTGAAAGTTTGATGAGATAAAATGAGCTGGTTATATTTGTCAGCCAGACGTGGTCATTGATAGCTAAATACATGCTTTATGCTAAGGTTGCTAACTGTCCTTTTTTAAGACAAACAGTTCATTTGCAACATTGATTTTAAAAAGACAAGAAGAATGATTTTAGCTACTCAGAATTACAAATTGCCAAGTTTCTTCAGCTCAAAAGAGATTAGGAGTTGAATGGGACTTCTTATCAAAGGATAAGTAGTACAATAGAATAGAATTCTTTTTTTATTGGCCAGGTGTGATTGGACACAAAAGGAATTTGTCTTGGTGCATATGCTCTCTGTGTACATAAAAGAAAAGATATGTTCATCAAGAATCATAAAGTACAACGCTTATTGATAGTCATAGGCTACAAATAAGCAATCGGAAAACAATATAAATTGTATGGATGCAAGCAACAAAGTTACAGTCATATAATCATAAGTGAGAGGAGATGGGTGATGGGAACGATAAGAAGATTAATAGTAGTGCAAATTTAGTAAATAGTTTGGCAGTGTTGAGGGAATTATTTGTTTAGCAGAGTGATGGCGTTCGGGAAAAAACTGTTCTTGTGTCTAGTTGTTCTGGTGTGCAGTGCTCTATAGCGTCGTTTTGAGGGTAGGAGTTGAAACAGTTTATGTCCAGGATGCGAGGGGTCTGTAAATATTTTCACAGCCTTCTTTTTGACTCGTGCAGTATACAGGTCCTCAATGGAAGGCAGCGTGATAGCCATTGTTTTTTCTGCCATTCTAATTATCCTCTGAAGTCTGTGTTTGTCATGTTGGGTTGCAGAACCAAAACAAAACAAAACAAAACAAAACGAACTAGATTATTTGAGATCTGGAAAAGTGAGCTAAGATGTGATCCAAGGACTTGTAAACTGGAAACCTTTGTGCAAGCCAATGGCCTCATGTTTTTCTCTAGTACAAACCCATTCAACAAGGAAGAGCTGACCGCCATCTTGAAGTTTGGAGCCGAAGACCTTTTTAAAGAAGCGGAAGGGGAAGAATCTGAACCACAGGTGAGTTTTCTGATCCATATTTCTGGGTGGAGATTACCTTGACATCTTCTTGGGATGTCATTTGAAATTGTCAAAGATTGTCGTGTCCCACTCCTCCGCTGACGGCTGGGTCAGGGAAATCCGAATCAGGCTTGCCTCTGCAGCTCTGCCCAAAGTCCTAGCAAAGTCCTCAGAGCAGGCAGGAGACCAGTAAGTGACTTCAGCAAGATAAGTTCGACTTTTGCCTGACTCAGAGACTGCCAGAAAGTAGATCCTTTATATAGGCCATGGGGTGTGGCTCCATGACTCAGCACTCATTAAGGCCTGCCCCTCCCTTCCTTCTGTTGCCTCCGCCTCTCCAATCTTCTGATGCGAGGATTACTCCAATCAGCTGTTGTTGGGAGTAAACCCTCCTCAGGCTCACCTGCTGTGGAGGAGGGGGAGGGGTCTAGCTGCTCCGTTTGCCTGGGCATGGAGTCAGGCCTGGGGCAGGGAGATGCTCCTTCTTCTGCAGTTTGTGTGGGCATGGAGCCAGGACTTGGGCCGGGAGGCATACATTCCTCAGTGTTCGGGAGCAGGTAAGAAGGCCCCGGCTGCTCTGAGGGCGGGCAAGACACAACAAAGATTTAACTCAATCCAATTCCTTTCCATATCAGAACTTCAGAAGGACAAAATATTAAATATTTCATATTGGTGTGTGTCTGATTGCACTCTTGCCTCTGCTTCTAGGAAATGGACATTGAGGAAATCTTACGCCTGGCTGAGACACGAGAGAATGAACCATCCACAAGTGCAACCGACGAACTGCTTTCACAGTTTAAGGTACAGGCCCAGAAAAGGCGCATCAAAAGTTTCAGAATTCAGAATAGCATTATCAATACAATTAAAGGGAGTTGTGTGGTGGCTTAGAGGTGAAGACACTCGCCTCCCATTCAGAAAGATGAAAATTCAATCCTAGGTGACAACTTGAAAAATGCTCAAATATTGCCATCCAATAAGCTACACATTAGGTGGCAGTAAACTGTAAGTGACAGAAGAGGAAATTAATGGGCTTGGTATGAAGTCCCTTCATAATCATAAATCTTACTTGTGTATAATTGAAATGGAGATACAGTGACACAAAGTTCTTCTACCCCAGATCTTGGGGGGATCCACAGCTAACAAAGTCAACACGTTTAGATAGAAACATGAAACTAACAGCTCAGATTTTTTGATCTTCTGGAAACAACTCCAGTTAAACAACTGAAGAGCTAGCTGAGATAGGAAGATTCCTGTACCACAATTTTGAGGAGGAAATCTCAGAGCTGGAAGGAGTTTCTAAGGCCATAATCATTAAGCAAGGAAGGAAAGTGGGGCAGAAGAAGAAGAAGGAGAAGAAGAAGAGGAGGAGGAGGAGGAGGAGGAGGGAGAAGGAGAAGGAGAAGGAGAAGGAGAAGGAGAAGGAGAAGGAGAAGGAGAAGGAGAAGGAGAAGAAGAAATAGCACCGACTGTGGAAGGATGGAAAGCTGAGTCAAGGTTGAGACTAGTGAGACGTGACCTGCTGGCAGTCAGCAGAAATAGCCTGCAATATTGCATTCTAACCACTGTGCTGCCACGGCAGAAGCATCTCCATTGGCCAATTTGTCTCTGGTGCATAAGCTCTCAGTGTACATACAAACAATAAGATACCAATAGGAGAAGTAGTCGGAAAGATGAGGAGGATAACAGCAATACAGCCTCCCTACTTGGATAAATGCCCTTAGACACAAGACAGTTCTGTGGTAGTTTGGTGTTCAGCAGAATGATGGCAGGAGGGAAAAAGCTGTTTTTGTTTCTAGTTGTTTTGGCACGCAGTGCCCTATAGTGGCGCCCTGAGGGAAGGAGTTGAAACAATTTATGTCCAGGATGTGATATGGAAGCCCGGTATAGAAAGCCTTGTTGTTTCTCCTCTCAGGTAGCAAATTTTGCTACAACGGAAGAGGAAGAAGCCGAGGCGGAAGAGAAATCTCAGAAGGAGTGGGAAAACATCATTCCTGAGGAACAGAGGAAGAAAGTGGAAGAAGAGGAACGGCAGAAGGAACTCGAAGAGATATACATGTTGCCAAGGATTCGCAGCTCAGCCAAAAAGGTAGTTTTTGTAGTGTAAGACCCATAACAGGAGTCATTGCACCTTATCCTGCATGAACCCCCCCCCCTTCAAAACAATAGCAGTAGATGGAGGACTTTCACATGTGGATGGTTCTGCTGGAGATACAATAGATGTTTAGCTTTGCAGAAGGGTAAATTCACACTTTAGTTGGTGTTGAGAAACACCGAGCATGTTCTTGGGCACCCACAGGCTCAAGACTATGGATGCAGGGGTGAAATTAAAAAATTTCCCCTACCGGTTCTGTGGGCGTGGCTTGTTGGGGGAGGTCATGTGACTGGGTGGGCGTGGCCAACTCGACATCACTCACATCGAGGGGCTCTTCACCGGCCCCTCCCTTCCCAGCCACTCCTTGTCGTGAATGGCAGGAAAATGGGGAGGGGAATATTCCTGCCTACCATCCTTCCCTTAGTCTATGCTGAGACTGAGGAATGGATGACAGGCAGGAAAATCCCCTTCCCCATTTTCCCGCCTTTCACAAAAAAACGGCTCCATTCCAGCTGCTCCCCTCCCCCCCCAGTCCCCCTCCCTCCTGGGGACTACCTTAAAAGGGACAGGCTGCAGCAGCTCTGTTGTGAATGGAGGGAGAAAAATTAGCATTCTCTCTGCTGCATTTAACATTGAATTCTGTGGCTAACTTTTCTCCCTCCATTCTCAATGGAGCTGCTGCTCCCTTTATGGTTCCCTCCTGGCCCCCTCCCACCTGGGGGCTACCTTAAAGGGACAGGCTGCAGCAGCTTCGTTGTGAATGGAGGGAGAAAAGTTAGCATCCTCTCTGCTGCATTTATCATTGAATTCTGTGGAATATCAAGCGGCCAGAAGAGGTGAGTGGCGACCGACCAGGCGTGGGTGGGGTCAAGGAGGGGTAATTACTACTGGTTCAGCGAACTGATGCCCATAATCCCTAGCGGTTCGTCCGAACCGATAGGATTTCACCCCTGTATGGGTGGCATTGTGAAACTCCAGCTTTGTTCCTTAGATCTCTCATCCCTTCATGGAGCATTGAGTGTTTGGGGTGCTAAGTACAGGTAGTACTTTACTTACGACCACAATTGAGCCCAGAATTTATGTTGCTAAAGTGAGAAACTTGTCGAGGGAGCTCCGCCCCATTTTACGACTTTTCTTGCTACATTTCTTGTAGCAGTGAAGTTAGTAACAATCTGACAAAAGTGGAAACCACATGACCCCGGGACACTGCAACTGTCATAAGAACATGCCAGTTGCCAAGCGTCTTGACTGTAAGTCAGATGGCCAAGAGGATGCTGCAACGGTGATAAGGGTGAAGAACGGTCGTTAAATCCCTTTCCGGTGGCCTTGTAGCTTTGAACGGTCACTAAACGAGCTGTTGTAAGTCGAAGACCACTTGGAGTTAAACAGCCTCTGGCAAAGAGGATCTCTCTAAGCCTGGCCTTTTTCTGGCCCCGACAGGCTCAGCCCAATGATAGCGATTCGGACGTTGAAATAAAGAGAAAGCTCCAGAGGTCTTCTGGCTCAGATACCGAGACAGAGGACTCTGATGATGACAAAAGGCCCAAACGCAGAGGGCGGCCTCGCAGCGTTCGGAAGGACACAGTGGAAGGATTTACAGACACTGAAATCAGAAGGTTGGCACCTGGGGAGAAAGCCGGGCGTTCCTCTGGACCGGTTTTTCATCATTTGCCAGAGCTAAAATGAACTGGAGAGAGTGGGAGGGTACCCAGCCTACCTCCCAGGGAGGTAGTAAATATGGTGGGACGAAAGGAGGGGAGATGACTCCAGCCATCTTGAGCATCCAGCGCAAAGGAAGAAAATGATTGTAAGAAAGCTTCTGCGGCCTTCCTTGGCTTAACCTGGGTTTGTAAATTTGGGGGAAACTTGAGAATTATAGTCGGGGCACATCTGGAGGGGGTTAAATTTAGGAGGGATGGGACCAGAACCACAAGCAGAGGGGGGGGGGGGAAATGGAGACCTTTAGCAAACCTCTCTAACGGTTGTTGCTCTTCCTGTTTAAATTCCACAGATTTATCAAGGCGTACAAGAAGTTTGGTGTTCCTTTAGAGCGGTGAGTGACAGATTACAGAGAACGTGCAGTCCACACAAATCATAACTGTAATTTGCTTTCACAATGTGATTTTTTGTTTTCTTTTAATCATTAATCACCATGAGCCACGGTGACGCAGTGGTTAAGAGTGCAGTACTGCAGGCTACGTCTGCTGACTGCTGGCTGCCTGCAATTTGGGCAGTTCGAATCTCACCAGGCTCAAGGTTGACTCAGCCTTCCATCCTTCCGAGGTTGGTAAAATGAGGAGCCAGATTGTTGGGGGCCAGAGGTTGACTCTGTAAACAGCTTAGAGAGGGCTGTAAAGCACTGTGAACCAGTATATAAGTCTAAGTGCTATTGCTATTTTCTGGTAGCTATTCTAAGTCCATTCATTTTCTGGAAGTGCTTTAAAATAATGTCCGATTTGTGGGTGTGTTGAAGGGAGATTCAAAGGTTTGCTGTAGAGCACCTTTTATTATATTCCATCTCCTTTTTCAGACTGGAATGCCTCGCTCGGGATGCCGAACTGGTAGAGAAATCGATAGCTGATCTGAAACGTTTGGGAGAACTTCTCCATAACAGTTGTGCTTCAGCCATGCAGGAGTATGAAGAGCACCTGAAGGAAAACCCAACTGAAAGTGAGGAAAGGGGCTTTCTGTGATGGGAAAAGGTTGGTGGCCAATCCAGGGACCTGGCTCAGAATCCAGGGTTAGGAGCCTGTGCCTCCAGATAAAGAAAGTTGGCATCGTATGAAGAATTCATGCTTAAGAAGAATTGAACTCTGCAACTATGCTGTTTATACTCACATAATTGGTTCGGTATTTGCTTCATCGATCTTCCCCAGTGATTTCTCGGTTTCCATTTTTTCACTTCCCGTCAAACTAACCTACGAAAATTTCTATGGAGATTCTCAAGTCATCCAGGTCAGGAAGTCCAGTTGCCACTTGAAAAAGCACCTTTGGGAATAACCCAGGAAAGGTGATCCTAAATCTTTTAGAGACAGTGAGAGATAACATCTTAAGATGGAATCACAGCAAAGCCTGACAGTTGAGAATAATGGTCTTTTTTTAAAAAAAAAATACACAATTTGTTTCAACTTTGTGGGGAAAAAAGAATGAAAATAATGCCAAAACTACTACTCCTTTTCCAAAATCACTGTCAGGCGCAAAGGATCAGGACCACAAGTGAAGTTGCAGCATAGAAGATTTATTCAAGCCGATATGCAAGAATCTAGTCAAATAAAGTTCATTACTAAATTGTCACCTGATAAGGGTTAACAGAATTCAAGAGAGGTTGACTTGTGGCCCCGCAAGGACTCTAAACCGATGACATGTTTAGCTCCAACCCTCCCCGGTTCTGCCTGCTCTTCTCCTACAATAACAGGCCTCCAAACAGGAACATGTTAAACTCTCAGATGTTGAATGCACTTTAAATGTGATTCCCAACCCGGCCCATCTGATTGTGACTGTGTGGCTCCTTTTATTCAAGGTAAAGGACCAGGGAAGAGAAAGGGACCCACAATTAAGATCTCCGGAGTCCAGGTGAACGTGAAAGCGATTATTCAGCACGAGGAGGAGTTTGCCATGCTCCATCAGACCATTCCCAGTGACCCAGTGGAGAGGGCAAAGTAAGCATAACCATCTAAGACAGGTGCAAGTGTGCGAGTCATGAGTGGCCAAAAGAAGAAGAAAACAACGGGGGGGTTTTTTTTGGGGGGGGGGGAAACACACGTTTCTCATAAATAAAATGAACCCTTAGGCAGCGTGTTATTAACCTTCACAAAAGATAATATCATACATGTGAACAAACGGAATTTAAAATGTAAATCCAGAAGGGGCAGCCATTACTTTGACTCTGCCTTGTGAGAAAACATGAAGAGAATTGCTGGATTAGACCAAAGGAACAGTCCATGATAATCTACCAGATTAGCAGCAGGTCTTCTGGCTGTTGAAGTCTTCTCTGAATCTCCTTCTACAAGTGGTCCTTGCCTTATGGCCACAATGGGGACCAAAATGTCTGTTGCTGAGCAAGACAGTTGTTCAGTGAGCTTTGCCCTATGTTATGAACTTCTTGACATGGTTGTTGAGTGAATCACTGCAGTTAAAATTGCTAACACATTTCCTGACAGTGGAACAGCTTGCCTCCAGAAGTTTTGGGTGCTCCATCACTGGAGGCTTCTAAGAAGAGACTAGACAAGTCATTTGTCCAGAATAGTATAGGGCTGTGATGGTGAACCTATGGCACGTGTGCCACAGGTGGCAGGCGTAGCCATATTGGTGGGCACGTGAGCTCAGGTCCGGCGCACATGTGCGTGCCGGCCACATAATTTTCGGACCTTCTGGGCCCACCAGCAGTAGGGAAGCAGGCTGTTTCCTACCTCCGAAGGGCCTGGGTGGTGGTGGTAGGAAAGGGATGTTTTTTGCTCTCCCCAGGCTCCAGAGCCTTTCTAGGAGCCTGGGGGTGTGAAAACAGCCTTTCCCCCAACCTGGAGGCCCTCCGGAGGCCAGAAACGGCCCAGCCCGTTTGCCAACTTTTTGGTGGGACCGAAGTTGGCAAACGGGTCATTTCTAGCCTCCGGAGGGCTTCCAGGGGGGTGGGGAAGGCAATTTTCTCCACCCCCAAGGCTCCTAGGAAGGTTCTGGAGCCTGGGGAGAGCAAAAAACGGGCCTACTGGGCCCACCGGGCTAAAAGCAGGGGGAGCACGGGGGGGGTGTCGCGTGCGTGGGGGTGGAGCACATCGAATTATGGGTGCGGACACATACACACTCATCCTCCCATGCTCCCTCCGCTTTTGGCACAGGATGGCAAAAAGGTTCGCCATCATTGGTATAGGGTCTCCTGCTTCAGCAGGGAATTGGGCTATCCCAGGGGTCTCCAACCTTGGCAACTTTGAGACTTGTGAACTTCAACTCCCAGAATCCCTCAGCCAGCAAAGCTGGCTGAGGAATTCTGGGAGTTGAGGTCCACAAGTCTCAAAGTTGCCAAGGTTGGAGACCCCTGGGCTAGACGACCTCCAAGGTCCCTTCCAACTTTGTTATTCTGTTAGATACTTCCGGCCATCTTGATTTCCTCATCTTCTCCAGGGAGAAGATAACTTAGGGGAGAGAGAAGACTCCCTTCAAGGCAAACTCTGTGTTGCCTTTTTTTCAGCTAGGTCTTGATAGCTGTTTCTCACATGAATTTGATCCTTTCTTAGAGCAATTAAGGAACGGTCCTTTGCTCAGTTTAGGTGAAACTTATTGTTAGCTAGTGAGAAGAGCTTTAAGAGAGACAACTGCACCTGTGGGTGCATAGCCACACTTTCACACACACACCTCTAACTGTGCCTTTCTTTTGTCTTATCTGGTTGTGTTGTAGAACTTTATTGACGAGGGGACGCCTCGCATGGAATTGCTTGTCATCTTTCGCCTGTCCTCTCTCCTCTAATTTTGCAGGTTCTGTCTGAACTGCCGTGTCAAATCTGCCCATTTTGATGTAGACTGGGGAGTGGAAGAGGACTCTTGCTTGCTGCGGGGGATTTACGAGCACGGATGTGGGAACTGGGAGCTCATCAAGTCAGACCCAGAACTGAATCTCACCGACAAGGTACAAGGAACTTCACACGGGGGTCAATGTTTTACAGATGCAACACCAAATTATAACACTTGAGAAAAGAACTTCTGCAAGAAGCGGTGGCATCAGATACGGGGATTACTGGTTCTGCAGCTTGACAAGCAATGTTTTTTGCATTGATTTTATGCATAAAACACAGAGTCGGTTTGCTCTCCTGGTTAAGGCACCAGGCTAGTAATCGGGAGACTCTGAGTTCTAGTGGTACCTTGGGCACAAACCAGCTGGATGATTCTAAACAAGTTTTTTTTTATTATTTGCATTTATATCCCGCCCTTCTCCGAAGACTCGGGGCGGCTTACACTATGTTAGCAATAGTCTTCATTCTATTTGTATATTTATATACAAAGTCAACTTATTGCCCCCAACAATCTGGGTCCTTATTTTACCTACCTTATAAAGGATGGAAGGCTGAGTCAACCTTGGGCCTGGTGGGACTAGAACCTGCAGTAATTGCAGGCAGCTGCTGTTAATAACAGAGTGCATTAGCAGTCTGAGCCACAGAGGCCCCAACAAGTCCCTCTGTTTTATGTTTATTCCTTCTCCACCTATCCCCAGATTTTACCAGTTGAGACAGATAAAAAGCCACAGGGGAAGCAGCTTCAAGCACGAGTAGATTATCTGATGAAACTTATCCAAAGAGACATGAAGAGGAAGGAGAATCTGAACAAGACAGAGGAGGTCAGTTCCGCCGCCGAGCAAGCTTCGTTTGTTCCAGTGGACATTGTTTCTGCTGTGTACTGTTTGGGAAGTTAGCACATTCAAAACTCAAGCTTCCAGTCTTTGTGGTGGAAAATATGGACATAGTAAGGAAGGGGCTAAAATAAAGAAACTGGACTCTTTTATCAGCCTTCCCCAATCTCGGTACACACAAACAACACATACACACACACATACCGAGCAGGGTGGTATAGCATGAGTGAAGCACAGGGTGTCCAAAGCTGCTTTCTGGATCATTTGAAGTTTTTGCTTGCCTTCAAGGGCAGCCCACTGTGGAGCGCATTACAGTAGTCCAAGTGGGAAGCAACTAGGACTTGAGTGACCATGAAGGGGGTCTCCCTGTCCACGAATGAGCAAAATTAGTACATAAATTGAACCTTGCAAAGGCCCCAATTGTCACAGCTGCCCTCTGCTCCCTGGGAAGAAGCTACCGGTCCAGGAGGGCCAAGTGTTGCATCATCTCTGTCCGTGAGAAAACTATGCCATTGAGGTACAAAGATGGTCACTCTCCAGAGCCCCAGAGAGGTGCTCTGCAGGGAGCACCTGCAGGTACTGCAGGGAGGTGGGGGACTCTATGCAGGAAAGGGATTGCACAAATAAAGATAGGGCCCACCAAATTGGCCAGCAAGGTGGATTTTCTGATCATCTGTGCCCTCGTGGGCTGTTCTTCTGTCCTAGGACAAGGCCAAAAGTGTGAAGCCCCGAATCCGGAAAGAAAACAAACCCCCCAAAATCAAGGAGGAGCCGGGAAATGAAGCCTCTTCTCCGCAGCCTCCAGACAACCAGTCAGTAGAAGGGCAGAAGAAGGTAAGCATTGAGAGCTGAGGAACCAGAACTTCCTGGTGGAGAAAATGGCGGACTAAAATTTAAGGTCTGCCCTTTCCTCTACCATTTTTTGAGTGCCACCTTAGCCAGAGGCTACAGTTCAGAAAAATCCCAGACTGATGCAGCCATTTTGTTGAGACTTGCTGGGATCCTTGTATCCAGATTATTGCGCTCTCCCTGCCCAAGAAGGATGGGGTATATAAGAATGCCCTGAAAATGAAGGAGAATACTAGGATAAGCAGCCTACTAAAAGCCAAGAAAACAAAGCTAAGCAGCCAGGCCAAAGCCACAAAAAAGAAGGTTGAGCAGTCAGACAAAAGCCCAGTAATCAAAGCTCAGCAGATAACTAAAATCCAAGAACTCAAAGCTCAGCAGTCAGCCGAAAACCAAGAACAGGAAGAAAGGCAGGATGAAATGGAACAGGCACCTACTGGTGTTAACCTGTCTTGGTGGCCATGCCATTGCTGTTTTAACCAAGGTTCACATATGTGCGTTGGTAACTTGGCTGTGTGGTTATGTGAATAATTTAACCTTGGTTAAAATCAACTTCATATTATGGATGGAACATTCTTTTACTTCACTCTTTAGGCATTTGGGCCAGGGTGAATGCTCTGGCTGTCCTTGTTAGAACTGGGAAGCTAAGCAGGATTGGATAGGGTTAACTGGGTGGAAGAGCATCAGGAACTGCCCAGATTGTGGTCTTGGCTAGGAAATCTAAGAAACAGTTAAAGACGCTGGACGGCTGACAGCCTGGGTTCAAGACCGGAATTCCGCATAATGGGTGAGCTCCCGTTACTTGCCTCAGCTCCTCTGCCCACCTAGCATTCGAAAGCATGCAAATGTGAGTCGATGAATTAGTACCACTTGGGAGGGAAGATAACAGCATTCCATGTGCCTTTGGCATATAGCAATGCTGGCCATATATCCAGGGAAATTGTTTTCGGACAATGCTGCCTATTTTTGCCCAAAAGGGGGATGAGCACTGTCCCATAGAGTTGGCCCTGACTGGACAGAGTAAATCTTTACCTGTACTTTATTATCATAAAAATGGAGAGCCCTGTTTGACGGGGCAAAGGAATCCCCTGGAAATTCCAGGCAGCAGAATGCAAGTTTCTCACCACCCTTGTTTTTTGGTTTTGGTTTTTCTTCCTTTTCCTTATTGGCGCATCTGTGACTTCCCATCCTGTGCTGTTTTTCATGACGGATGCTATCTCCTCTTTGTCTTTTCACAGCCCAAAGGCACTGAGGCCAAACCTGGAAACAAAGGGAAGAAACCTCTGGGTCAGGGTCCTGTCCACATTACGGCAGGAAGTGAGCCTGTCCCCATCGAGGAAGAGGAAGAGGATGACTTAGATCATGCAACCTTCACCATTGTGAGTCTTCTCCAGGGACCAAAAGGGGGAAAGATCAAAGCAGGCTGGTCGTTGATCCTAGAAAATCTGCCTTTGACTCAGGAAGGCAGCAGCGATTTAGTTCCGAAATCAGCTTAGATCTTTTTTATGAACTTTCAATGAAAGGTAAAAGACAAACTTAACCAGCCCCAAAAGATTTAAAAATGGAGAATGGGAGTCAAAGGGGGGGAAAGTTGAAAAATGAGAAGAATTGGGAGGGGGAAGGGAAGGATAGAAAAAAAGGACTTCACACTTTCTTCAGGTCAGAAACAAATAAATAGGGAGACTTACAACCACAATTGAGCCCAGAATTTATATTTGTTAAGTGGGAAATTAGCGAAGTGAGTTTTTCCCCCCATTTTACGACCTTTCTTGCTACAGTTGTTAAATTAGTAACAGGGTTGGTAAGTGAATCTGGCTTCCCCTTTGACAGAAGGTCGCGAAAAGGGATCCCAGGATCCCAGGACACTGCTACCGGCATACTCTGGATCAAAACTAAAATGTCATTCCTTCACCTAAATAAAGATGGGAAATCTCTTGCAAGGTCTCCGAGATTTTATGGCTTCCCCAGATGAGCGTTAAATCCCATCCTGAAATTTGAGAAAGCCTTTCGCTTCCTTGATCGTGCCCAGCAAACTGGGGCTTGAGACCATGTGGCTCCAGATATTTCTTTGAAGACTCCCATGGCTGGCATTTTGGAAGGGTGCCCACAGCCGATCCCCTCCCCCAAATTCAAATGGGCCCCTAGCCTCAAAAGGTTGCCTCAATGGGGGTCTCCCTTTCCTCCGCCTTCCTTCTGATGTGCAACTAAAAACTTGCCGTTTTTCTGTCTCCCAAGTGCAAAGAGCTGATGAGGCCAGTAAAAAAGTCCTTGAAGCAGCTGGATAAGCCAGAAAGAGGACTGACAGACCAAGACCAGCTGGAGCAAACTCGAAGTTGCCTGCTGAAGATAGGAGACCACATTGCTGAATGTTTGAAAATCCACACTGAACAGGAAGTTCTTAATGTATGGAGAAGGTGATTTGCCTGCCCACCAAATCTTCAATCTTTCTTTCTCTCTCTCTCTCTCTCCCTCCCCCTGATGTTGCAGTCGAGACTTGTGAGTCAGGAGTCTTTTTGAGTTTGGAGGTACAGGTGCAGAAGGGACAGAACCTGGGGATGGAGTCAAAAGCGGAATCAGCCTAGAATCTCTACATAGTCACAAGCAAACTAAGTCCAATTCCCCTTGAATTTCTGCTGCAATGCTACAAAGGAGATGCAGTCTTCAGTTGTTGAATTGTGTTGAATTCCCCTATGTGGAAATATGTTTGAGTGTTTAAAAAAAATTGCACATTTTTGTCCAAAGAAAACCATGATTTGCAGTAGTAAAGAGAAGTAGCAGACTGGGTCATGCCATGCTTAGATCAAAATCTCCAGACTTTATCTTGGGAGTCTTCATGACTCACGTTTGAAGCAAGACATTTTTAGAAGCAGAGGGGGTGTAAGAGGGGATTTTGGGGCCCCAGAATAAAGCATCTCTCCATCACTGCTTGTTTGGGCCATCATTTGTGTTGTAAATGTTGTACCTTGACGAATGTATCTTTTCTTTTATGTACACTGAGAGCGTATGCACCAAGACAAATTCCTTGTGTGTCCAATCACACTTGGCCAATAAATTCTATTCTATTCTATTCTATTCTATTCTATTCTATTCTATTCTATTTCCTCCAGCATGAAAAGTTCGGGCTCCTGGCCCAGTTCCTAAAAAGAGAAAATTAAAATTATATGTTCACCTCCTTTCAGGAATCTATGGGTATTTGTCTCCAAGTTTACCGAATTTAATGCCAAGAAATTACATAAGATATACAAGATGGCTAACAAAAAGCGATCCCGGGAACAGGAGGTAAGAACAGAGATGTGTGTGTGTATGTTTGTGTTGTGCGGTAGAATGGAAGGGATACATATATGAATAAAGAGAAGGAAGGAAAGGGAACATCTTGTGCAAAAGAAAATCTCAGGAATTAGAGGAATTCTGGTTGAGGCTTTTAGGTGGGACTGTACTCTCTCTCTCTCTCTCTCTCTCTCTTCCTTCCTTCCTTCCTTTTTTTCTTTTTGCTCCTGGCTCTTTTCATTGCTGTCTTAAGAGCCAGACGTTGGCTAAATACAAGATTAAAGATTAAAAATTAAATTATTATTATTAAATCCTATCTTCAGGATAGGTAGCCTTTCAATGCTCAGAGGACATAGGTTGGGGATCAAAGCCCTTGAGTCTTTTGGCCCACTCCTTGATGGGACTGTAATTCTCTGTGAGCCTCCAGCTCCTTTTGCTGGATTGCGCCACCTCGGCTCTTGATGAACTTGCATTGCTTTTTCTTCAAGATGCCTGCCACCTGTGGGGGGTCCCTGGGGTGCCAAAAGGGGCTGGCCTAGCAAACCTTGATGATAAAGACATCTTTGTAACAAATGATGAGGTGTGGGGGAAGGAAAGCCTTAAGGCTTTCACTTTTCTTTCTCTTTCTTTGTTTAACTTCCCTCCTCCCCGGCTACTGATTACTAAGACCCAAATCATGGTTACTGTTGGCCCTTTGAGTTTTCCAATGATGTTGTCTTTCTACTCAGCAGGAACATAAGAAGAAGGAAGACACAACGAGCGGCAAGCGGCTTCGTCCAGAAACGCCTGGGCCCAGTCGAGATATTCCGATGTCTCCTGTCCCACATAGCCCTCACGGTCAAAAGCTGCAGCAACCATCTCCCCACTCTTCCCAGCTGCATGGACATCCACGAGAGAACTACAACCAGCCAAATAGAAGGCATTTCAGCCACACGGGTGAGAGATTATCAGGTCTGTCCCAACTTGGGCATTTAGGAAAGAAAGACTCTTGTTCCCATTTGCAGTTGAGTTGCATTTAGTAAAAGGTCTGCTTTTACTAGAGCCAAGTGGTTATAGTGTAAGCAAAGCTAGATCTGAGGATTCTTGGATAAACCCAGTAATTTTCCTTTTCTTCTCCCTGATCATCTTTTTTAGTGTCCAATGTGGGTCAGATTAGTTGTTTTGGTAACAATTCCCAAAGTTTGGTGCCTCTTTGGTGGGCATTCGCATTCCTTTCCTATGCCTGTGTCTGTTCTGTCTCCTTCCCAACTTCAGACCCACGAGCTGGCCTTCAGCCAGTGGATTCACGGCTCTTATCAGTCCTGGCAGAGAAATCGCAGCTGCCTGCCAAAGTTCAAACAAATGACTCACATAGCAAAACTTTCAGCTCTTTTTGAAATGGTTCAGCTAAACTTTTGCTTCCCATGGAGTGAGAGCAGTCCCAAAGCTCCTTATATATCTTGTGGGGTGGGGCTCCTGCCCCACCCTTCCTTTTGATGACGCCGCCTCTCTAATCTTCTGAAACGCGGGTCAAGCCAAGCTTGATTATTATTATCAGCTGGGTCTGAAGGCGTAGCCTGGGGAAGGGAGGAATCAGGGGATGACAGCCTCATTACGTCCTCCGACTGGTCTGGTTCTGGCTCCTGGAGCCGAGCCAAAGGAATCGGTGCTCCCGAGGTAAGCCTTACCGGCCCTTCCCCCTCACTCTCAGAGTCACTTTCGGGCATGCGGCCAGGTTCGGGGGCTGGAGTCACAACACTGTCCTTGGAGCGTTCAACCGTTGTCTCTTGTTGGCACTTCTGCTTCCTGTCATCCCCCTTCCTATATCCCTCCATCCCCCCTCCCCATATTTTATGGCAGGCTGCCACCAAAGCGAAGCAGGGCTGAAGCAGTGTGGTGGCAGATCTAGCAAGAGATCTTCTTGGAGACCAGAGAAGCTCTGCCCTTCTTCCTAGCTTCCTGAGATGGGGGAAGGTGGCAATGCCTGACCATCCTTGGTCCCCTTACTGGAACCACATGCGATGCATGGTTCAAGGGCCTCCCAGTTTAACTCTGGATGGGCAGCTCCTGCTATGGATACTTTGATTATTGTGTTACTGTTCCTCCTCCTCCTTTTTCTTATTTTCTTAAAAAAGAGATGATAAAAATCAGATGAATAGTAGACAAAGGCAGAAGTGCAGATAACGAAGCCCATGTGGATAAGATCCTTGGGCTTCCTGTGCAAGAGTGCTAGCTTCTTCCCCTTCCTTGTCATGCAGAACGAAGTGAATGGCAGAGGGATCGCAAATTCAATTACAGTGGCAATGCCAATGCAAATTGGGGCAGAAACCGCTATCACCCATATGAGCAGCGCTGGCACAAGGATCACCACTATGTGGATCGCCAGGCGCGCCGAGAACAGTATCGGAGCTCAGGAAACTACCAGCCGAGCAACGTCTCTCGTAAACGCCCCTATGATCAGTACAGCAGTGAACGGAATTACCGCGGACATCCGGATTACAGGTGAGGTGCTAAGCAGGCCATTCAGCTAGGCTTTGGGACTTCTGCGGGAATTCCAAAAGCAGTGAATGGTGTTTGTCAGCCAGATCATAAATACTAAAATTGACGTTATTAACATATTACTATTTGCTGCACCGTGTATAAAATCCTTCATCATTTAATTATTCAATATTTTAATACACAGTACTAATAACAATGGTAATATTATTTAAGTATATATAGTAAAAACATCTTTCAACTTCTAATCTTTAAATCCACATATTAATTTTCAAATATTCTATGTCTAGATAACTGTTGAACTGGGCTGACATTCCTGTTCTCTTCCATGCCTTTGGCGCCAGAGGGAATTAAGCATCCCAAGATCTAGATAGGGTCCTTTTTCCTTCTTCTGTTGAGTTGAATGCTTTGAATTCTTCTTCTTTTCCCTCCAGGTACTGTCATGAAACCAAGAGGCGAAGGTTAGATGGCTTCCGGCCCCAGAATTACCAACAAGATTATCGGAGGATGTCTGAATATAGACCTCCCTTGAATTATCATGGGCAAGGGCCATCTGACCATTACAGGCCTTTCCACCCAGACAAATCGGCTGATTACAAGCAACTCCTTCCCACTTCTCACTCCCAGCTCCCTGACCCTCGCTCTCCAGCTTCTCAGAAATCTCCACTTGGTGTCAAGTCTCCCATCCAGCATCGCTCACCTCTGGATAGGCCCTTAGAACAGAAAAACAATCCAGATTATAACTGGAGTGGCCGGAAAACCTAAGAGGCCCAGAAGCAGAGGCAAACGGAAAGAGCTAGTCCGGCCCGAGGAAACACCAGTTACAGGGCCATCAATGCTGGAACCAGAAAGCCTGAATACAGTGCTGTAGAGCTTTGGGCTGTAAGAATTTGAAGTGGGTCAGAAGAACTGGATCCACCAAGGGGCCTGAATTTTAGCCCCAAATTTGCCTCCCATCAGTATACTGGCTGAATGTTGGGAGTGGTCTTCCCTGCACCAAGGGACCTCTAGGGAACAAGGTCAGGTCTACCCCCTACGTTTTGGAATGAAGATTTTGCGTTTGTGTCGGTAATGCCAACTTGAGTTCTGGACATTTCACGGAATGGACAGGCAGGCTGCGTAGGATACAGACGGAGGCGGAAGCTATACGACTTTGGAAGTGAGGTTCAATTTGCTGCTGGAAGGGGATGATAGAGAAGACCGCAACAGCTACAGCTATTGAATAAAAATTTGGCGTTGGGGAGGGCAGGAGTGAGACTGAATTACAGAATGGTGAAACCAACTTTTGATGAGAATGCTTGGAACTTACTTCCAGGTTACTCTGCTTACTGAAGACTGCAGAGACTTGGAAGTCTATGGACTTAAAATGGTCAGAATGCCAGAAAGCAAAACAAAAGAAGAAGGAATGGTTTATGATCTGGCCCCTCCTTTTCTCTTCTCCATGCTTTTCTTTGCCTTAGCAACTTTGGGACTTCCAGCAGCACTACGTGAACCAAGTAGAGCTGTGGACAAAGAACAGTTTTTGAATGGTGGTGGAAGAACTTTCATTTCCATGGTTGTGAAGGAGCGAGAAGGACAGTATGTCCATGTTCTTGGAGGACTTCAGTATTCAAAAATTGATTGTGGAGCTCCTGTTGTTTTCCTCTCCTCCTCCTCCTCATAATCCATGGGAACACCAGGGATTCGGCTTGGAGGAAGGACCTGAGAGGAGGGTCCACCTCAAGACAGGATTCCATGAACATCTCAAGATGGTCAACTTAGCACTTCTGGTTAGAAAGGTTCAAAAAACCCCAATGGCTGTCATCCATAGAAAGGAGACACCAGTGAACTAAGCAAGATGAAGGAATTCTCTCATTGAGGGAAGAGAAACATGGAGTTTTGTCCCAGGGGGAATTTTTATACACAGGTGGCAAAGATCTGAGTGATAATTATACTTTAATGATAGCAACATCTTCTCAAAAAAAAAAAAAAAAGCAACTCCGACAGATATCCCTCCCTCCCCCAAAATGTATATGTGTGTGCAGATGTGAGCACTTATCCCCAAATCTATTGCTTTGGGTTAAATTCCTGCTTTTAAAAATGAAATGGCCAAATACATACTGAAAAGTAGCATCCCCGCGTTTATCAACTTTCAAATGAATTTTGTGCCCCCGGCAGGAATCCTGAGCCATAATTTTTGATATTTCACTGCCAAGTCGGTTTGTTAAGTGTTAAAACTTTTATCGGTGAAATAAGAAGGAAAGGATCAGACCAAGTGTTTCTCTTCTAAGTTTCTAGAGGGGCGTTTTTCTACCTTTGTCTACCTGTGTCCATGAGTCTGCCATATCCTCTTTTTCTATGACATCTCGCCTGTTAACTGTCAGAAAAGGCACTACAGAATTATTATTTTTTTAAGGTCCTTTTGTTTTCACCCAGAGTGGTTGACTAAATGTGAAGCCAAGAGTTCTGTCTTGTTAGTTAATTAGAATATTTCTTTCACTCCTTAGCATTGATTAGGTTCCATAATTGTTATTTAATTAGAATAGAATTAGTTAGAATAGTTACTATTTCACTCCTACATTTTCTTATAAGGGTAAAATATTTTTGGGCCGATTGTTTTCAAGTGGTTACTTTCAAACATAATTTCTGGTAGTTTCCTTGTTAATTATAATAGAATTCATTAGACTACTTACTATTTCACTCAAAACCTCTGACATGCTCCTATAAAGGCAAATTATTTTTGGGCCAATAGTTTTCAAGTGGTTACTTTCAAACTTAATTTCTGATAGTTTCCTTAATGGTTACTTAATTACAATACAATTAATTAGAATAGTTACTTTTTCATTCATAATTTCTGACATGTTCCCATAAGGGTAAAATATATTTGGACCAATAGTTTTCAGGTGGGATACTTTCACTCTTCTGATATGTTACTTAATTCTTACTTCATTAGAATAGTTACTTTTTCTCCCCTAAGTTCTGATACCTTCGTAACTGTTACTTAATTAGAACAGTTGCTATTTCGCCCCTAAGTTCTGATATGTTTCTGATTGTTACTGAATTAGAAGAGCTACTGTTTCACTCCTAAGATCTGCCCTTTTCCTGTAAGGTTGAAATATATTTGGGCCCCATAATTTTAGGAGGGGAAATTTTTGCAATGGAATTGTGAGCATTAGATGAAATAATAAATCCAGAATGTTTCTATGTTCTCTTCTTGCCCGGGTTGAGAATTACAAAATGCTGGTGGGAGGGGGAATTCTAGATGTGCGCCTAATTTGATGCATTTATGAAGGTTTATTGGAAGATTGAAGGAGAAGATTCTGGCTGCTGTTTGGTTTCTACCAGTCATCCAGCTGCGATAACCCTACTCGATGCTGTTTCGCTCCCCACCTCACCCCACGATTTGGGGTAGAAGAACTTTGGGGCATAAAGTGATGGACTTAAAAGGAAAATGAAATCCCTGTGACTAAGGAGAGTAATTAATTTGAATTTATATTTGTGACAAAATTTTTTTGGCACTTTTGAAGTGATTTCCAATGTAAATATGAAGTTTATAAAGTATTATTATTATTATTATTTTTCCTATGGATAAGCTCCTGTACTTTGGATTGTTGTACATTAAAAGTTGAATTTTTCAGAAATTGGAATTTCCATCTCTCCCCTCCCCCCCCCCCATGTCCCTGAGGTTATTTAAAACTTGACGGTTTTCTTGTTCTGAATATATTGAAGACTTTTATTACTTCAGTTTAAAAGCCTGATTCTAGATAGTGAAGACAAAATCTTCCTCAGTCATTTGTTGTTCTTCTTCTTCACTTCCTTTTTTCATATTGCTTGACATTTTCTGCATTTATTTTTTCTTTTTGATCTCTTCTTTGAAAAGTATCCCAGGACTTTGAAAAAGATCTCAATGCAGGAATTTGAAATTAGGCCAAAGGTTATATTTGACCTAAGATATCTTCCGCATCACAAATCTATTCTAACTGAAAGCTAATGACACTTTTTAAAAAATAATAATAATAATAATAATTGGTCTTTGTTCTTCTGAAGTTGGTAATTATTTTGGCAGCAAAGTGAGCTGGCTTTTACAGTGAAGTAGCCAATTCAACAAACACAACAAACATGATCCAGTTCATGCCATTTTTTTCATCTTAAACATTGCATCAACAGAAATTTAGGACTGCATAATTGGGAAGAAAAAGAAATTTATTCGCTTTTTTTAAAATCAATAAATAATTTACAATATTTACATCACAAAACCCCATACAATTTCCACACAAATGCAATAAGCTGGAAAGGGAGGCAGTGTGTTTATTATACGCTTTCCCTGTCTTTATTCAGATTTTCATTCAGAGCATCTTGGGTCTTCGTAGGCTGAATTCACTCAGAAGCCAAAATTTGACTGAAGATAATAGAAAATAAAGTGCTTTGTTAATAATTAGAGGTTTAATTAACAATATCTGGGAAACAGTTTTACAGCTCACCAGAATCAGAGAAATAAGTTGAAGAGAATGAAAGATGACAGCTAAGAAAAACCTCCCACTTTGCTAAATTTTATTGTTTTCAAGAATTTTGATTTATGAAATGCTAAAATGAAATGCCATTTTGATAATGGCCAGTAAATTTGCATTAAAGTTCCCCTCCTCTTGTAGTGACGCCATTGGATGGGGGTTATAGGAGTTATAGTTAGTATGGTTTGTGAGGTGAATCATTTTTGAGGAAAAATTCATGTGAAGGGTGAGTTCCCACCTTCATTGCAAACACGGTGATAATTCAGGTTTCCCTTGCTGAACTCTATAAATTCAGCCAAAGATTTATATGGTTTATCCAGTTCCCTAAATGCTATTCAGGCAAAAACATTTTTTAAAAATCACACTGCATTTCTTCTGTAACAGCTTGGAAGAAGCCGCAAGAGATAATGGATGGAAATTTGGAAAAAATCTCTTGGAAGCTGGGTGACGATTGTGTTCATGGATTATGGCTCAGAATTAAATGGAAATGGGTGCCATAGGTTCATCTAAGCATGCGTGAATTATGAAGGCCAGCTGATCTTCCCTCTTCACAGTCATTCATTCCTGGGATCTAACTACCATCTAGGATTTTTTCTCCAAGCCACCTTGCCTGAAATGCCATCTAAATAGGGTCAATGGTCATAAAATCTGGCAACCAGACACTGTAATGAAATGAAAAGTAGGGCAGCCAACCTGGGACATCTTTTACACTAGTACCGAGTCAGATTTCCTATCTTTCTTCTCCAAATGTATTGGGATGTCTACCTACGATCAAAAAGGCCATGGTAGAAATCATCTGTTTGCAAAGAATGTCACCTGCATCGTGATTTCATTACAGATGCAACTACACAGTGATGTGGTGTCATTCTGGCTTCTTTTGAACACCTTCAGCAAGTTGGAGAAAATCCGTCTAGATTGCAAGTTTGCAACAACTCTCAGAGCAATTCAAGTTACAACTTTAGAAGGTGGAGGATTGTAAGCATCTTGGTGGAGACAATACAGGAAGTCCTCAACTTACAACAGTTCATTTAGTGACCGTTCAATGTTAAAACGGCACTGAAAAAAGTAACATCATCGTTTTTCAGTTAACGACCTTTGAAGCTTCCCCATGATCATGGGATCAAAATTCAGATGCTTGGCAATTGACTCATACTTAGGACTATTGCTGTGTCCCGAGGTCATGTTATCAACTTTTGTGACCTTCTGACCATCAAAGTCAATGGAGAAGCTGTGTTCACTTAACACCAGGTTATTAACTTGTCAACTGGAGTGATTCACTTAACAACTATGGCAAGAAAGGTCATAAAATTGGGCAAAACTCAAATGCTTCCCTTAGCAACAGACATATTGAGCTCCATTGTGGTTGTAGGTCAAAGACTACCTGTACTGCGGGATAAACCATTAACGTGACTTGGTAGATATTCTGACCTATCATTTTAGTGAAATCACAGCACTGTTTGTTGTACTTTTGAGCTAAATGTGGGCAGACAGAGACATCCATCTTGACTTCCTAGCCATCTGAAAATGTGAGAAGAAACAAGCAAACATCTGCATCCAGTGGTTACAACATTGTGTCTCTGCCGAGTGGGTATTACCCACGGTAAAACTGGGCAGAGTTAAACAATGAAAATTGGCCAAATGAACTTGGATTGTTCTTGGTACACACAAGTGATGTATTTCTCCAAGAAGTTCTAGCTTTGTGGTCTTTGGAGCCAACCAGGAGTAAGAGGAAAAGACAAGTGGCAGCTGATAAAGAAAGAAAAGGGCCTAGAATGGCAAAATGACCATGTGTAAGATTTAGTATGTTTTCAACTTACTGCACACTCAAAAAAGATAAAATATGAGCTGGCAGATGATCAAACAGATGTTCATGCTTGAAGCATACAAAAACAAGGCTTTCTCTCTATCTGGATGTCCTTCTGGTGTGTGATGGTCAGATGGGGCTCACAATTTAGGAGCACTCTCAAAGGTTTCCCTAAAACTTGCATGTTGTCAATATACACAGCAAACACCCCCACAATATGTCCCAAGAACGGGGAGACACCCGCCATGGTGTAT
This sequence comes from Ahaetulla prasina, assembly GCF_028640845.1. Lineage (NCBI taxonomy): Eukaryota > Metazoa > Chordata > Lepidosauria > Squamata > Colubridae > Ahaetulla > Ahaetulla prasina. The sequence goes on from NC_080551.1 coordinate 9,602,991, forward strand.
TCAAGATAGAAAGGGATCAGAATAAGTTTTAGGATGGGAGACTTCTCACCTGGCACCTGGACCTCAACCCAACATAATGTTTCAGAGATTCCTTAGCTCAGGTGTTGTACAATGGACCTAAAGAAGGTGCATTTTGTCAAATGGTATTTTCAGAATACGGAGGCAGACCTTCCATCTCCGCCTTCATCCCTCGAATAAAACAATGGCATTGTATATGAGGCCTTCCCATCTTCTAGGAAGCGCACAGCCCATTTTTTTTGCATAAATTACTGGTCCATTTGGATTGAGCTTCCTGATGATAATTGATTTATGATTTATGAACCATCACTTGTTGTTTGTATGTAATACGAGCTTATGCACCAGAGACAAATTCCTTGTGTGTTTAATCACCCTTGGCCAATAAAGAATTCTGTTCTTTAATACAAGACCCGAATGGTACAGTAATGCAGGCAGCCTTCTCAGCCGGGGGACTGACCACTGCATGTCCACTGCAGAAGCAGGAAGGAAGAAGTCATTGGGGAAGAAGGTGCAACTGTGGTCTGAAAACCGACACCACTGAAAAAGATGTCCCAGCTCTCCTACGGATTGGCTTGGTTTGTTTTCCAAAATGAAAGACTTGAGGATGATGTCAACCAGAAGATTTGGACCTAGAAATTATATGGACTGCAGTAATACTGGCCTAGTTCCCTAATTTATTTTCCTAAGTACCAGAACAGGAGTGGACATCCTGCCTTTGTTACTTTTATAATCAGCTCCAGGCAGTGAACATACTTAATACTCCCCATTTTTCCTACAACAACCCTGTGAGGTTGGTTGGGCTGAGAAGGAGTGACTGGACCCAGGTCATCCAGCCGTCTGTCATGCCTAAGGGTAGAAATCCAGTCTGGTGGTTTCTAAGCCAACATCTGAAGCATAGACCACACTGGCTGTCTGTCATGTCAGTTGACTCTGACCTCACTGAGAAATGTGATTCAGAACTTGGAAACTGGTCATAAAGGCAGTTAGGGGAGGGGGCTTCCTATTGGTCCACTTGAGTAGACCCCACCAGTTGAGTTTCAGTTATTACTGAAACTGAGCAATTTGAATTTGGCCAGATTCTAAGCAGGCATACTCTATGTGTGGCTGTTCATCAGTTGGCACAGTTTAGGAGTTCAGTTTTTCAGATCCTGCCTATCCATTTTGGATAGGCTGGCCAAGAAAACTCTGGTTGTTTCATTGTTTTTTTGAAATAGGCAGTTAAATAATATAGTTAGAGGGAATTAGGGGTGGGGTGGTGGTGGTGGGGTGGGGTGGGGTGGGGTTAGTGGTTAAATAATAGTAAGTTCTCCTAAAGGGGCTGAAGCTGGCTAAAAACGAGACATCTACTTCCCCAAAGGTAAATAATCCTGGTGGGATAACTTCTACTTTTGTTGTAAGGTCTTAGAAGCTGAAAGCTTTCAGTTTGGAGCATGTTGGTCCTTGATATCTGTCTGATTGCACTCTTGATACCATCTGATTGCGCTCTTGCCTCTGTTTCTAGGAAATGGACATTGAAGAAGCCTTACACCTGGCTGAGGCACAAGAGAAACCATCCACAAGTGGAACTGATGAACTGCTTTCACAGTTTGAGGTACACAATCTTGGTACAGATACACACAGAGAGCGAGAGAGAGCGAGAGAGAGAGAGAGAGAGAGAGAGAGAGAGAGAGAGAGAGAGAGAGAGATGGACCAGGTTGATGAACAGCAACTTGAATTGCACCCCAGAAAGACAGCTGACACTCCCCTTTATGACGGTCGCAGGGTTACACAATTCCCTCTTTTTGTGACCTTCTGACAAGCCAAGTCAATGGGATAGCTGCATTCACTTAACGACCGTGTGACTCATTTAAGAACAGCAGCGATTCACTTAAGAAACGCTGCGGCAAGAAAAGTCATAAAATGGGGCGGCACCCACATAAATATTGGGCTCGATTGTGGTCGTCAGTCGGGGAGTACCTTTACTCTACTCCTCGGCTTATAACCATTCATTTAGCAACCATTTGAGGTTTATAACAGCAACAGGGAAAAAAGGGACTCATGTCCTTGCACTTATGGCCACTGTAGCATCCCCAAGGTCACATGATCAACATTTTGCTGCTTAGCAACCAGCATGAATTTGTGACTGTCGCAGCATCCCAGGCAGTGATGGGTTTCAAAAAAATTTCCTACCGGTTCTGTGGGCGTGGCTTGGTGGGCGTGGCAGGGGAAGGATACTGTAAAATCTCCATTCCCACCCCACTCCAGGGAAAGGTTGCTGCAAAATCCCCATTTCCTCCCGATCAGCTGGGACTCAGGAGGCAGAGAATAGATGGGGGCGGGTCCAGTCAGAATTTTTACTACCGGTTCTCCAGAACTGATCAGAACCTGCTGAAACCCACCTCTGATCCCAGGGATGTTTGAGACCCGTTTGCTTCTCCACCTGGCTTCCAACAAGGGAAGTTAGTGAGGGAAGCCAGATTTGCTTATTGATTTTGTATGATTCACTTAACAACTTCAGTGATTCTGTTTACCAGCCTGGTCCCAAAAAAGGCCATTAAATCAGCTACAATTCATTTAACAGCCGTCTTGCTTGGCGTCAGAAATGTCTGGTCCCCACTATAGTTGTAAGTCGAGGGCTGCCTGTATATATCCCCCCACCCCTTATTAAGAGTAAGGTCCTGTTACGCATCCATATTTTTTGCTCCCCCAAGGAGGATGGGGTAAATAAGAATGCCCTGAAAATGAAGAAGAAGGAAAACAAAGATAAACAGCCAGGCCAAAGCCCTGAAAAAAAGGTTAAGAAGTCAAACAGAAGTCCAGAAATCAAAGCTCAGGGCTTACCCAAAATCCAAGACGGCAAAGCTCAGCACTTAACCAAAATACAAGAAGGCAAAGCTCAGTCCTCAGCCAAAATCCAAGAAGGCAAAGCTCAGCCCTCAACCAAAATCCAAGAAGGCAAAGCTCAGTCCTCAGCCAAAATCCAAGAAGGCAAAGCTAAACCCTCAGCCAAAATCCAAGAAGGCAAAGCTCAGCCCTTAACCAAAATCCAAGAAGGCAAAGCTCAGTCCTCAGCCAAAATCCAAGAAGGCAAAGCTCAGTCCTCAGCCAAAATCCAAGAAGGCAAAGCTCAGTCCTCAGCCAAAATCCAAGAAGGCAAAGCTCAGCCCTCAGCCAAAATCCAAGAAGGCAAAGCTCAGCCCTCAACCAAAATCCAAGAAGGCAAAGCTCAGTCCTCAGCCAAAATCCAAGAAGGCAAAGCTCAGCCCTCAGCCAAAATCCAAGAAGGCAAAGCTCAGCCCTCAACCAAAATCCAAGAAGGCAAAGCTCAGTCCTCAGCCAAAATCCAAGAAGGCAAAGCTCAGCCCTCAGTTAAAATCCAAGAAGGCAAAGCTCAGCCCTTAACCAAAATCCAAGAAGGCAAAGCTCAATCCTCAGCCAAAATCCAAGAAGGCAAAGCTCAGTCCTCAGCCAAAATCCAAGAAGGCAAAGCTCAGTCCTCAGCCAAAATCCAAGAAGGCAAAGCTCAGCCCTCAGCCAAAATCCAAGAAGGCAAAGCTCAATCCTCAGCCAAAATCCAAGAAGGCAAAGCTCAATCCTCAGCCAAAATCCAAGAAGGCAAAGCTCAGCCCTCAGCCAAAATCCAAGAAGGCAAAGCTCAGCCCTCAACCAAAATCCAAGAAGGCAAAGCTCAGTCCTCAGCCAAAATCCAAGAAGGCAAAGCTCAGCCCTTAACCAAAATCCAAGAAGGCAAAGCTCAATCCTCAGCCAAAATCCAAGAAGGCAAAGCTCAATCCTCAGCCAAAATCCAAGAAGGCAAAGCTCAGCCCTCAGCCAAAATCCAAGAAGGCAAAGCTCAGCCCTCAACCAAAATCCAAGAAGGCAAAGCTCAGTCCTCAGCCAAAATCCAAGAAGGCAAAGCTCAGCCCTCAGTTAAAATCCAAGAAGGCAAAGCTCAGCCCTTAACCAAAATCCAAGAAGGCAAAGCTCAATCCTCAGCCAAAATCCAAGAAGGCAAAGCTCAATCCTCAGCCAAAATCCAAGAAGGCAAAGCTCAGTCCTCAGCCAAAATCCAAGAAGGCAAAGCTCAGTCCTCAGCCAAAATCCAAGAAGGCAAAGCTCAGACCTCAACCAAAATCCAAGAAGGCAAAGCTCAGACCTCAGCTAAAATCCAAGAAGGCAAAGCTAAGCACTTAACCAAAATCCAAGAAGGCAAAGCTCAGCCCTCAGCCAAAATCCAAGAAGGCAAAGCTCAGTCCTCAGCCAAAATCCAAGCTCCGTCCTCAGCCAAAATCCAAGAAGGCAAAGCTCAGTCCTCAGCCAAAATCCAAGAAGGCAAAGCTCAGTCCTCAGCCAAAATCCAAGCTCAGTCCTCAGCCAAAATCCAAGAAGGCAAAGCTCAGTCCTCAGCCAAAATCCAAGATCACAAAGCTCAGCCCTCAGCCAAAATCCAAGAAGTCAAAGCTCAGTCCTCAGCTAAAATCCAAGAAGGCAAAGCTCAGCCCTCAAACAAAATCCAAGAAGGCAAAGCTCAGCCCTTAACCAAAATCCAAGAAGGCAAAGCTCAGCCCTCAACCAAAATCCAAGAAGGCAAAGCTCAGCCCTTAACCAAAATCCAAGAAGGCAAAGCTCAGCCCTCAGCCAAAATCCAAGAAGGCAAAACTCAGCCCTCAGCCAAAATCCAAGAAGGCAAAGCAAATTCCTCAGCTAAAATCCAAGAAGGCAAAGCTCAGCCCTTTACCAAAATCCAAGAAGGCAAAGCTCAGTCCTCAGCCAAAATCCAAGAAGGCAAAGCTCAGCCCTCAGCCAAAATCCCAGAAGGCAAAGCTCAGTCCTCAGCTAAAATCCAAGAAGGCAAAGCTCAGCCCTTTACCAAAATTGAAGAAGGCAAAGCTCAGCCCTCAGCCAAAATCCAAGAAGGCAAAGTTCAGTCCTCAGCTAAAATCCAAGAAGGCAAAGCTCAGCCCTTTACCAAAATTGAAGAAGGCAAAGCTCAGCCCTCAGCCAAAATCCAAGAAGGCAAAGTTCAGTCCTCAGCTAAAATCCAAGAAGGCAAAGCTCAGCCCTCAGCCAAAATCCAAGAAGGCAAAGCTCAGCCCTCAGCCAAAATCCAAGAAGGCAAAACTCATTCCACAGCCAAAATCCAAGAAGGCAAAACTCATTCCACAGCCAAAATCCAAGAAGGCAAAACTCATTCCACAGCCAAAATCCAAGAAAGCAAAGCTCAGCCCTCAGCCAAAATTGAAGAAGGCAAAGCTCAGCCCTCAGCCAAAATTGAAGAAGGCAAAGCTCAGCCCTCAGCCAAAATTGAAGAAGGCAAAGCTCAGCCCTTAACCAAAATCGAAGAAGGCAAAGCTCAGCCCTCAGCCAAAATCCAAGAAGGCAAAGTTCAGTCCTCAGCTAAAATCCAAGAAGGCAAAGCTCAGCCCTCAGCCAAAATCCAAGAAGGCAAAGCTCAGCCCTCAGCCAAAATCCAAGAAGGCAAAGCTCAGCCAAAATCCAAGCTCAGTCCACAGCCAAAATCCAAGAAGGCAAAGCTCAGCCCTCAGCCAAAATCCAAGAAGGCAAAACTCATTCCACAGCCAAAATCCAAGAAGGCAAAACTCATTCCACAGCCAAAATCCAAGAAGGCAAAACTCATTCCACAGCCAAAATCCAAGAAGGCAAAGCTCAGCCCTCAGCCAAAATCCAAGAAGGCAAAGCTCAGCCCTCAGCCAAAATCCAAGAAGGCAAAGCTCAGCCCTCAACCAAAATCCATGAAGGCAAAGCTCAACCCTCAGCCAAATTCCAAGAAGGCAAAGCTCAGCCCTTAACCAAAATCCAAGAAGGCAAAGCTCAGCCCTCAGCCAAAATCCAAGAAGGCAAAGCTCAGTCCACAGCCAAAATCCAAGAAGGCAAAGCTCAGCCCTCAGCCAAAATCCAAGAAGGCAAAGCTCAGCCCTCAGCCAAAATCCAAGAAGGCAAAGCTCAGCCCTTAACCAAAATCCATGAAGGCAAAGCTCAGCCCTCAGCCAAATTCCAAGAAGGCAAAGCTCAGCCCTTAACCAAAATCCAAGAAGGCAAAGCTCAGCCCTCAGCCAAAATCCAAGAAGGCAAAGCTCAGCCCTCAGCCAAAATCCAAGAAGGCAAAGCTCAGCCCTCAGCCAAAATCCAAGAAGGCAAAACTCATTCCACAGCCAAAATCCAAGAAGGCAAAACTCATTCCACAGCCAAAATCCAAGAAGGCAAAACTCATTCCACAGCCAAAATCCAAGAAGGCAAAACTCATTCCACAGCCAAAATCCAAGAAAGCAAAGCTCAGCCCTCAGCCAAAATTGAAGAAGGCAAAGCTCAGCCCTCAGCCAAAATTGAAGAAGGCAAAGCTCAGCCCTCAGCCAAAATCCAGGAAAGCAAAGCTCAGCAGTTAACAAAAATACAAGAAGGCAAAGCTCAGTCCTCAGCCAAAATCCAAGAAGGCAAAGCTCAGCCCTTAACCAAAATCCAAGAAGGCAAAGCTCAGCCCATAACCAAAATCCAAGAAGGCAAAGCTCAGCCCTCAGCCAAAATCCAAGAAGGCAAAGCTCAGCCCTCAGCCAAAATCCAAGAAGGCAAAACTCAGTCCACAGCCAAAATCCAAGAAGGCAAAGCTCAGCCCATAACCAAAATCCAAGAAGGCAAAGCTCAGCCCTCAGCCAAAATCCAAGAAAGCAAAGCTGAGAAGTTAACCAAAAGCCCAGAAATCAAAACTCAGCCCTCAGCCAAAATCCAAGAAGGCAAAACTCAGTCCACAGCCAAAATCCAAGAAGGCAAAGCTCAGCCCATAACCAAAATCCAAGAAGGCAAAGCTCAGCCCTCAGCCAAAATCCAAGAAGGCAAAGCTCAGCCCTTAACCAAAATCCAAGAAGGCAAAGCTCAGCCCATAACCAAAATCCAAGAAGGCAAAGCTCAGCCCTCAGCCAAAATCCAGGAAAGCAAAGCTCAGCAGTTAACAAAAATACAAGAAAGCAAGGCTAAGCAGCCAGGCAAAATCCAAGAAAGCAAAGCTGAGAAGTTAACCAAAAGCCTAGAAATTAAAGCTCTACGCTTAGCCAAAATCCAAGAACTCAAAGCCCAGCGCTTAGCCAAAATCCAAAAAAGCAAAGCTCAGCAGCCAGACAAAATCCAAGAAAGCAAAACCCAGCCCTTAGCCAAAATCCAGGACAGAGAAGCTAAGCAGCCGGTCAAAATCCAAGAAAGCAAAACTCAACAGTTAACCAAAATCCAAGAAAGCAAAGGTCAGCAGTTAACCAAAAGCCCAGAAACCAAAGCTCAGCAGTTAACTAAAATCCAAGAAAGCAAAGCTCGGCAGTTAACCAAAATACTAGAAATCAAAATTCATCCCTTAACCAAAATCCAAGAAAGCAAAGCTAAGCAACCAGTCAAAATCCAGGAAAGTAAAGCTAAGCAGCCACTCAAAATCCAGGAAAGCAAAGCTAAGCAGTCAGTCAAAATCCAGGAAAGCAAAACTGAGAAGTTAACCAAAATCCAGGAAAGCAAAGGTCAGCCCTTAGCCAAAATCCAGGAAAGCAAAGCTAAACAGCCAGTCAAAATCCAAGAAAGCAAAGCTGAGAAGTTAATCAAAAGCCCAGAAAACAAAGCTCAGCCCTTAGCCAAAATCCAAAAACGCGAAACTCAGCCTTTAGCTAAAATCCAGGAAAGCAAAGGTCAGCCCTTAGCCAAAATCCAGGAAAGCAAAGCTAAGCAGCCAGTCAAAATCCAAGAAAGCAAAGCTGAGAAGTTAACCAAAAGCCCAGAAATCAAAGCTCAGCCCTTAGCTAAAATCCAAGAGAGCGAAGCTCAGCCCTTAGCCAAAATCCAGGAAAGCAAAGCTAAACAGCCAGTCAAAATCCAAGAAAGCAAAGCTGAGAAGTTAACCAAAAGCCCAGAAAACAAAGCTCAGCCCTTAGCCAAAATCCAAAAACGCGAAACTCAGCCTTTAGCTAAAATCCAAGAAAGCGAAGCTCAGCCCTTAGCTAAAATCCAAGAGAGCGAAGCTCAGCCCTTAGCTAAAATCCAAGAGAGCGAAGCTCAGCCCTTAGCCAAAATCCAAGAAAGCGAAGCTCAGCCCTTAGCCAAAATCCAAGAAAGCAAAGCTGAGAAGTTAACCAAAAGCCCAGAAATCAAAGCTCAGCCCTTAGCCAAAATCCAAAAACGCGAAACTCAGCCTTTAGCTAAAATCCAAGAGAGCGAAGCTCAGCCCTTAGCCAAAATCCAAGAAAGCGAAGCTCAGCCCTTAGCTAAAATCCAAGAGAGCGAAGCTCAGCCCTTAGCCAAAATTCAAGAAAGCAAAGCTGAGAAGTTAACCAAAAGCCCAGAAACCAAAGCTCAGCCCTTAGCCAAAATCCAAGAAAGTGAAGCTCAGCCCTTAGCCAAAATCCAGGAAAGTAAAGCTATGCAGCCAGTCAAAATCCAAGAAAGCAAAGCTGAGAAGCTAACCAAAAGCCTAGAAATCAAAACTCAGCAGTTAACCAAAATCCTAGAAATCAAAATTCAGCCATTAACCAAAATCCAAGAAAGTAAAGCTCGGCAGTTAACCAAAATCCAAGAAAGCAAAGCTAAGCAGCCAGTCAAAATCCAAGAAAGCAAAGTTGAGCAGCCAGTCAAAATCCAAGAACTCAAAGCTCAGCCCTTAGCCAAAATCCAAGAAAGCAAAGTTAAACAGCCAGTCAAAATCCAAGAAAGCAAAACTCAGCAGTTAACCAAAAGCACAGAACTCAAAGCTCAGCGCTTAGCCAAAATCCTAGAACTCAAAGCTCAGCGCTTAGCCAAAATCCAAGGAAGCAAAGGTCAGTGCTTAACCCAAAGTCAAGAAAAGAAGGCTAAGCAGCCAGTCAAAAGCCCAGAAATCCAAGCTCAGAGCATCGGCAAAATCCAAGAACTCAAAGCTCATCAGTTCATCAAAATCCAAGAACTCAAAGCTCAGCCCTTAGCCAAAATCCAAGAGAGCAAACCTAAACAGCCAGTCAAAATCCAAGAAAGCAAAGCTGAGAAGTTAACCAAAAGCCCAGAACTCAAAGCTCAGCGCTTAGCCAAAATCCAAGAAAGCAAAGCTGAGAAGTTAACCAAAAGCCCAGAAATCAAAGCTCAGCGCTTAGCCAAAATCCAAGAAAGCAAAACTCAACAGTTAACCAAAAGCCCAGAACTCAAAGCTCAGCGCTTAGCCAAAATCCTAGAAATCAAAGCTCAGCGCTTAGCTAAAATCCAAGAAAGCAAAGATCAGTGCTTAACCCAGAGTCAAGAAGAGAAGGCTAAACAGCCAGTCAAAAGCCCAGAAATCCAACCCCAGAGCATAGGCAAAATCCAAGAACTCAAAGCTCATCAGTTAGCCCCAAACCAGAAAAATAAGGCTAAACAATTAGCCCAAAGCCACAAAAACAAAGCTGAGCAGTTAAACAAAACCCAAGAAAACAAAGCTCAGCAATCAACCAAAATCCAAGGAATTAAAGGTCAGCACTTGGCCAAAAGCCAAGAACTCAAAGCTCAGCAGTTGACCAAAAGCCAAGAACTCAAAACTCAGCAGTCAGCCGAAAACCAAGAAAAGGAAGAAAGGCAGGATGAAATGGAACAGGTACCTACTAGTGTTAACCTGTATTGGTGGCCATGCCATTGCTGATTTTAACCAAGGTTTAAAACGTGTGCGTTGGTAACTTGGCAGTGTGCTTATGTGAATAATTTAACCTTGTTTAAAATCAACTTCATATTATGGATAGAACATTCTTTTACTTCACTCATTAGGCATTTGGGCCAGGGTGAATGCTCTGGCTGTCCTTGTTAGAACTGGGAAGCTAAGCAGGATTGGATAGGGTTAACTGGGTAGAAGAACATCAGGAACTGCCCAGATTGTGGTCTTGGCTAGGAAATCTAAGAAACAGTTAAAGACGCTGGAGGGCTGACAGCCTGGGTTTGAGACCCGAATTCCGCATAATGGGTGAACTCCCGTTACTTGTTTCAGCTCCTCTGCCCACCTAGCATTCGAAAGCATGCAAATGTGAGTAGATGAATTAGTACCACTTGGGTGGGAAGGTAACAGCATTGCATGTGCCTTTGGTGTATAGCCATACTAGCCATATATCCAGGGAAATTGTTTTTGGACAATGCTGCCTATTTTTGCCCAAAAGGGGGATGAGCACCGTCCCATAGGTTGGCCCCGACTGGACAGAGTAAATCTTTACCTGTACTTTATTATCATAAAGATGGGGAGCCCTGTTTGAAGGGGCAAAGGAATCCCCTGGAAATTCCAGGCAGCAGAATGCAAGTTTCTCACCATCCTTGTTTTTTGGTTTTGGTTTTTCTTCCCTTTCTTTATTGGCGCATCTGTGACTTTTAATCCTGTGCTGTTTTTCATGACGGATGCTATCTCCTCTTTGTCTTTTCACAGAACAAAGAGGCTGAGGCAAAACCGGCCCCCACTGAAGAAGTGGAAAAGGTTGAATTGGACCAGGCAACCATCAATGTTGTGAGTTTTCTCCAGGAATCAAATGGGGGAAATATCAAAGAAGGGCTGGTCACTGACCCTAGAAAATTTCCCTTTGACACAGGAGGGCAGCTTTTTAGTTACAAAATCAGCCTACCTCTTGTTTAGTTAAGTCTCAATGAAAGATAAAAGACAAAATTAACCAGCCCCAAAAGATATAAAAATAGGAAATGGGGCAGTGGTGGGTTTCAAATTTTTTTACTAATCGTTCTGTGGGTGTGGTTTGGTGGGCATGGCATGGCTTGGTGGGCGTGGCAAGGGAAGGATATTATAAAATCTCCATTCCCACCCCACTCCAGGGGAAGGATACTGCAAAATCCTCATTTCCAGCTGGGACTTGGGAGGCAAAGAATAGATAGGGGCAGGGGCAGTCAGAATTTTTACTACCGGTTCTGTGGGTGTGGCTTGGTGGGTGTGGCTTGGCTTGGTGGGTGTGGCAGGGCAAGGATACTGTAAAATCTCCATTCCCACCCCACTCCAGGGGAAGGATACTGCAAAATCCTCATTTCCAGCTGGGACTTGGGAGGCAGAGAATAGATGAGGGCAGGGCCAGTCAGAATTTCCGCTACTGGTTCTCCAGAACTGGTCATAACCTGCTGAAACCCACCTCTGGATTGGGGGTGAGAGGGGGGAAAGCGGAAAAATAAAAAGAAGAAGGAGGTGGGGAATGAAATTAGAAAGGACTTCACACTTTCTTCAGGTCAAATAAATAGGTAGATTTAAAACCACAATTGAGCCCAGAATTACTATTTGTTAAATGGGAAATTAGCTAAGAGAGTTTTGGCCCCATTTTATGACCTTTCTTGCTACGGTTGTTAAGTGAACCACTGCAGTTGTTAAATTAGTAACACGGTTGTTAAGTGAATCTGGCTTCCCCTTTGACAGAAGGTCGCAAAAAGGGATCACATGACCCCAGGACACTGCTACCACCATATTTGTAAAAGTATAAACATAATTTGGATACACGAAAAGAGTAAGTAAAAACGGAATATTAGGACAGGGGTGGTAGGCATGCAGGTGCATTTTTGCACGCCCCTTACAGACCTCTTAGGTCTGTAAATAGGAAACGGTTGCCAAGCCTCCAAAGGTAAATCACGTAACCATGGGGATGGTGTAAAGGTGATAAGCAGGGATGAAATGCTCTCAGTTTGGACCGGATCGCCTGATCCGGTAGCAATGGCGGCAGGTGGTTCACAGAACCGGTAGCAAAAATCCCTGCCTCCCCCACACATGCCCAGCTGAGCCACGCGATCCTCAGAGGTGTGGGGTTTTTTTTAACTTTTAAAAGCATTTTTTCTTCGGCCGAAAAAATGCTTTTAAAAGTTTTTTTAAAAAAAGCCGCTGACGATCACGCAGCTCAGCTGGGATCATCAGAACCTTTTAAAAGCATTTTTAAAATTTTGTAAAAAAAACCCCTGCTTTTAAAAGGCTCCTCTGGTGATCCCAGCTGAGCTGCCTGATCATCAGAGGCTTTTAAAAGCATTTTTTTACAACCTCATCGGCCAAAGATGTTGTAGAAAAAATGCTTTTAAAAGGCTCCTCTGGCAATCCCAGCTGAGTTGCCTGATCATCATTTTAAAAGCATTTTTAAACAAATTTTACATTTCACCCCTGGTCATAAGGGTGAAAAAAATGGTCATAAGTCAGTTTGTTAAGACAGCTGACATGCTGCCAAGCCAAACACCCGGTCCCTGGCATATTCATCCCCACAGCAAATGACTCCCCCCCACCTGCAACCAGTTTATCTCTAAAACATGGGTCTTCAACCTTAGTAACTTTAAGGTTTGTGGACTTCAACTCTGGGAGTCCACAAACCTTAAAATTATTAAGGTTGGAGACCCCTGCTCTAAAACTATAGATCTGCTGATATGTGATCGAAAAGGAAGATTATCTTTGCAAGAAGAATGAACCTTCCACTCAACAGCTGTCCTCTCTGCAGCGTGTTTACTTGTCTTGTGAACTGCCATTTGGAGAGGATGCCCACAGCAGATCCCCTCCCCCAAATGCCAATGGGCCCCTAGCCTCAAATGGTTGCCTTGGTCTGGTTCTTCCTTTCCTCCGCCTTCCTTCTGAAGGGCCACTAATGCGGAGCTTTGCTTTTTCTCTCAAGTGTAAAAAGCTGATGAGGCCTGTTAAAAAGTGGATGAAGCTGCTGGATAAACCAGAAAAAGGACTGACAGACCAAGAGCTCATCGAGCAAACCCGGACTTGTCTACTAAACATAGGAGACCACATCACGAATTGTTTAAAAATCCACAGGGAACCAGACGTTCTTGACATATGGAGAACGTAAGTTGCCTGCCAAATATTCAATCTCTCTCTCTCTCTCTCTTTCCCTCCTTCCCTCTCACTTTTTCTCTCCCTCCCTCTCTCTCCCTCCCTCCCTCTCTCTCCCCCTCTCTCTTTCTCTCTCTTCCTCCCTCCTTTCCTCTATCTCTCCCCCCTCTCTCTTTTTCTCTCCCTCCCTCCCTCTCCCTCCCTCCCTCCCTCTCTCTCTTCCTCCCTCCTTTCTTCTATCTCTCTTCCCCCTCATAAAAACAGAAAATTAAAATATGTTTCATTTTCTTTCAGGAATCTCTGGGTATTCGTTGCCAACTTTATCGAATTTAACGCCAAGAAATTACACAAATTATACAAGACAGCTAGCAAAAAGCGATCCCGGGAGCAGAAGGTAAGAACAGAATATGTGGGGGGGGGTGGGTTTGTTTTTTTGTGTATCTGCAGTAGAATGGAGGGGATACAAACAAAGAGAAAGAAGGAAAGAAAGGGAACATCTGGCGCAAAAGAAAAACCTCAGGAACTAGAGGAATTCTGGTTGCGATTGTTAGGTGGGACCATGCCCTTCCCTCCTTTTTCACTTCTGTCATTGATGTCTTGAGAGCCAGATGTTGGGTGGTAGAAGAGAGGAGGAAGAATCTATCTTTAGGATAGGTAGCCTCAGGGAGACATAGGACACATAGGTGGGGGGTAGAAAGCCTTAAGACTTTCACTTTTCTTTCTCTTTGTTTGTTTGTTTCTCCAACATTCTTCAGCGACCTCCCTCCTCCCCAGCCCCTGGTTAATAAGACCCAAATCATGATTACTGTTGACCCTTTGAGTTTTCTAACAATGTTGTCTTTCTGCTCGGCAGGAACAGAAGAAGATGGAAGAGGAAAAGAGAGGCAAGCGGCTTCGTTCAGAGACTCCGGGACCCAGTCAAGATATTCCAAATCCTCCTGTCCCCCGTTGTCCTCAAAATCTGCAGCAGCCACCTTCCCACCCTACACAAAGTCACGGACATCCACGAGACAAATACAACCCGCAGAATAGAAGGCGTTTCAGCCACCCAGGTGAGAGATTTTCAGGCCTGCCCCAACTTGGGCACTTAGGAAAGAAAGAATAGTAGACAAAGGCAGAAGTACAAATAACGGTAAGATAAGATCCTTGGGCTTCCTGTGAAAGAGTGCTAGCTTCTTCCCCTTCCTTGTCATGCAGGACAAAATGAATGGCAGAGGGGCCCCCAATTTAATTACAGTTGGAATGCCTATCCAAATTGGGCCAGAAACCGGTACCACCCTTATGAGCAGCGCTGGCACAGTTATCATCGGTACACAGATCGCCAGGCACAAAGAGAACAATATCGGAGCTCGGGAAACTATCAGCCGAGCAACGTCTCCCGGAAACGCCACTATGACGAGTATAACAGTGAGCACAATTACCGCGGACACCCGGACTACAGGTGAGGTGCTAAGCAGGCCAATCACCTAAGCTGTAGGGTTTGTGCAGGAGTCAGCATGCCAAAAGCAGTGGATGGTGTTTGTCATGGAACGGAAATTGTAGGGTCTACTAGAACTGTTGGTAAGGTCTAATCATGGAAACTTGCAAGCCTGACCTCCCTGCCCTCTTACACCAACAACACCCAGATGGGGTTATTCTGAATCTCTTTTGAGATTCTATCCTTCCTGCAATCCCCCATTTCTGATACTGTGTACCCGCAAGATAACTTTTTCTTATAAGATTCCTACATTTTTGAAGAAATAGTATAGTTTTTGAAGAGTATAGGCCTAATTCACTTGTACTTAAATCTCTCTCGCTACACACACACACATTTAACATCAATATTTCTTGCTCAGCGAATGGTTGAGGGAGATAGGTGTGTCTAGCTTATGGATGAGCTCATTAAAAAGAGATCCAACTTAGAAATAAGGAGAAAATTCCTGACAGCAAAAGCAATTAAGCAGTCAAATAGCTTGCCCGCTGGGGTTTTGGGTGCTCCATCGGTAGAGGCTTTCAAAAATAGGCTGGACAACCATATGATTGGGATGGTATGGGGCTTCTGCCTTGACCGGGGGGTTGGACTAGAAGACCTCCAGTGTCCCATCCAACCCTATGATTCTATGATTTCTCACAACCTCTCTTTCTCCAGGATAGAGTTGCTGTTCTTTTTTTCTTAACAATTTTGCATCCCTTCATCAGAGGTACCTCTGCACCCCTCAACCACTGTTGTGTCTGTGCCCCCCAAGCCGGGCCTCCTGCCAGAAAGTGACTTGAAGCCAGGTTTCCTGCCAGAAAGTGACTTGGATAGTGAGGGGGAAGGGCCGTCAGGACTTACCTCGGGAGCACCGGCTTCCCTGGCTCAGCTCCAGGAGCCAGAGGCAGGCCAGGTGGAAGAGATAACGAGGCCTCCATCCCCTGACTCTTCCCCCCCAGGCCACGCCTTCAGACCCAGCTGAAGGCAATCAGGCTTGGTTGGACCCTAGGTTTCGTAGGCAGGAGAGGAGGGAACAATAGAAGCAGGTGTGGGGCAGGCCTAGGAAGTGCTGAGTCATGGAGCCACACCCCACAGGATATAAAGGCAGCAAGAACTGCTGTGTCTCTTCGTAGCAGGCAAATCAACTGATTAACTGCTGAACTAAGAGCTGAAGTACTGTTTGACTTATCAGCATCAAGGGAGATAACAGAGCCACTTGGCAGACGCTCTCTCGCTTTGCTGCCAGGGCTGATAGTGCCGGCTAATTAAGCCATTGCTCGGAAGGAGGCGAGGGAGGATAGAACAACTGCATTCTAGATTTGCATTGTGAGCTCTGCTCCTTTTTGTAAGTGTATGTGATATCCTGACCCACAATACAAAGCGTGTAGGCTTGGACTCCAATTCTGCGGTTGTCCATCTTCTTTCCTTCCTCCAGTGTCCAGATCCCGCTGAACTGGGCTGGCCTTCCTGCTCTCTTCCATGCCTTTGGCACCAGAGGGAATTAAGCATCCCAAGATCTAGATAGGGTCATTTTTGCCTCTTCTGTTGAGTTTCATTTTCATTTATTTTATTTCTCTAACATGTACATGATAACAGTTCTAAGCGTAAACATAAATATGGACATAGTAAATGCGTGCAGATAAATGGAGACAGTAGGACAGGAACGGTAGGGACGCTGGTGAACTTATGCACGCCCCTTACAGACCTCTTAGGAAAGGGGTGAGGTCAACAGTAGACAGTCTAAGGTTAAAGTTATGGGGTTGAATGTTTTGAATTCTTCTTTCCCCTCCAGGTCCTATTATGAGGCTAAAAGACGAAGAGTAGATGAATTCCGGCCCCAGAACTACCAAGATGATTATCGGAGGATGTCTGATTATAGACCTGCTTTGGGTTATCATGGGCAAGGGCCATCAAATTACTACAGGCCTTTCCAGCCAGACAAATCGGCTGAGTACAGGCAACTCCTTCCCCCTCCTCACTCCCAGGTCCCTGACCCTCACCCTTCAACTTCTCAAAGATCTCCGCTTGGTGGCCAGTCTTCCATTCAGCATCGCTCACTTCTGGATAGGCCTTTAGAGCAGAAGAACAATCCAGAGTATAAGTGGAGTGGCTGGAAAAATTAAGAAGCAGAACGGAAAGAGCTAATCTGACAAAAGGAAACACCAGTTACAGGGCTATCTATGCTGAGACTTTGCTGAGACTTTGAAGTGATTCAGAAGAATTAGATCCATCAAGGGGCTTGGATTTTAGCCCCAAATTTGGTGCATATAGTCATGTAAATATGTTGTTTATAAAACATGATTGATTTTTTTCTATGGTTAAGCTCTTGTTGTACATTAAAAGTTGAATTGTTCAGAAATTGGAATTTCTGTCTTTTTTCCACCCAAATATAATATAATATAATATAATATAATATAATATAATATAATATAATATAATATAATATAATATAATATAATATAATATAATATAATATAATATAATATAATATAATATAATATATAATATAATAATAATATAATATAATATAATAATATAATATAATATAATATAATATAATATAATATAATAACAACAGAGTTGGAAGGGACCTTGGAGGCCTTCTAGTCCAACCCCCTGCCCAGGCAGGAAACCCTACACCATCTCAGTCAGATGGTTATCCAACATTTTCTTAAAAATTTCCAGTGTTGGAGCATTCACAACTTCTGCAGACAAGTCGTTCCACTTATTAATTGTTCTAACTGTCAGGAAATTTAGTTCTAAGTTGCTTCTTTCTTTGATCAGTTTCCACCCATTGCTTCTTGTTCTACCCTCAGGTGCTTTGGAGAACAGCCCGACTCCCTCTTCTTTGTGGCAACCCCTGAGATATTGGAACACTGCTATCATGTCTCCCCTAGTCCTTCTTTTTATTAAACTAGACATACCTAGTTCCTGCAACCGTTCTTCATATGTTTTAGCCTCCAGTCCCCTAATCATCTTTGTTGCTCTTCTCTGCACTCTTTCTAGAGTCTCAACATCTTTTTTACATTATGGCGACCAAAACTGGATGCAATATTCCAAGTGTGGCCTTACCAAGGCATTATAAAGTGGCACTAACACTTCACATGATCTTGATTCTATCCCTTTGTTTATGCAGCCCAGAACTGTGTTGGCTTTTTTAGCAGCTGCTGCACACTGCTGGCTCATATCTAAATGGTTATCCACTAGGACTCCAAGATCCCTCTCAGAGGTACTACTATTGAGCAAGGTACCACATATATGGTACCTGTGCATTTTGTTTTTTTGGCCTAAATGTAGAACCTTTTTTTTTTTAATTTACATTTATATCCCGCCCTTTTCCGAAGACTGAGGGCGGCTTACAGTGTGTAAGGCAATAGTCTCATTCTATTTGTATATTTACAAAGTCAACTTATTGCCCCCCCAACAATCTGGGTCCTCATTTTACCTACCTTATAAAGAATGGAAGGCTGAGTCAACCTTGGGCCTGGTGGGACTAGAACCTGCAGTAATTGCAGGCAGCTGTGTTTAATAACAGGCTATCTTACAACCTGAGCCACCACGACCCTTACTTTTTTCACTGTTGAATTTCATTTTGTTAGATAGCGCCCAATGTTCAAGTCTGTCAAGATCTTTCTGTAGCTTGAGCCTATCTTTTGGAGTGTTGGCTATTCCTGCCAGCTTGGTGTCATCTGCAAATTTGATGAGTTCCCCATCTATCCCCTCATCCAAGTCATTGATGAAGATGTTGAAGAGTACTGGGCCTAAAACAGAGCCTTGGGGTACTCCACTGCATACTTCCCTCCATGTGGATGTAGTTCCATTGAGGACTACACGTTGAGTGCGGTTGGTCAGCCAGTTACAAATCCATCTGGTGGTGGTGCTGTCTAACCCACATTTTTCTACTTTATCTAGTATTAGGTTATGGTCATAGTGACATAGTGTAAGCCGCCTGAGTCTTTGGAGAAGGGTGGGATATAAATGCAAATAAAATAAAAATAAAATAAATAAATGGTCTACTTTATCAAATGCTTTACTGAAGTCCAAGTAAATTATATCGACAGCATTCCTCTGGTCTACTAATTTTGTCATTTTGTCAAAGAATGCAATAAGATTAGTCTGGCATGATCTGTTTTTGACAAACCCATGTTGGCTTTTGGTTATTACTTTGTTTGTTTCTAGGTGTTCGGTGATTCATTGCTTGATTATCTTTTCCAGAATCTTCCCCGGTATTGAGGTCAGGCTGATAGGTCTGTAGTTTCCTGGATCTGTTTTTTTTCCTTTTTTGAAGATGGGAACTACATCAGCTCTTTTCCAATCCTCTGGCAGCTCCCCTGTGCTCCAGGATCTTTGAAAGATATAGTTCAGTGGTTCTGAGATCACGTCTGCCAGTTCCTTCAGAACCTTGGGGTGTAATCCATCCGGTCCTGGTGATTTGAACTCGTCTAGGGTAGACAGGTGTTCACTTACCATTTTCTTCCCTATTTTAACTTGTGTTTCTAATCTGTTTTTTGTAGTGCTGTTTTTGATAGGTTGGATTGTTTTTTCCTTTTGTGTAAAGACAGATGCAAAAAATGAGTTAAGTAGATCTGCTTTCTCCCTGTTGCTTGTCATCTTCTTGCCACTTTCTCCCAGCAATGGGCCAATTGTTTCCTTGACTTTTTTCTTGTTTTTAACATGTTGGAAGAAGCTTTTTTTGTTATTTTTTACTTTTGTCGCTAGCCTTTGTTCATTGTGAGCCTTAGCTTTCCTCACTTCATCTTTACAGGCTCGGGCTATTTGCTGATATTCTGCCTTAGTTATTTGCCCCTCTTTCCACTTTTTATATTTGTCCTTTTTGTCTTTCAGTTTGTCAGATAGTTCTTTATGCATCCATGCTGGTTTCTTTTGAGATCTATTATTTTTCTTCTTCATTGGTATTGTGTTAGACTGCGCTTTTATAATCTCACATTTCAAAATTTCCCAAGCTTCTTGAGTTGTTTTCCCCCTGAGGATTCTCATCCATTGAATCCTTCTCAAGCTCTCTCTAAGTTTATTGAAATTAGCTCTCTTAAAGTCCAAGACTCTAGTTTGACTTTGTTCTACTACTTGTATTTGCTTAATGTATTTGCTTATTTGCGCCTAAGATGGCGCCGATGAAGGCTGCCTCGGTGAAATGCTCTCTAATTGTTTCTTTATTTCTAATTGTTCTCTGTGACTCACTACGGATTTCCTACTCACGAGACCATCTGCTAAAAATTAAGGAACATTTCTTTAAGGAGCAGCTTTCTTTAATCTCACCCCCGCCTGTCTTTACAAACACGGAGGAGATTCTAACACAGGAGGAGGCAATTCCCACGGAGCCATGGATTACTAAAAAAACCAAACGACGGAAACCAAGGAAATGAGGTAAACGATCTGGGATCTTAATCAAGCTAAGAACTCGCACTAAAACTCCTCTGCCTTCAATTTTCCTAACAAATATACGCTCACTTGCAAATAAGATGGATGAAATACTCCTCTTAAACAAATACTATTCTGATTTTCGCAATTCAGCAGTCCTATGCTTCTCTGAAACCTGGTTAAATGAATCAATTGAAAATAGCAGCCTGAACATTCCAGGATTTCAAATTGAACGATCAGACAGGATTCCAGAAACATCTGGTAAAAAGAAAGGAGGAGGCTTATGCCTATATATTAATTCAACCTGGTGTCAAGATTTTAACATAATTTACAAATTCTGTGACAACAATTTAGAGACTCTAATTATCAACTGCAAACCTTACTATTCGCCTCGTGAATTTTCCTCATTTCTTCTAATTGCTGTTTATGTCCCACCACAAGCCTGTGTAAACGAGGCATTACGAACTCTAGCTGACCAAATCATGGAGGCTGAAGCCAAACACCCTGATTCACTGGCCATTGTTTTGGGAGATCTAAACAAGGCAAACTTAAGGAAAGAACTACCAAAATACTTTCAGCATGTCAATTGTCCCACCAGAGGCAAGAATACTCTAGACCACTGCTACACAATACTAAAAGATGCCTATCGGTCTTTACCACGTGCAGCTGTAGGACACTCTGATCATTGCATGATTCACCTTGTACCTGCTTACAGGCAAAGACTTAAAGCCATAAAACCAATAATTAAATCAGTGAAAACCTGGACGGAGGAATCAGAATTAAAGCTACAGGCATGTTTTGACTGCACTGATTGGAATATTTTTAAAGATACCTCTGCAGACCTGGATGAACTCACAGATACTGTAACATCATATGTCAGCTTCTGTGAAGACCTATGTGTACCTACAAGGAACTTGCGAATACACAGTAATAACAAACCTTGGTTTACACCTAAACTTAAGCAGCTATGGCATTCCAAAGAGGAAGCCTACAGAAAAGGTGATAAAATGCTGTACAATCAGGCCAGAAATGCACTAACAAGGGAGATAAGAGCAGCAAAAAGAAGCTACTCTGAAAAGCTAAAGAATCAATTTTCAGCAAATGAACCAGCAAACATGTGGAAAACTCTTAAAAATATCACCGGCTATGGCAAACCTCCTTCCCAGGCTGAAGGTAATCAACAACTGGCAGATGACCTGAATGAGTTTTACTGCAGGTTTGAAAGGAAACTACAGCCACCTATCTCCACAACCCCCATCTTAGACACACCAACAACAGCCAAGCCTCCTACAACTGACCCCATTTCATTGGGTTCACAACCCCTAGTGATCACAGAAAAGGACCTATTTCACAGACAAAAGCCAGGAAAAGCTCCAGGCCCAGACAAGATAACTCCTTCTTGCTTAAAAGTCTGTGCTGACCAATTGGCCCCCATCTTCACCCATATTTTCAATAAATCACTAGAGATGTGCTATGTTCCTTCTTGCTTCAAACGCTCTACCATCATCCCAGTGCCGAAGAAGCCCACCATCAAGGAACTGAATGACTACAGACCAGTTGCTCTAACATCTGTAGTCATGAAAACCTTTGAAAGGCTAGTGCTTTCCTACCTGAAAACCATCACGAATCCGCTCTTAGACCCCTTGCAATTTGCATACCGAGCAAATAGATCAACAGATGATGCTGTTAATATGGCTCTGCACTACATCCTACAACATCTTGAGTCTCCAAAGACCTATGCAAGGGTCCTTTTTGTAGACTTTAGTTCAGCATTCAATACCATCATTCCAGACATTCTTCTAACTAAGCTAAACCAGCTACAGGTACCGGAACAGACTTGTAAGTGGATCACAAGCTTCCTAACAAACAGGAAGCAGCAGGTGAAGCTAAGCAAGATCACATCAAATACCTGTACAATTAGCACAGGGCCCCCAAGGCTGTGTGCTCTCCCACTTCTCTTCTCTCTGTATACCAATGACTGCATCTCCAATGATCCATTTGTTAAGCTACTGAAGTTCGCAGATGACACAACAGTGATTGGTCTCATTCGAGACAATGATGAATCCGCATATAGACGAGAGGTCGAACGACTAGCCTTGTGGTGCAACCAAAACAATCTGGAACTGAACACACTCAAAACCGTAGAAATGGTGGTAGACTTTAGGAAAAACCCTTCCATACTTCCACCTCTCACAATACTTGACAACACAGTATCAACAGTAGAAACCTTCAAATTTCTGGGTTCTATCATATCGCAAGATCTCAAATGGACAGCTAACATCAAAAACATCATTAAAAAAGGACAACAAAGAATGTTCTTTCTGCGCCAACTCAGTAAGCTCAAACTGGCCAAGGAGCTGCTGATCCAATTCTACAGAGGAATTATTGAGTCTGTCATTTGCACTTCTATAACTGTCTGGTTCGGTTCTGCAACCCAACAAGAAAAACACAGACTTCAGAGGATAATTAGAACTGCAGAAAAAATAATTGCTACCAACTTGCCTTCCATTGAGGACCTGTATACTGCACGAATCAAGAAGAGGGCCGTGAAAATATTTGCAGATCCCTCGCATCCTGGACATAAACTGTTTCAACTCCTACCCTCAAAACGACGCTATAGAGCACTGCACACCAGAACAACTAGACACAAGAACAGTTTTTTCCCGAAGGCCATCACTCTGCTAAACAAATAATTCCCTCAACACTGTCAGACTATTTACTGAATCTGCACTACTATTAATCGTTTCATAGTTCCCATCACCAATCTCTTTCCACTTATGACTGTATGACTATAACTTGTTGCTGGCAATCCTTATGATTTATATTGATATATTGATCATCAATTGTGTTGTAAATGTTGTACCTTGATGAACGTATCTTTTCTTTTATGTACACTGAGAGCATATGCACCAAGACAAATTCCTTGTGTGTCCAATCACACTTGGCCAATAAAAATTCTATTCTATTCTATTCTATTAATGTCGAATTCCAATATTGCGTGGTCACTTGCCCCCAAGGTTCCTGTAGCTTCAACACCTTCTATCATTTCATCTCTGTTAGTGAGAAATAAGTCCAGTATGGCTGATCCCCTTGTTGCCTTCTCTATTTTTTGGGAAACAAAGTTGTCTGCTAGGTTTGTTAGGAACCTATTGGATCTTCCACTTGGTGCAGAGTTTGTTTCCAAGTTGATGTCAGGGTAGTTAAAATCCCCCATTACTACTGTGATGTGCTTCCTACATACCTTAGTTAGCTGACTATCAAAAAGTTCATCTACTTCCTCTGTTTGGTTGGGTGGCCTATAGTATAGACCTATGGCAATATCGTTTTTCACCCCTTTTATATTGACCCAAATACATTCAAGATGATTTTCATCATTGTTGTGCTCTATTTCTGTAGAGATGTAGTTATTTCTTATATATAGTGCAACTCCACCTCCTCTTTTATTTGGTCTATTTCTTTAAAACAATTTATATCCCTCTAGCTGTATGTTCCATTTGTCAGTTTCATCTCACCAAGTTTCCGTAATGGCAACAATATCATAGCTGCCCTCATTTACTTGAATTTCTAATTCACCCTGTTTATTCCTCATACTCTGTGCATTGGTGTATAAACATTTGAGTTCATTTGGATTGACCTTGTGTTTACTGTTTACATAACCTGTGTTGACTGCCCCTACTTTCTTGCCACCTGTTAGTTTAGTGCACATGGTATGGCACTCACTGTTAAATGCTTGGTTTTGCTTGATAGCAGGGCTGATAGTCTTACCCATACAGACATCTATGTTACATGCACTGATAAGCCTTTTAGTTTTCGATTGCTGGGGACAGAAATTTTCTGTATCAGTTAATTTTCTGTCCTCACTGTTCAGTTTAAATGTTTATCCAGAAAATCTGTGAATGTATTGCTAAGTAACTCAGTCCCTTTCTTTGATGGATGCAATCCATCTCTTTTGTACAATTTTTCATTGGACAGGTTGCAGACATCGTGACTAATAAAACCAAAGCCTTCCCTTTTACACCACTCCTTTAGCTACACATTAAACTCCACTACACGCTGGCCTTTACCATTTTGTTCCTTATGTACTGGTAAAACCTCTGAAAAGATAAGCCTACAACCTATGCTATTAAGTTCATACCCCAAGCTCTGGAAATCATTCTGCACAGAAAGTACATCCTTTTGGGACAGATCATTTGTGCCAAGATGTATAATAGCATCAACATCAGAATCCTTACTGGCATTCTTGACTATCTTAAGCATACGCCTCTTGTCTCTGCTGGCAGTAGCACCAGGTAGACACCTGATCTCTTTCAAAACCTCCATATCCTTTCCTAAATTTACATCCCTTACAATTGAATCACCAATCAGAAGGTGGCTTCTCTTTTTGGATACCGTGCTTTTCTTTTGTGACCGATCTGTAATACTTGATACACACTTTTCCAAAGTAAGTTCACACTTTTCCAAAGTAAGTTCTTCATCTCGGACCATAATCCCTTGATTGTTTGAGTTATCAGTATCACAACTACCTTGATCTGTCACTTTAGTGTTCCTATTAAGGTCAGTAAGGGAACTATATCTGTTACACTGGGACACTGTAAAAGCTTTGTGTTTATGGTTCACAAATCTCACCCTGCCAGATCCCACGGTTGTCCATACTGACCTTTTCCTGCAGGATCTTTGTGGCTGATGGCACAGCAGCTGGAATGGCTGAATTGGGTACCTAATTTCTGCTTGGAAATAGTTGTCCCTGAGGTTATTTGACTTGAGTTTTCTTGTTTTGAAAATATAGAAGACTTTCATTACTTCAGCTTAACAGTCTGAAGACTGTTCAGACAAAATCTTCCTCAGTCATTTGTTCTTATTCTTCACCTCCTTTTTTCATATTGCTTGACATTTTCTGCATTTATTTTTTCTTTTTGCTTCTTACATCAAATTGATCTCTTCTTTGAAAAGTATCCCAGGACTTTGAAAAAGATCTCAATGCAGGAATTTGAAATTAGGCCAAAGATTATATTTGACCTAAGATATCTTCCGCATCACAAATCGAAAGCTGATGACACATTTTTTTTTTAAATTGATCTTCATTCTTCTGAAGTTTGTAATTATTTTGGCAGCAAAGTGAGCTGGCTTTTACAGTAAAGTAGCCAATTCAACAAACACAACAAACGTGATCCAGTTCATGCCATTTTTTTCATCTTAAACATTACATCAACAGAAATTCAGGACTGCGTTATTGGGAAGAAAAAGAAATTTATTTGCTTTTTTTTAAAATCAATAAATAATTTACAATATTTACATCACAACACCCCATACAATTTCCACACACATGCAATAAGCTGGAAAGGGAGGCAGTGTGTTTATTATACGCTTTCCCTGGCTTTATTCAGATTTTCATTCAGAGCCTCTTGGGTCTTCATAGGCTGAATTCACTCAGAAGCCAAAATTTGACTGAAGATAATAGAAAATAAAGTGCTTTGTTAAGAATTAAAGATTTAAGAAACAATATTCCAAAGTTGGGAAATGGTTTTAGAGCTCGCCATAATCAGTGAAATAAGTTGAGGGCAATGAAAGATGACAAACTGGTTAAGAAAAACCTCCCAATTTCTTACATTTTACTGTTTTCAAGAATTTTGATTTATAAAACGCTAAAATAAAATGCCATTTTGATAGTGGCCAGTTAATTTGGATTAAAATCCCCCTCCTCTTGTAGTGACATCATT
Organism: Ahaetulla prasina; assembly: GCF_028640845.1. Lineage (NCBI taxonomy): Eukaryota > Metazoa > Chordata > Lepidosauria > Squamata > Colubridae > Ahaetulla > Ahaetulla prasina. The sequence goes on from NC_080551.1 coordinate 9,628,303, forward strand.
GGTTGGAGGCTATAGGAGTTGTAGTTAGCACGGGCTGTGAGGTAAACCATTTTTGAGGAAAAATTCATGTGAAGGGTGAGTTCCCACCTTCATTGCAAACACGGTGATAATTCAGGTTTCCCTTGCTGAACTGTATAAATTCAGCCAAAGATTTCCATATATGGTTTATCCAATTCCCTAAACACCATTCAGGCAAAAACATTTTTTAAAAATTCGCACTGCATTTCTTCTTTCTCAGCTTGGAAGAAGCCGCAAGAGATAATGGATGGAAATTTGGAAAAAACTCTTGGAAAAGCTGAGTGACAGTTGTGTTACTGGATTGTGGTTCGGAATTGAATAGAAATGGGTGCCATAGGTTTATCCAAGCATGCGTGAATTATGAAGGGAAGCTGATCTTCACTCTTCACGGTCAGTCATTCCTGGGATCTAACTCCCATCTAGGATTTTGTCTCCAAGCCACCTTGCCTGAAATGCCATCTAAACAGGGTCAATGGGGATCGAACCTGGCAACCAGGCACTGCAAGGAAATGAAAAGTATGGCAGCCAACCTGGGACATCTATTGAACTAGTACCGGGTCAGATCTCCTATCTTTCTTCTCCACATGTATCGGAATGTCCACCTAAGATCAAAAAGGCCACGGTAGAAATCACCTGTTTGCAAAGAATGTCACCTGCATCGCGATTTCATTACAGATGCAGCTACACAGTGATGTGTGTGGTGTCATTCTGGCTTCTTTTGAACAGTTGGAGAAAATCCATCTAGCTTACAAGTTTGCAATAACTCTCAGAGCAATTGCAGGTACAACTTGAGAAGGTGGAGGATTGTGAGCATCCTGATGGAGACAATATAGGAAGTCCTCAACTTACAACAGTGCATTTAGTGACCATTCAATGTCACAACGGCACTGAAAAAAATCATTTATGGCTGTTTTTCACAGTTACGACCTTTGAAGCTTCCCCATGATCATGGGATCAAAATTCAGATGCTTGGCAACTGTAAGGGCCGGAATAGCTCAGGCTGTAAGGAGCCTGTTATTAGAATACAGTAGCCTGCAATTACTGCAGGTTCAAGCCCGGCCCAAGGTTGACTCAGCCTTCCATCCTTCATAAGGTAGGTAAAATGAGGATCCAGATTGTTGGGGGGGCAATAAGTTGACTTTGTAAATATACAAATAGAATGAGACTATTGCCTTATACACTGTAAGCCGCCCTGAGTCTTCGGAGAAGGGCGGGGTATAAATGTAAAAAAAAACAACAACAACTGATTCATACTTAGGACCGTTGCTGTGTCCCAAAGTCATGTGATCAACTTTCTTCTAACCGGCAAAGTCCATGGAGAAGCCAGGTTCCTTTAACAACCAGGTTAGTAACTTATCAACTTGAGTGATTTACTTAACAACTGTGGCAAGAAAGGTCATGAAATGGGGCAAAGCCCCATGGTAAGACAGTCTGTTATTAACAGCAGCTGCTTGCAATTACTGCAGGTTCAAGTCCCACCAGGCCCAAGGTTGACTCAGCCTTCCATCCTTTATAAGGTAGGTAAAATGAGGACCCAGATTGTTGGGGGCAATAAGTTGACTTTGTATATAATATACAAATGGATGAAGACTATTGCTTGACATAGTGTAAGCCGCCCTGAGTCTTCGGAGAAGGGCGGGATATAAATGCAAATAAAAAAAAAAAGCTCACTTAACAAATGACTCCCTTAACTGCAGAAACTTTGGGCTCCACTGTTGTCATAGGTCGAGGACTACCTGGACTGTGGGATGAACCATTAACATGACTTGGTAGACATTCTGACCTACCATTTTAGCAAAAACAAAGCACTGTTTGCTCATGGTACTTTTGAGCTGAATGTGGGCAGAGAGAGACATCCATCTTGACTTCCTAGGCATCTGAAAATGTGGGAAGAGAGTACCCTGTCTCCCCTACGACCCTCTCTAAGTGACCCCAATTCGGTTTTCTCAAACTGATACAAACAATGGAGAAGACAATCATGTCCACTGATGAACAAATCATGCAGATAAGTAATAACAAGTATTTCTTTAAATTTTTTAGGAAGGAAGCAGGGAATCCCATCTCTTTGCTCACTTGGCAAAACGACCATGTGTAAGATTTAGTATGTGTTCAACTTATTGCACATTCAAAGAAGATAAAATATGAGCTGGCAGATGACCAGACGGATGTTCATGCTTGAAGAATACAAAAACAAGGCTTTGTGTATATCTGGATGCCCTTCTGGTGTTGTGATGGTCAGACAGGGCCCACAATTTAGGAGCAGACTGAGCTCACTCTCAAAGGTTTCTCTAAAACTTGCATGTTGTCAATATACACAGCAAACACACCACACAATATGTCCCCTTCCCAAGAATGGGGATATACCCACTATGGTGTATTCAACATAAAAAGGAATCAGGATAAGTTTTAGGATGGGAGACTTCTCACCTGGCACCTGGATCTAAACCCAACATAATGTTTCAGAAATTCCTTAGCTCAGGTGTTGTATAATGGACCTACAGAAGGTGCATCTTCTCAAAGGGTTTTTACAGAATACGGAGGCAGACCTTCAATCTCCGCCTTCATCCCTCAAATAAAACAATGGCATTGTATATGAGGCCTTCCCATCTTCTGGGAAACACAGAGCCCAATTTTTTTGGCATAATTGCTGGTCAATTTGGAGTGAGCTTCCTGATGATAATTGATTTATGATGTATGACCCATAACTTATCGTTTGTATGTAATATGAGTTTATGCACCAGAGACAAATCCCTTGTGTGTTCAATCACACTTGGCCAATAAAGAATTCTCTTCTATAATACAAGACCCGAATGGTACAGTAATGCCACCAACTCAGCAGGCAGCCTTCTCAGCAGGGGGAGTGAGTGGAACTGCTCATCATGCCCACTGCAGAAGCAGGAAGGAAGAAGTCATTGGGGAAGAAGGTGCAACTGCGGTCTGAAAACCGACACCACTGAAAAAGATGTCCCAGCTCTCCTACGGATTGGCTTGGTTTGTTTTCCAAAATGAAAGACTTGAGGATGATGTCAACCAGAAGATTTGCACCTAGAGGTGGCACGGACTGGAGTTATACTGGCCTAGTTCCCTAGCTTATTTTCCTAAGTACCAGAACAGGAGTGGACAGCGAGTTTGAAAACAGGACAAGCATTGTGGTTCTCGAACCACACCCAAGAGTTGGAAAGAAACACAATCTGCTCACATTGCCCATGAAACCAGGTCAACCCTCCCACTCCTCCCCAGTTCATTCTCCGCTGAAGCGAAAGGAAGCCATTTTCTACGAAGGAGGCCAAAATGGAGCGAGCGAGGAAGGAAATGAGTTTGTAGGGGTGGTGTCTGCCCAGGGGAGGCAAAGGGATAATCAAAACCTTGCAGATTGGTTCCTAGGCACCATTCCTCTGAAAGTGGAGGGAAAGACCACTGATACACCCACCCCACCCAAGAGCAGCTGCCAGCAGCTGCCCAAGCCGAACTGGAGATAAGTGTGCACTAGCAGGCTCCCATGCACAAGGATGCAACCACACGAACCCATTTTTCATGAGCAGGATGCAAAAACAGACACCACCCACCCCAAGGCCGTGGGACTCTGCCCGTGTCTGGCCCACTTAGGGACTCTTTCAACAGTCTTCTGTCATCTCCAAGCCACTATATGCCCAGTCCAGAAGCAACAGTTTCGGTTGCCTCTCCAAACACTATTATACAAATGCCATTGTCAGTGAAAAAGGGCATTCAGGAAAAGTAAGAAGGAAGAACTCTCCATCATGTGTAGCAACTGGAGGAAGAGGAAAGGTGGTTCATGTGGCCCTTGACAACCCTCCCACATAGAGGAAGCCTCTGTTGACAGGAAGATGTTGACAGGAAGATCCAAAGTCATGTTTTCTAGGCATGACCTTGGTCAACGCAATCCCCGGTTGCTTCGGTTTCACACCTGCCCCAAACCGTAACAGTGTTCCTCAGTGTCCCAGCTCCACCAAACGTGCCTAGGCCAGTCTACAAGAAAAGGGATGGACTTTGATTCAAGCCTAGGAATGCCAAGAGCAAAAGAAACAGAGCCACGGAAAGCTCGGAGGTGGCCCTATCGCCTGACTCCAAGTCTCGTGTCCTTTCAAACAGGTGAAGCTTGTCTTTGTTGGAGTGGAGCATCTTGACATCTTCAAAAGCATAATAAGCAGCGAGGGTGAAGTTGACATCGCCGGTTGTCAAGAGATCAAAGACACAGGACTGGAAGTACAAATCCTCAACCGGAAGCTTCTCTTTGCATTTGGCTGTGGCTGAGTCATAGGTGAAGACCTCGGGTGAAGAAGACGGGTTTGAGCCTTTCTGGTGAGGGCGGTTTTCAGTAGCCTTTGGGGTGGAAGGGAAGGCGTGGAAGTCTAGCTGCTGGTTGAGTGGACAACCCCGGAGGCAAAGATAGAGGCCCTGGTTGTCTCCGTCCTCCACAGCTTTCACGACCTCCTCTGGCATCCGGACGGCAAAAGTGAGGTAGCGACCGACTTGTCTCACTACGATGGTGGTGCCAATGTATTTGGCCTGGATCTCAATGTGTTGGCCAGAGACCTTCTCGGTGATCTTCAGACTGTTGGCCCCATGCTTGTCACCGCCGTTCTTCGAGCCGTCAGCAAAGGCTGCTGGGAGTTCATCCATCTCTGCCTGGTACACCTTTTGATCCACGCATTCCTGGAAGCTCTTGAAAATGATAGTGAGCTGGTGGGAATGAAAGGCAAAAGGTTACTGACCAGGGATGGGCTGCTGGAGGTTCGCAGGGGTTAGCTAAGATTCTGTGCAGTTTGGAGAACCCCCAAATCCCACTCCTGGCTGGCCCCTCCGACCCCATCAAACCCCTCCCCTCCCAGGAGTACTCACGTGGCCCATTTTGGATGCATGTAAGTGCAGGGTGCGTGTGAAGGCTCAGGGAGGGCGAAAAACGGGCCTACTGGAAGTTCGGGAAGGCTGGAAACGGGCCTATTTCCAGCCTCCAGAATCTGGGGAGGCTGTTTTTGCCATCCCGGAGACTCGAGGAAAGCCTCCAGAACCCGGGGAGGACAAAAACGCCCCCCTGCCTTGGTGCAGGAGGCCGACTAGGCCACACCAACCATGGCCATGCCCACACAGCAACCAGGCAGAGAACCCCTTGCTAAAAATGTTGAAGCCCACCCGTTACTGACATTGGCAAGACGGTCTAGATCTGTTCATAAAATTCTCTCTTCTGCTAGTTGTCCTAATCTATTTTTAAACTTAGCTTAGGGATGTGATCAAATGATTTTAGGATGCCATTGAACTGGGGGAGGCCAATTTTTAACGTTTGTTTAGAAATATTGGATACCTTTACAGGGCAACCTCCTTTTCGGTTTTGAATCCCTTAAAAAGTAGGGAAAATTGCCCTTATTCAAGTATTTCAGGGAGGCCTAAAGAGTGAAATGAGAGTTCTGAGGCCCTGCAAGTGTTCTTAAATCCCCCAAACAAGCAGGTGTTGGACTTTCTTGGACCACAGAAGGATGATGTGGAGGCCTCCAGAACAAGCCAACTCAATTTTGATGAGAAGTCAGGCAAAGCAAGCTTTTCCAAAACATCCGCAAGAGGTCAGATTCTACAAGCCATGCTATTCTATGGGGACATTCCTACCTTGGTGGTGGCCGTTGCCAGGGAGCCAGGCAAGACAGGAGTATTGGTGACTTGCACATTCAGGTAATTGTTGTCAATGAGCGGCCAGGCCCCTTGGATTTTGCATGTCTGGAAGCTGTCCGAAAACGTCCGCAGGTGGGGGTCTCCAAACAACCCACAGTGGGTGTAGTTGGGGTGCAAGGAGTGTTTGTGGAAGCTACGTTCATAATGGCAGCTCTCGGGGCTGTCCGAGCGCTCCTGGCTGTCGCCCCGGGGCAGCGGAGGGAGGCGAGGCTGAGAGGTGGGGCCATCTTTGGAGCAGTTGTGTTGGGTCATGAGATCATCGATGCCGTGGACTGCAGAGTGGTAGAAAAGATCTCCCCGGCAGGTGCGAGCCGTGTGGTGGGTGCAGAGGGCGTAGGCGCGCAGGGCAGTGCAGAACTCAGGAGCATCCTCAGCGGCCGGGGGCTGGGTCCCCGAGGTTGCGGCCAAAAATTCAGAGTTGCACTTCATGATCTTGCACGGAGACATGGCTAAGAGAAAGAGAGAGAAGAGCACACCTGTTGGAAGTGTCCAGTGAGGCTTTCTAATCTACCTATGCAGGTAGTCATCAATTTACAGCAGTTCTAATAAAGGAGAACATTTTTAGCTCAGGGTTGAACTGAGAGGTCCTTGGTTGGTCTCTGAACTTGGTTGTTTCCTTGCAGATGTTTCTTTACCCTAACTAGCTAACATCATCAGTGCTACGTTACCTAGTTAGGGTAATGAAACATCTGCAAGGAAACAAGCAAGCTCAGAGAATCCTCCTCCTCCTCCTCCTCCTCTCTGTATATCCAGTGGTGGGATTCAGCCGGTTCTGTGACCTGCCCGGACATAATGTGCAAGCACTGCGCATGTGCAGAAGGTAATACGCATGTGCAGAGCAGGTGCGCGCGAGCAAAGCGAGTGCACACGCGTGCGCACTCACATCTGCAAACCGATAGGGAAGGTAAATGAATCCCACCTCTGTAGCACACTGCATTCCCTTCTAGCACTGATGATATTACCTAGTTGGGTAATGAAACCCAACAACCAAGCTCAGAGACCACCAAGGATCCAGAGCTGCTGCTGTTCCTCCTCCTCCTCCTCCTCCTCCTCCTCCTCCTCCTCCTCCTCCTCCTCCTCCTCCTCCTCCTCTCTGCACACCCCATTCCCTTCTATGATGTTACCTAGTTTGGGTAAAGAAACATTTGCAAGAAAACAAGCAAGCTCAAAGAGCACCAAGGAGCCCTCATTACAACAGTTTGTTGAGTGACCATTCAACGTTTCAACGGCACAGAAGAAAGTGACTTATGACCATTTTTCATACTTATGACCGTTGTAGCATCCTGACGGTCACATGATTTACATTCGGATGCTTGACAACTGATTCGTATTTATGATGGTTGCGGCATCCTGGGGTCACGTGATCCCCTTTTGCGGCCTTCTGGCAAGCAAGGCCAATGGGGAAGCCAGATTCACTTAACAACCGTGTTACTAACTGAACAACTGCAGGGATTCACTTAACAACAGTGGCAAGAAAGGTCGTAAAATGGGGCAAAATACACCTAACAAATGTCTCGCTTAGCCACAGAAATTTTGGGTTCCACTGTGGTCGTAAGTTGAGGGCTACCCGTATTGAGTTCCTGCAAAGCCTCAAGCAACAAACAAACCAATTTTCTTGGTGAAACACATACAATTGCAGCCCTGCATTCTAGACCAGGCTCTAAGAGGAAAAATGGAAAGTCACTACAATTGTTGAGGTGGAAGGAACACTTTTTTTTTATTTATTTGAATTTATATCCCGCCCTTCTCTGAAGACTCAGGGCAGCTTACAATGTGTTAAGCAGTAGTCTTCATCCATTTGTATATTATATACAAAGTCAACTTAATTGCCCCCAACAATCTGGGTCTTCATTTTACCTACCTTATAAAGGATGGAAGGCTGAGTCAACCTTGGGCCTGGTGGGACTAGAACTTGCAGTAATAGCAAGCAGCTGTTTTAATAACAGACAGACTTAGTCTGTTGAGCCATCAGAGATTGGACATCCAAGAAATAGAAATAGAAGGAAACTTATAGCTATTGAGAAAGTGACGTGGTGGCTCAGGGGCTAGGACGTTGAGCTTGTCGATCGAAAGGTCGGCAGCTCGGCGGTTCGAATCCCTAGTGCTGCCGTGTAAGGGGGTGAACTCCCGTTACTTGTCCCAACTTCTGCCAACCTAGCATTTCAAAAGTACATAAAAATGCAAGTAGAAAAAATAGGGGCCACCTTTGGTGGGAAGGTAACAGCGTTCCGTGCGTCATGCTGGCCACATGACCACAGAGACGTCTTTGGACAGCGCTGGCTCTTCAGCTTTGAAACGGAGATGAGCACCATCCCCTAGAGTCGGGAACAACTAGCACATATGAGCGAGGGGAACCTTTACCTTTATAGCTATTGAAGTATTGAAGCGGGCAAGAGAAGATGGATAGATGATTTCTCTTTTTTCTTTCTCTAATGTTGTTCTGACTTGCTTTTCCTTTTACCTCTCTTTCTTTTAAAGAATAGCAACTAAAAGTACAAAGCAGGCAAGATATGATAGTTGGATGATTCTTTTTCCTGGTTGCTGTATTGAATTGTCTTTCCATATCTCCCCTTTCTATCCTTTTTCTCCCCCCCACCTCTTTTTGTAGGCAGGTGACATGATTAGAAGTTAGGAAAGAAAGAAAAAGCTTTTTAATAAAGGGTGATAACAATTAAAAGCTAGAGTAAGAGATAGAAATAAAGGGTATATTAATGTATTACATTTTTATTCGATAAAATGAAAGTAATAATGAAAAAGAGGTGGAATAATTGAATAATGAATGACTGTAACCTAATATAGATGTGTATTGTTATGGGAATTTCATAAGTGGATTGAATGTAATAATAATGTTTAATCTGATCAGTTTTGTTTGTACTGGAATGTATGGCGCCCAGGTGCCGCACTGTTCATGCATCGATTTGATATTTTTATATAAAAAAAATAAAGATAGAAAACTTGAAAAAAATAAATAAAATAAAATGGTTGGGTTTGCAAGGGAACGCTAAGAAAGACATTATGCTAAAATTCCTGACTCGGCTCTTCTTTAGAATAGAATAGAATAGATTTTTTTTTTTTTACTGGCCAAGTGTGATTGGAGACACAAGGAATTTGTCTTTGGTGCATACGCTCTCAGTGTACATAAAAGAAAGGATACGTTCATCAAGAATCATAAGGTACAACACTTAATGATAGTCATAGGGTACAAAGAAGCAATCAGGAAACAATATCAATATAAATTGTAAGGATACAAGTAATAAAGTTACAGTCATGCAGTCATAAGTGGGAGGAGATGGGTGATGGGAATGATGAGAAGAATAATAGTAGTGCAGATTTAGTAACTAGTTTGACAGTGTTGAGGAAATCATTGTTTAGCAGAGTGTTGGCATTCAGGAAAAAACTGTTCTTGTGTCTAGCTATTCTGGTGTGCAGTGCTCTGTAGCGTCGTTTTGAGGATAGGAGTTGAAGCAATTTATGTCCAGGATGTGAGGATCTGTAAATATTTTCACAGCCCTCTTTTTGACTCGTGCAGTATACAGGTCCTCAGTGGAAGGCAGGTTGGTAGCCACTGTTTTTTTCTGCAGTTCTAATTATCCTCTGTGTCTGTCTTGTTGGGTTGCAGAGTTAATGACCTTGCAGGTTTGATTAAAAATTAAAAATAAAACCACTTCTCCGTTCAAACAGAGGCAGGGGAGGTAGTAGGGAAAAACTGGGAAAAGGCTAAGAGAGACTGCGCAAGGCCCATAGGGGGAGGTATCGCTCTACGGATTTTACAGATTTCCACTGAAGGAATGAATGTACAATATGCTCTGCCGTTTCACTCATCTCTCCATATAAGGTCAAATTTCCAAAGGCAGGTGTCACGCATAAACTCAGCATGCCTACGAGAGGGAGTATGCCTCGGTTCTACGTGAGCGGGAAAGAGATCAAAAACAGAAAGACAACCACGTCCTTTTCTCCATGTTGCAGACAGTGAAACCCTTGGGAGCTCAGGTTGCATCGGACTCAACAAAGTCTGTTTTCCTGGTTTTCTGATCTGCTCCGTGTGCAGTTGTGTTCGGTCTACTACAAGTCTACTACGATCTATTACAAGTCTACCACAAGTCCCCAGATAGGAAATCTGGCATGGTCTTACCAGAACATACCTAGAAACCTTTTCAGTTGCCCCAAAAGATGATTCTTGGAAGCCAAGAAGTTTTTTTCTATTGTTTTTCCTGCAACCAACTAGTCATCTGGAACTGTGTTATTCTTTAATGAGCTTAATAATAGCAATAGCACTTAAGGCTTGCATACCGCTTCACAGTAAGGATGGAAGGCCGAGTCAACCTTGGGCCGGTCAGAATCAAGAATAGAACTGGTGGCAGTCAGCAGAAATAGCCTGCAATACTGCATTCTAACCACTGTACAGGAAGGAAGGAAGGAAGGAAGGAAGGAAGGAAGGAAGGAAGGAAGGAAGGAAGGAAGGAAGAACAGAATAGAATACATTTAGACTTTACTTCATAGTGCTTTACAGCCCTCTCTAAGCGGTGTACAGAGTCAGCCTCTTGCCCCCAACAATCTGGATCCTCATTTTACCCACCTTGGAAGGATGGAAGGCTGAGTCAACCTTGAGCCTGGTGAGATTCAAACTGCCAAACCCTCTTCTCTCTACACCAGCTGGTCTTCTGCTAAAGCTACTCAACTTAACAGAATAACAGAGTTGGAAGGGACTTTGGAAATCTTCTAATCCAGCCCCCTGTTCAGGCAGGAGATCCTTTTCGGACAAATGGCTGCCCAGTCTCTTCTTAAAAACTTCCAGTGTTGGAGCACCCACAACTTCTGGAGGCAAGCTGTTCCACTGGTTAATTGTTCTAACTGTCAGGAAATTTTTCTTTAGTTCTAGGTTGGTTCTCTCCTTGATTACTTTCCATTCATTGCTTCCTTTTTTGCCTTCTAGTGCTTTGGAGAATAGCCTGACTCCCACTTCTTTGTGGCAGCCCCTGATATATTGGAAGACTGCTATCATGTCTCCCCTGGTCCTTCTTTTCATTAAACTAGATATACCCAATTGCAGCAACTGTTCTTTATATGTTTTAGTCTCCAGTCCCCTAATCATCTTTGTTGCTTTTCTCTGCACTCTTTCTAGAGGCTCAACATTTTTTTATATATCGTGGCGACCAAAACCAGATGCAATATTCACTTCTTAGATTCCAGGGAACACCATCTACTGATCAACCAAATAATCAGACAATCTTATGTACTGGAAGGAAGTTTATTCTCTTGGAAACCGCACCCCCCCCTCCCAATAAAGGTTTCAGCTAGGCTGGCTGAAAATAATTCAAGGAATGAAACACGTATGTCTTTAATTCACAGTCATGGAACCGAATACAGATTGTATTTGTATTTAAAGGTGTATTTATAGCTTGTATTCATATTTATAGGTGTATTTATAGCTTGTATTCGTAGTTATAGTTGGCTCAGTGGCTAAGACACTGAGCTTGCCGATCAGAAAGTTCAGCAGTTTGAATCCCAGTACAGGTCTCCTGTGAGCAGGGGGTTGGACTAGATGACCTCCAAGGTCCCTCTGTTACTGAATACAGCTTGTTTCACACAACATGTTTAACCAGGCGAGTTACAAACCAAGCAGTTCCATTTGTATCCCCCACTTGCTAAGCTGGGTTTTCAGCTTTGGGGTTTTTTTTTTGGGTGTGTGTGAATCCAGCCCACTCCATTTGTGACTCAAAGGGTTTGGATTGAACTTAAGAGAATGCGCTGATGAGATAAGCATGTTAAGCACGTTGTGGGATTCTATCCTTAGAAACCATAATTGGACTAGTACTCACTTCGAGAGCCGGGATCATCTCCCTTCCTTCCCTAACTTCCTGCCCCCCCCCCCAGCCCTCGTTCAGCCAGAGATTTGGACACCAAGCAAGGCTGAGCTTTTTCTGGCGAAGAGCCTGTGCAGCTGTTGGATCACATTCGGTATCTTTCCCTAGCACAAATGCTCTTGTGACTCAGGCATTTTGGCCGGAGAGCAGGAAGCAAAGATCACATTGCTTGCAGGAAAGATGTTGAGACTCTAGAGAGAGTGAAGAGAAGAGCAACGAAGACAAGCGTGAAATCCAGCAGGTTGTGACGGGTTCTGGAGAACCGGTAGCGGAAATTTTGAGTCGTTTGGAGAACCGGCAAATGCCACCTCTGGCTGGACCCGGAGTAGGGTGGGAATGGGGATTTTGCAGTATCCTTCCCCTGGAGTGGGATGGGAATGGGGATTTTGCAGTATCCTTCCCCCTGGAGTGGGGTGGGAATGGAGATTTTGCAATATCCTTTCCCCCCCCCGGAATGGGGTGGGAATGGAGATTTTGCAGTATCCTTCCCCTGGAGTGGGGAGGGAATGGGGATTTTGCAGTATCATTCCCCCTGGAGTGGGGTGGGAATGGGGATTTTGCAATATCCTTCCCCCTGGAGTGGAGAGGGAATGGGGATTTTGCAATATCCTTCCCCCTGGAGTGGGAAGGGAATGGGGATTCTGCAGTATCCTTCCCCTGGAGTTGGGAGGGAATGGGGATTTTGCAGTATCATTCCCGTGGATTGGGGAGGGAATGAGGATTTTGCAGTATCCTTCCCCTGGAGTGGGGTGGGAATGGAGATTTTGCAATATCCCTCCCCTGCCATGCCCACCAAGCACACCCACAGAACCGGTAGTAAAAAAATTTGGATTTCACCACTGAACAAATATGATTAGGGGACTGGAGGCTAAAACATACGAAGAACGGTTGCTGGAACTAGGTATGCCTAGTTTAATGAAAAGAAGGACTAGAGGAGACATGATAGCAGTGTTCCAACATTTGAGGGGCTGCCGCAAAGAAGAGGGGAGGTCAACCTATTCTCCAAAGCACCTGAAGGCAGGACAAGAAGCAATGGGTGGAAACCAGTCAAGGAGAGAAGCAACTTAGAATTAAGGGGAAATTTTCTGACAGTGAGAACAATTAATCAGCGGAACAACTTGCCTCCAGAAGTTGTGAATGCTCCAACACTGAAAGTTTTTAAGCAGAGGTCAGACAAGCATTTATTTGAAATGATGGGGGGGGGGGTTTCCTGCCTTAGCAGGGGGTTGGACTAGAAGACCTCCAAGGTCCCTTCCAACTCTGTTATTCTGTTATTTGGGCAAGGATTCAAGAGAAAAGGAGCATGAAAGCCAAAGAGTAAGGCAAGGAAATCTCTGATGACAGCTGACTTGTCACAGTTCGACAAGACAAATCTTAGCCTGGAGAACAAAAACCAGAAGTTAAGACAGGCTGGGGAGCAGTTTAGAATTACCACTGCAAGGAACAGCATCTAGCTGTCCTCGACCAGGCCTGATAAACACACTAAGTAGGATCAAAGCTGGTTATGTAAAATTAAATGGTTAGTACTGCTATGTAAGGGTAATTCCTGTAAATATTCATACAGTGACCATTCGTTTTTTTAAATAGATATGTATTATGTTTTATCAATGGGAATAAAATAAAAAACAGGAAAAAAATCCAGAAAAAAACATACATCCAACAGTAACAACAACAACAAAAGGAAAAAATGTTTACAAAAAAAGGGGAAAAATGACCAAATATCTAACATTACACATAAAAAAAAAATCCAGCCTGGCTGGATGCTGAAAAATTAAAAATAAATCCTGATAAATTCTCATCCCCTTACATAACGAGTCTGCAAATAGTTATAAACTTTCCCTCCGCCTTATTCAACATCATCATCATCATCATCATCTTTTAATGACCCCATAATTCCTTGCGGGGGTGGAGTCTGTGCAAATGACTGGAGCTGCGTGTTTACTGGCCGGACGCCCTTCCTGTCGCCAATGTGAAGTTATATTCTCATCATGCCCAGAGAGAGAAATATCTGCCTCTACAAAGGATTGAACTCACAGCCTCTTGATTGTAAGGTGAGAGCTCCATCTCTAGGCTACCGCACCACTCCTCATTCTTATTCAGCAAAGAAAATATATTATGTTAACAAATATTTCAGATGAGAAGATCCCTAATAAATCAATGCACGATCTAATATATATATAAAATGAAATAAAAAAAAAGTCAACAGGTTTGCTCCAATACTACACTGGTCTTCAAATCCCTCTGTTGAAGGATTACAATCACCTGTTATTGTATTTCACACCTAGAAAGTTCACAAACGGCTTCCAATCTCGTATTAAACTGTCTAGTCCAATGGCCCCCAATCTTTTGGGCACCAGAGACCAGTTCCATGGGGAGAAGTTTTTCTGTGGTCTGGAGGGGTCGTGGCTTCACTTGCTGCCTGAATCCCACGGATGGGGCTTTGCTTGTTTGTGTGGCCTGGTTTCTAGCATGCCGCGGCTCGGTACCAGTCCACGGACCCCTGGTCTAGTCCATTAATTCTAATCAAGGCACTTAATTTTGCCATCTCTGCTAATTCGGTCAATTTCATATAGGGATTGCTTAAAGTTATAACAGCACTGAAAAAAAGCAACTTAGAACTGAGCATCAAAACTGTCACAATATCCTCTCACAGATAAAGGTAAAGGTTTCCTTTGCACATATGTGCTAGTCGTTCGCGACTCTAGGGTGCAGTGCTCACCTCCGTTCCAAAGCCAAAGAGCCAGCGCTGTCCGAAGACGTCTCCATGGTCATGTGGCGGGCATATGGGATAGAGGGAGCACCGCGTTGCTCCCATATAACACCTATCCTGTGCGGCCTGCACTGGCTACCGGTAGTCTTTCGGGTGCAATTCAAGGTTTTGGTGACCACCTTTAAAGCGCTCCATGGCTTAAGACCGGGATACCTTCGAGACCGCCTTCTGCCGCCGATTGCCTCCCAATGACCTGCGCGCTCCCACAGAGTAGGCCTCCTCAGGGTGCCGTTGACCAAACAATGTAGGTTGGTGGCCCCCAGGGGGAGGGCCTTCTCTGTGGCGGCACCAGCCCTGTGGAACGAGCTCCCTCCAGGATTACGACAACTACCCGACCTCCGGACCTTCAGACAGGAACTGAAGACTCTATTGTTTCAGCGTGCAGGACTAGCCTAAGATAAAAGGTTTTAGCATATTTTAATGGGGTTTTTATAGGTTTTTTATTTTTTAGTGATCAGGCCATGATATTATCTAGTTTTAATCGGGTTTTAATGTTTATTTATTGTACTATTTTAATATGCCTGTGAACCGCCCTGAGTCCTACGGGAGATGGTGCGGTATATAAGTTCGATTAATAAATAATAAATAAATAAATAAATGACTCACCGCCAAAGGCGCACGGAACGCTGTTACCTTCCCACCAAAGGTAGTCCCTATTTTTCTACTTGCATTTTTTACGTGCTTTCGAAACTGCTAGGTTGGCAGAAGCTGGGACAAGTAACGGGAGCTCACCCCATTACACGGCAGCACTAGGGATTCGAACCACTGAAACTGCCGACCTTTCGATCGACAAGCTCAGCGACTTAGCCACTGAGCCAACACGTCCCTCATGTCCTCACTGTTACACGATCACAATTCAATCGCTTGACAATCCACATGCGTGTATGTTAGTTGCCGTGTCCCTGGATCGTGGGACTGCCATTTGTAACCGTCCCAGCTAGCTTCCGACCAGCAAAATAAATGGGGGAAACTGGATTTGGTTAACGTGCAGTGATTCGCTTAAGGACTGTGTTAAAAAAAAAAGCTTGTAAAAACTCTCTTCATAACTGCCTTGCTTAGCAGTGGAAATTCAGCTGCCAGTTATGGCCATCACCTGAGGACTACCTGTATCAAGTCCCGTTAGGTTTTTTTTTTTTTTAAGCCTTAGGACGGTTGGCATTTTGTGCTTTATTTGGCTTGGTTTTAATTTTATCACGTTGCTCTTATTATATTGCTTTAGCATTTTCTTTTCAGCCCTTTTTGGGTTGTTCATAAATCCGAAAGTTTTATCTGGAGCATTCCCGTCCTGAGATCAGGCTGGAAAAAACACTCCCAAGTACAGGGGTAGTCAACCTTTTTATACCTACCTCCCATTTTTGTATCTCTGTTAGTAGTAAAATTTTCTAACCGCCCACTGGTTCCACAGTAATGCGCCGTGTATCGTTGTCTGCTCATGCCTCTCGCGCATCATGGATTGGGTTTGGGGGGGGCGCCGGCTACCAGCTCTGCTTGTCTGTTACAGCTGGGTGGTGTGGGGGGGGAGATGCACAAGCTATTCTGGGACGAGGCTCGTTTGTTTGTGGTCGCACTATAGCACCATTTAGTTTCACTTACGTAACGTGAACTAAACTTATGTGCGGACGATACAAATAGTATATTTTCAGAAATTTAAATTGTCACGGGGAATTTTATGAAAACCTAATGAAAATGTTTTTAAATAATGCTATGAAAATTTTTTTAAAAGTCAATTAAATTAAAAAAAAGGAAAGTGCTTCAGTATCAGACAAAACTCCTCCCGCCCACCATGAAAGCTGGAACGCCCACTAGTGGGTGGTAGGGACCAGGCTGACTACCACTGCCCTATTATCTGAGCCGCCCCCCTTCCAACCAACCCCCCCAAATCCTAGCCAAAATATTTTCGACAGCAGGCAGTGCTGGCAGAGCTCTGGAAGAACTCATTTGAACAGTAGCCAAGAAAACTCTGTTTGTTCAATTCTGCATAATCCATTTTCCATCGACTTAGAAATGCATTTGGGTTCCAGCCACGGATGACTTAGCATAGGAGCAGGCAGGCTGCTTTGTGTCTGCTGCTTGGAAAATTAACAGAAGAAGTGGGAGGGGGGGAGGGAAAATATTCAGGAGGTGGGGGAGACAAAGTCTGCCCCAGGCCCAGAGTTTTCCCCCAAATAATTCTCTTATTTGCAAGCAACGCAAAAGTGTTTACATACAGGATTCAATTTTTGCACACGCGCGCCAATTAAAAACAACACTGATACGGAACACGATGTGGAAAAAAAGAAAAAAAAAATCTTGAGCATTTCAGTTCTTATTCAATTTTATCCCTTTAAAAGCAGCCAGATTCTCGTCCTTTTGGTTCATCCGACAATCTGCTCACGTTGGCACCAAGCGTTGATTTTCAAAGTGGCTCTAATTGAACGAGCCTCCCCCATTCATAGGCGAAGGCGTCCATTTAGACACCTACACTCGCAGCAAAAATTTTTAAAAAAATTAAAAAATCATATTATGGTTCTGTGGATTTTTTTTTTGCATCAATCACAGTCACCCTATATTGGATGAATGATCTTTGCTGAGATCTGCAAGATGGCTAAGTAGTTTGTCTGGGGGGAGGGGAGGGGAGGGGAGGGGAGGGTGGCCGGGGATTAACTGTCAGCAAAAACCAGACGAAATGATGCAGCCAAAATAAGAGGAAGCCAAGAAAAATTACACAGACATCCTCAGTGCGCAATGCCCAGGCAAGTCACAGAATTTATGCAGAGGTTCTCAGTCATCCAAGTCATGGTTGCCCCAACGGTACTTTTTTTTTCAGGAGGCAACTGGACTTTCTTGTTTTTCCTTTCGAGGTCATTTTGCTTCTCACCCAAGAAGCTTCTTCAACTCTGACTGAATGGTGAGGGAATGGAAGGATTTATATTCATGGAAGACAGCTGGTCATTTGCATCCTTTTAGAGGCTCTTTGAAGCACTTGGAGGTTTATCTGTGTCCTCATTTTCCTCTTTTGGGGTGGGAGGAGGAATGGATTTTCAGAGGGAAAAAATGCAGACTACAGGAACCATTTGCACTACTCAGGTGACCCTTAAGGTAAAGGTAAAGGTTCCCCTCGCACATACATGCTAGTCATTGCCGACTCTAGGGGGCGGTGCTCATCTCCGTTTCAAAGCCGAAGAGCCAGCGCTGTCTGAAGACATCTCCGTGGTCATGTGGTCGGCATGACTCAACGCCAAAGGTGCACAGAACGCTGGTCCCTTCCCACCAAGGTGGTCCCTATTTTTTCTACTTGCATTTTTATGTGCTTTCAAAACTGCTAGGTTGGCAGAAGCTGGGACAAGTAACGGAAGCTCACCCCATTACACGGCATCACTAAGGATTCAAACCGCTGAGCTGCCGACCTTTCGATCAACAAACTCAACGTCCTAGCCCCTGAGCCTTAGGATACAAATAAACCTCCAAGTGGCCTCAACGACCCTCTAAAAGGATGCAAATGACCAGCTGTCTGCAAGGAATATAAATCCTTCCATTCCCCACCATCTGAAGAATGGTGAAGAAGCTTCTCGGATGAGAAGTGAAACATTTTGAAAGAAAAAAACAAGAAAGTCCAGTTTCCTCCTGAAAAAAAGGCATCTTTGGATCACAGAATTTAGGTTTTCTGAGTGCAGAATATTCCTTGGATCCCAGAGTATCCATAACCTTCCTTTCACAAAAACTAAGACATCCTTGACATATGTCACCGCAGGTACCCACAAAGACGGTGGGTGTCGTTGTGCAATCAACACGTATAGTGGGTGGGGCCTCAACCACACAATTGCAGTCGCCATCTTGATATTTTTTTTGGATCCACCCGTACTCAGAAATCCCTGCATTCTACTCGCCCCATTTCTGATCTATTTACAGAGGAGAAAGTGTTCACGCACTGCATGCGTAGCTCCAAATCTTTATAGTGTAACCAAAAATTTTTGGCCGTACAATCATTTGTTTCTTTGACTTATTCCTCTTCCATTTTATAACGTGCAGAGCGAGAAGGAGCAATAGCAAAAGAACCCAGGGAAATAAGAGCAACCAGGAGTATAAGTCCTATATATAAGTGAAGCGATGCAAGAAGAAACAAAAATGTTATCAGTCAATATAAATGGACTGAACTCTCCTACGAAAAGGGAAAAAAAATATTTTCAAAACCACAAAGATTAAAATTGGACACAATATACGATGTAAGTACGATGACATAATATATGGTAATACAATGTACAAAAGATGCGGAGACTCTAGAAAGAGTGCAGAGAAGAGCAACAAAGAGGATTAGGGGACTGGAGGCTAAAACATATGAAGAACGGTTGCAGGAACTGGGTAGTTTAATGAAAAGAAGGACTAGGGGAGACATGATAGCAGTGTTCCAATATCTCAGGGGTTGCCACAAAGAAGAGGGAGTCGGGCTGTTCTCCAAAGCACCTGAGGGCAGGACAAGAAGCAATGGGTGGAAACTGATCAAGGAAAGAAGCAACTTAGAACTAAGGAGAAATTTCCTGACAGTTAGAACAATTAATGAGTGGAACAACTTGCCTGCAGAAGACCTCCAAGGTCCCTTCCAACTCTATTATTATTATATCACTTCAAGAAGGACACTTAAGAAACAGCATCATAAATTATTGGAATACTCTAAACTGGGAAAATTATTTTACTCGCTATCGCAACAAAAAAGAAGGAGTGGGGGTATTGCTTGTTAAAGAAACAATAAATGGCAAATAAATCTTCAAAGATGAAGAAAGGAGAATTTTGATGGTGGCGGTGACTTTAAATCAAAAACAGAAGTCTTGGTTGCCACACATGCACCAAACAATGGACAAGAAGAATTTTACAAAAAAAACCCTCCCTACCTCCAAATCTTTGACTACATATCCCAGTGTCCACAGCAAGGGTGGGCAAGAGCGAGGGATTCTGGAAGAACTCAGCTGCACCATTGAGGCTTATGTGTCAAGTGCCCAATGGCCAAACAACACATTTGCATCTAAGCTGTGAATTTCCTCCCACCTGTCCCCACAAGCATCATGGCTACCAGCCTTCAGAGCTGGCTGAGTTCACCCTACAGGTAAGTCCAAACAGTGATGGGGTCCTTTCTCTTACAACCAGCCCATCTCTTCAAGGCAGAAGATAATTTGTTTAGTAGCACATTACAGCAAGAGTGCAAATTAGTTTTGCAGCATGTTGTACCAGAACTATGCCTTATCTCTGATAAACTTTCATCAGTCAAACCACTAAGGAGTTTTGCAGCTTGAATCCACCCTCTTTGGAGCAAGTGGGGGGCGAGAGATGTCATCACCCCGCCTTTGAAATTTGACATGTATTTCTTTGGTCAATGATCAACAACATAGCAAGAGAGATAGAAGACAGCAATTACAGTCAGGATCTATAGGGAGATGTGGGTGCAATTATAGATTAGCAAATGCAAAATAAATCAAATATGCTATACTCTTAAGCACCCGTATTACAATACTACATTTCTTTGCCTAACACTAATAAATCTAATATAGTAAAACTATACATGTCCTCTAAAAATGATTAGGAAATAACTAAGCAAAAGATTGATTAAAAATAAGGGCGTTTGGTTGTTTAACCAGTTTTTTCTTATTATTATTGCAAAAGTACACAATTCTGTTACTGCATGAATGGCAACTGGATTTCAGCCCTGGAGAAGATGGTTCACGTAGAAATTATCTGATCTGCCTAGATATCACCTGCCTTTGAATCAGGAGCCAGAGCTGAAAAAATGGGAGTCCACTTCTCACCCATTCTGGCCATTCTAGGCTGTAAGCAGTGGTGAAATTCACATTTTTTTACTACGGGTTCTGTGGATGTGTCTTGGTGGGCATGGTGTGGCTTGGTGGGCATGGCAGGGGAAGGATACTGTAAAATCCCCATTCCCTCCCCACTCCTAGGGGAAGGATATGGCAAAATCTCCACTCCCACCCCACTCTGCGGCCAGCCAGTGGTGGTATTTGCCGGTTCTCCGAACTACTCAAAATTTCCGCTACCGGTTCTCCAGAACCTGCTGGATTTCACCCCTGGCTGTAAGGCAAGGGTCTCCAACCTTGGCAACTTTTAAGACTTGTGGACTTCAACTCCCAGAAAAGCTTTGCTTGCTGAGGAACTCTGGGCGTTGAAGTCCACAGGTCTTCAAGTTGCCAAGGTTGGAGACCGCTGCTGTAAGGGAACCTCTACCTTTTAGGAGCCTTTCTGCCCCTGCCTGGCCCTTTGACCTGGGAATAGCAGCTACAGAAGAACTGAGCATCCCTCCCCTCTGGCAGCACAACCTGTTCGATTTCACCTCTAAACGAAACCTTATCTTTTGTGGTCCATGGAAAAATCTCTCTTCGTAGAACCGGTCCCTGGTGCCCCAAAGATTGGGGGCGGCACTACTCTTGTCTCAACTCATCCCCACACATGTGTCTTTCCTTCTCGGTGGTGACTTTGTTGAATCTAATTAAAGCTACTTAAATTTATGGCCGTCCCACCTCTACCCCCCCCCTCCAATCCCGTGACCGGGCATCTGTACATTGTGTTACGGTTGGATGAGGAAAACAATCAACTTGTATTGATCTGAGCGGAATCCTCTGCTCCTGGGAGTGAAAAAAACAAAGCGGGGGGGGGGGCTTTCGAAATGCAGCAGGAGGAGAAAACCATGAAGAAATGTGAATTAAGCCCGTTTAAAGGCATGGAATACAAAGAGGATTTTTTGCAAGAGTAAGCTGATGACAGAAGGCAAAGGGGGCGAAACGTCATACACCATACAAGGCCCAACGGTTGAGTCAAAGCACCGGCGGGACCTCTCAATTCCCCCATCCAATTTCCAGGGCCAGAAATTGGATTGGACAACTTTCTTTTTTTTTTTTACTTTTTCCCCCAAATTTCTCCAGGGGAGAGAAAAATCCTTCAACCACTTTCTCGATGACCTTCAGTGCTATGGGAGTTTCCTCTGGGAGGACTCACCCTCTGTCATGTCCCACTCCTCCGCTGATGGCCGGGTCAGGGAAATCCGAATCAGGCGTGCCTCTGCAGCTCTGCCAAAGTCCTAGCAAAGTCCTCAGGGCAGGCAGGAGACCAGAAAGTGACTTCAGCAAGATATGTTTAGACTTTGCCTGACTCAGAGAATGCCAGAAAGCAGATCCTTTATATAGGCCATGGGGTGTGGCTCCATGACTCAGCACTTATCCAGGCCTGCCCCTCCCTTCCTTCTGTTGCCTCCGTCTATCAAGTCTTCTGATGCAAGGGTCACTCCAATCTGCAGCTGTTGGCAATTGACCTCCCTCAGGCTCACATGCTGTGGAGGAGGGGGAGGGGTCTAGTTGCTCCGTTTGCCTGGGCATGGAGCCAGAGCTGGGGGCTGGAGATACTTCCTCCTCTTCAGCCTGTCTGGGCATGGAGCCAGGGCTGGGGCTGGGAGGCATACTAGGACATTCCTCCGTGTTCGGAAGCAGATAAGAAGGCCCCGGCTGTGGTGAGATCGGACGAGACACAACAGCCTCCTCCGGGTCTTGGGAGTCTCTTTTAATGGAAGACCAGGAGGGACTGATGCTGAAGGGACTGTCCAATCAGAGCGAGGACATGCATATGCTCTCCCAATTAAATAAGAGCGAGAGGGTATGATTTGGCCAAGAAAGTAAAAGTAAAAGTAAAAACTACTATAGGTAGTTCTCGACTGGCAGCAGTTCGTTGAGTCGGCGCTCCAAGTTACAACGGCACTCAAAAAAGTGACTTACGACCGACCGTTGCAGACTCCCCATGGTCACGTAATCAAAATTCAGAGGCTTGGCACAACGGACTAGTATTTATGACGGTTGCAGAGTCCCCGGGGTGGGTGGGTGATGAGGGTGGTCACGTGATCCCCTTTGGCGACCTTCTGACAAGCGAAGTCCACAGGGAAGCCGGATTCGCTTACCGACGGTGTGGCTAACTTAACAACTGCAATGATTTCCTTAACCGCTCTGGCAGGAAAGGTGGTAAAAATGGGACAAAGCTCATTGAACAACGGTCTCGTTCAGCAGCAGAAATGTGTTTTTTTTTGGGGGGGTGTCAATTGTGCTTGGAAGGTGAGGATTTCCTATAACTGACTAACCAACAGAATAGTGTTTGCCTTTCTTCTTCTTCTACTACTCTCCTTCTATTTTTCTCCTCCTTCTCCTTCCCCCTCCTTCTCTTTTTCCTTCTCCTCTTCCTCTCCTTCTCCTCTTCCTCCTCCTCCTTTTCCTTCTCCTCCTCCATCTCCTCTTCCTCTCCTCTTCTTCCTCCTCCTCCTTCTTTTCCTCCTCCATCTCCTCTTCCTCTTCCTCCTCCTTCTCCTTTTTTCCTTTTCCTTCTTCTTCTCCTCCATCTCCTCTTCCTATCCTCCTCCTTCTCCTTCTCCTTCTCCTCCTCTTCCTTTTTTTCCTTTTCCTTCTCCTCCTCCTCCTCCATCTCCTCTTCCTATCCTCCTCCTCCTCTTTTTCTTCCTTCTTTTCTCTTCTATCAACATTTTGCAAAATCTGACTTCCCTTCATTTAGAGTGACCCATTTCCGAAACCATAAGAGTTGCCAGGTCTGAGGGTCCTGAGCTTGAGAAGGGGTGAAAGGGTTCTTTTTCCCAACTGCCACCCAGGGCACCACTTGACGTAGCAAAACCAAGCAGGAAGGAAATGCCTTGAGAAATTGACGGAACAAGAGCATTTGCACAAGGTAACCCCGCCATCTCTGGAGAGAAGGGCTGCTAACAAGCAACGTGATAAATGCAGGTCTTGGAAAAACTACCTTTCTCTCTGCTGTAGACCCAGACAAGGCTCTCCCTTAGGGACCCATGTGTAATTTCTCCCCCTCTCCCCCCCTGAGGCTCTACTCACTCCACACCAAAGGCTAAAAGACAAATGGAAAGCAGCTGAAATCAGAAGAGAGATATTCCAGAAAGTTTAATGAATGTTCTAAATGCTTGGCAAACCATTCTTCTTCTTCCTTTTTTTTCCCTAATGGAAAAAATCCAAATGGATTTGGACTGCTCCGATTTTGTGGGTTTTCTGAGCAGCTTTTCACACACGCACACACAAACACACACCGAAGGAAGCATCATGTAGAGATCCAGACATTCAGCAGAACAGAATTCACAAACCTGGTTCGGGTTTTGCAAGAGGCTTGGCTCAAATATTCCAGCCTTCCATTTCCATCCTTTGTATATTTTAATGATGTAATCCCTGGGGGGGGAGGGGCAGTGGTGAAATCCAATTTTTTTTTATTACCGGTTCTATGGGCATGTGGCTTGGTGGGTGTGGCAGGGGAAGGATACTGCAAAATCTCCATTCCCACCCCACTCCAGGGGAAGGATACTGCAAAATCTCCATTCCCACCCCACTCCAGGGGAAGGATACTGCAAAATCCCCATTTCCTCCCCACCCCTGGGGAAAGAATATTGCAAAATCCCCATTCCCACCTCACTCTGGGGCCAGCCAGAGGTGGTTTTTGCCGGTTCTCCAAACTACTCAAAATTTCCGCTTCCTGTTCTCCAGAACCTGTTAGAACCTGCTGGATTTCACCCCTGGGAACGGGGTGTCATAAAAACAAGGGAGGGTCTGAGGCCCCACACAAGCTGCGTACCCCAATACAGGTCACCTTCAATTTGCAACAATTCATTTAATAACCGTTCAAAGTTAACAACCGCACTGAAAAATAGTGACTTATGACGGCTTACAACGGTTGCAACATCTTCATGGCCACGTGATTAAAAATTCAGACGCTTGGCAGCTGACTCATACTTATGACGGTTGCAGTGTCCTGGGGTCCTATGACCACCCCCTTTTTTTAATCTTCTGACAAGCACGTTCAATGGGGAAGCCAGATTCACGTAACAACTTTGATTGCTAATTTAACAACAACTGTAGTGATTCCCTTAAGGCCTTGGCCCAAAAAAAAAAAAAAAAGTCGTAAAATGGGGGGCAAGCTCACTTTAAAAAAGTCTTGCTTAAAAACGGAAATTTTGAGCTCCACTGAAGTCGTAAGTCAAGGACTATTTCTATGTAGAAAATCACGTTTGTCTTTTTCTATTCAATATTTTTTTTCCTTCTCCTCCTCCTCCTCCATCTCCTCTTCCTCTCCTCCTCCTCCTCTTTTTCTTCCTTCTTTTCTCTTCTATCAACATTTTGCAAAATCTGACTTGCCTTCATTTAGAGTGACCCATTTCCGAAACCATAAGAGTTGCCAGGTCTGAGGGTCCTGAGCTTGAGAAGGGGTGAAAGGGTTCTTTTTCCCAACTGCCACCCAGGGCACCACTTGACGTAGCAAAACCAAGCAGGAAGGAAATGCCTGGAGAAATTGGCGGAACAAGAGCATTTGCGCAAGGTAACCCCGCCGTCTCTGGAGAGAAGGGCTGCTAACAAGCAATGTGATAAATGCAGGTCTTGGAAAAACTACCTTTCTCTCTGCTGTAGACCCAGACAAGGCTCTCCCTTAGGGACCCATGTGTAATTTCTCCCCCTCTCCCCCCCTGAGGCTCTACTCACTCCACACCAAAGGCTAAAAGACAAATGGAAAGCAGCTGAAATCAGAAGAGAGATATTCCAGAAAGTTTAATGAATGTTCTAAATGCTTGGCAAACCATTCTTCTTCTTCCTTTTTTTTTCCTAATGGAAAAAATCCAAACGGATTTGGACTGCTCCGATTTTGTGGGTTTTCTGAGCAGCTTTTCACACACGCACACACACACACCGAAGGAAGCATCATGTAGAGATCCAGACATTCAGCAGAACAGAATTCACAAACCTGGTTCGGGTTTTGCAAGAGGCTTGGCTCAAATATTCCAGCCTTCCATTTCCATCCTTTGTATATTTTAATGATGTAATCCCTGGCGGGGGGGGCAGTGGTGAAATCCATTTTTTTTTTATTACCGGTTCTATGGGCATGTGGCTTGGTGGGCGTGGCTTGGTGGGCGTGGCAGGGGAAGGATACTGCAAAATCTCCATTCCCACCCCACTCCAGGGGAAGGATACTGCAAAATCTCCATTCCCACCCCACTCCAGGGGAAGGATTCTGCAAAATCCCCATTTCCTCCCCACCCCTGGGGGAAGAATATTGCAAAATCCCCATTCCCACCTCACTCTGGGGCCAGCCAGAGGTGGTTTTTGCCGGTTCTCCAAACTACTCAAAATTTCCGCTTCCTGTTCTCCAGAACCTGTCAGAACCTGCTGGATTTCACCCCTGGGAACGGGGTGTCATAAAAACAAGGGAGGGTCTGAGGCCCCACACAAGCTGCGTACCCCAATACAGGTCACCCTCAATTTACAACAGTTCATTTAATAACCGTTCAAAGTTAACAACCGCACTGAAAAATAGTGACTTATGACGGCTTACAACGGTTGCAGCATCTTCATGGCCACGTGATTAAAAATTCAGACGCTCGGCAGCTGACTCATACTTATGACGGTTGCAGTGTCCTGGGGTCCTATGACCACCCCCTTTTTTTAACCTTCTGACAAGCACGTTCAATGGGGAAGCCAGATTCACTTAACAGCTTTGATTGTTAATTTAACAACAACTGTAGTGATTCCCTTAAGGCCCTGGCCAAAAAAAAAAAAAAAGTCGTAAAATGGGGGGCTCACTTTAAAAACGTCTTGCTTAAAAACGGAAATTTTGAGCTCCACTGAAGTCGTAAGTCAAGGACTATTTCTATGTAGAAAATCACGTTTGTCTTTTTCTATTCAATATTTTTGTTTCCTCACGAACACTCTGATTTTCCTTCGAGAAGCTTCCAGTAAGCTATTGATTGGCGCAGGCAAACTCAAAACAGGTAGATCTTTTTAAAAAAAAAAAATCTGGGGAGGGGGTTGCATCTGATTTATTGAAATGAACTTTAAGAGACTTTGAACTCTTTTTTAGGGGAGGGGAATTAAAATCTCTCTTCAAGGTGACTGTTTTGCTACTGAATTTCTGCAGCACGACCTGAGGGAGCACCAGGGGAGGGGGGGAAAGGGGGGGGGCTTGAAAATAAGGATTGCACATGCCCTCACCCCCAAACTCCATGCTATTCCCTTCGGGGCTAAACAAAACCTCCTTTCTCACACAGGTGTGCACAGGCTCCACCAAGCACTTGCATATCAATCAGGACGCCCAGGTGAGCCAGCCCTGTTCCAGGTATTCTCACAGGACTCTGCATGCTGCAACTGTTTTTGGGTTGTTGTTTTTTTTAAAAAAAAATTACTGGCACGGAAAGATTCCTGGTTGGAACTCAAGCGTTGTTGTTTTGTATCGTACAATGCACAACCTTTTTGCTTGCTGGGCCTCTCACATAACGCAAGCCCGAAGGCATACAGGAAAGAGCCCTGGGCGCATTGCTCTAAATAACAACTTGAACATACAGCGGAGCGGCTGCCAAAAATCTCGTTGCATCTCAGGCGCTGGTGTCAATTCCAGAAAAGGGTGTGGAAAGCAGCAGCCGAAAGCAAGGCCGCTTCAATCCGTGGGTTTCATAAACAGTGGAACATTGGCTTTGAGAAACAGAGAGATGGATATATGATTTATGGACGGGGGTGGGTGAGGGTGGAATCCATTTTGGATTCCTCTGGAGCTACTTCCAGGGAGCTGTGAATATGGAGATCCCGTCTCCCCTTGGATGTGCCCTCCATGTTCTGTTAAACATGGAAAAAGACCAGGTGAAAATGGGGTTCGTTCGTGGCACCAATTATAGAGAAGATGAGAGAAGGCCGACTCCGCTGGTATGGACGTGTCCTGAGGGCGGCACTTTCCACCGTTGCCAAGACTACCTACCAACTGGAAGTCAATGGCTGGCGACCTGACGGACACCCCAAACAGAGATGGCAAGACACCATCAGCAAAGATATGCAGGCTGTGGGCCTGCACCCTGGAGACACAGCTGGCCATGCAAAGTGGCATTCAATGATCCAAAAAGTGAATCCTGCACTTGTGGAAATACACTAGGAAGAATAACGAGAAAATGAGGTTCGTTCGGCGGTAGAATCTGGCCAGATCTATCCGGATCACACGACCCGGTAGGGCCGGTGTGGGAGTCTCTACCCACCCACTGGGACGTCATTACGTCCTGTTTTTGACCCTCTATGCATGTGCTCACATTTATGATCCGTTAGCGAAGGTTCATCGCTGGGTTCGTTATTGATAAACCAGTATGTAGTTGGAACCCAGCCATTATGTGTAAATGGTGCCTGAAACCACTATATGAAAATAGGTATCTGTTTGAACCATGTGCAATATATAAAACCACTATTTGTTAACCCACATCTCATTATTATTATATGTGAATGCAGCAAGTGGGATATTTATAGTAGTTGAAATATTGCAAGATTCATCTGCTTAGCTGAAAGCAGTAAAGACCAAAGTTAATCTGGAAGCAGTAAGATAGGCTGTAGAGGAATAGTCACTTTCATACTCAACAGCTTTGCTAAGGTGGGACTAGAACTCACCATCTCCTGGTAATTTGCCCAAAGTCACCCAGTTGCCTTCCTATTTAAGTTAGACTAGAACTCACTGTCTCCTGGTGATTGGCCCAAAGTCATACAGTTGCCTTTCATAATTAAGTTAGACTAGAACTCACTGTCTCCTGGTGATTGGCCCATAGTCATACAGTTGGCTTTCATGCCTAAAGTGGGACTAGAACTCACCATGTCCTGGTGATTGGCCCAAAGTCACTCAGTTGCCTTTCATAATTAAGTTAGACTAGAACTCACCGTCTCCTGGTGATTGGCTCAAAGTCTTCCACTTGGTTTTCAGGGCTAAGGCAGGACTGGAACTCATGGTCCCTGGTTTTCTAGCTTGGTGCCTTAATCACCAGACCAAAGTGGCTCTCAGTTATCAGTTTGATATTCATGAGGAACCCAGAAGCAAGGCAAGAGTCTGACTATTCACTACTTCATATGTTAGATCATACTTTATAAAAAAAAAAGCCAACAATGTCTAAGCTCACGTAACAGTTTTGATGTATTATAATAGTCCATTATTTTTAAGTGCAACAGTCAGATGCACATAACATGACAGGAAAGCAGGAAAGCTAGATTATAGTCAAGGCCCATCACAAACATCTCCAGAAATGTTCCACATGAGAAACAGAGGACTTTCCAGGGCCACCATACGTGCCTGAAGCTTCCTTTTTCACGGTTTTGTTCAAGTCCATTTTAAAGCCAAGTTAACCATCTTGGTTTCATCTCGATGCAAAGAGGGGCTATTCTCCTTCATCGGCTGAGCCAACTCAATCCTCCAGCCTCTGAAAACATCCTTCACACAATGACTAACTTACTTGCTTGACTTCCAGAGCATGTGCCGTCTGGTTCCTGCATCAGCTTATTGTGGGGCATTTGCATCATTTATTAAACCACAAAGTTAAGTTGCCAATCCTTTTTTTTAAAAAAAGGTTAAAAAAACAAAAACAAAAAACCCTACACTTTGCACCTTCTTCAAATGCAACCATTAGGCTCTTTAATAGGATAATTAAGCCTTGGCCACAGAAGTTTTACAAAAGTTAACTGAGTTTTGTCTTCTAAATTGGTTCTCTGCTCCTAGCATCCCCACATTTAGCAGGGAGCACTTAGTCGCTCAGCCTCCCCTGTGGCTGATAAAGGCATCCATAATTATTAAAGCTTTCTGACAGAAAACTGTCCAATTTCTATTTGAAAACCTCCATTAAAAAGAGTCCCATGGCTCTCCCACTTCTGGAGTTATTCCCCCTCAATTAGGAAGTTTTTTTAAAAAATCTTCAGTTGGAATCGATCTCTCTGCAAATGAAATCCATTATTCCATGTCCTGCATTGTAGAATCAGAACTGATGGATCTTTAACTCTTAATGCTACCAGGAGGCAAGCTCCAAATTTTATTTTTCTGAGGCCTAAATACACCCAGTCCTTTCGATCTAACCCTGACAAACCGGGTTTAAAATTAAGACTTTTCCCTTGTCTTTCTCTGAATCCATTCCTATTGATCGGAATCGTTCTTCCAAGATCAAAGAAGCTACAAAGATCGTCCTTGACTTATGACCAGTCATTTAACCGTCATTTGAGGTTACAACGGCACTGAAAAAAATTGTCTTATGACTGGTCGTCACACTGACAACTACAATTCCTGGCAAACAGATGGAGAAGAAATGGAGGTAATGACAGATTTTATTTTCCTGGGCTCCAAGATCACCCCACATGGGGACTGCAGCCAAGAAATTAAAAGACGCTTGCTCCTGGGGAGGAAAACTATGGCAAATCTAGACAGCATATTAAAAAGCAGAGACAGCACCCTGCCAACAAAAGTGCGTATAGTCAAGGCTATGGTTTTCCCAGTTGCAATGAATAGCTGTGAAAGTTGGACCATAAGAAAGGCTGAGCGCCAAAGAATTGAGGCCTTTGAACTCTGGTGCTGTAGAAGACTCCTGCGAGTCCCTTGGACTGCAAGGGGAACAAACAAGTCAGTCCTAGAGGAGATCAACCCTGACTGCTCTTTAGAAGGCCAGATTCTGAAGAGGAAACTCAAATGCTTTGGCCACCTAATGAGAAGGAAGGTCTCACTGGAGAAGAGCCTAATGCTGGGAACGATGGAGGGGAATGGCTGGATGGAATTACTGAAGCAGTAGGCATGAGCTTAAATGGACTCCAGGGTAGAGGACAGGAAGGCCTGCAGGAATGTTGTCTATGAGGTTGCGATGGGTCGGACACAACTTCGCAACTAACAACAACAAAATGTTGTAGCATCGTGCAGTCAGGGCATTGACATTTGTTATTTTCCCAACCGGCTTCTGACAAGTAGAGTCAATGGGGGAAGCCAGATTCAATTATTGATGATGTGATTTGCTTAATTACAGTGATTCATTCACAGCGAAAAATATTGTAAAATTGGGCACGTCAGATAACAACTGACTTGCTTAGAAGTGGAAATTATGGACCCAAACATGGTCACGAGTCAAAGATGACTTTTATTTCTTTAGCAGGACTTCAGCCAAGCTAGACTCTAGATTTCTTGGACTACATTTCCCACCACCTGCAGTCATCAGAATAGAACAGAGTTGGAAGGGACCTTGGAGGTCTTCTAGTCCAACCCCCTGCTCAGGAAGGAAACCCTACACCACTTCAGACAAATGGCTATCCAGCATCTTCTTTAAAAACTTCCAGTGTTGGAGCATTCACAACTTCCAGAGGCAAGTTTTTTTTCACGAATTATTTTAAGTGTCAGGAAATTTTTTCTTAGTTCTAAGTTGCTTCTCTCCTTGATTAGTTTCCACCCATTGCTTCTTCCTTTTTTTTTTAATTTGAATTTATATCCCGCCCTTCTCCGAAGACTCAGGGCGGCTTACACTGTGTTAAGCAATAGTCTTCATCCATTTGTATATTATATACAAAGTCAACTTTTTATTGCCCCCAACAATCTGGGTCCTCATTTTACCTACCTTATAAAGGATGGAAGGCTGAGTCGACCTTGGGCCTGGTGGGGCTTGAACCTGCAGTAATTGCAAGCAGCTGCTGTTAATAACAGACTGTCTTAGTCTGCTGAGCCACCAGAGGCCCTTGTTCTACCCTCAGGTGCTTTGGAGAATAGCTTGACTCCTTCTTCTTTGGGGTAACCCCTGAGATATTGGAACCCTGCTATCATGTCACCCACCCCTAATCCTTTTCTCTAGACTAGATAGCTAAATTCATTGCCAGCCCAACAAACCTGGATCTCGTTCTGAATTTTCCAGCTCCTTAAAACTGGTTTGGAACCAACCTACTGCTGCTATAAAACACACACACACACACAAACAAACACACACACACACACACACACACCACCCTTGTAAGTACCCGGGATGATTACGGCAGGTGATTAAAACAGAAACAAAAGCAGAAGAGCTGTGTTGCGGGCTTGCCCTGGTAATTACAAAATTTGACAATTGCAGGTTGCAGAGCTCTCGGAAAAACGTTTTACAAGCAATTTCCAACCCTCCTAAAAAGAAAAGGGCCCCGCTGCATTTATTAGAGAGATGGGCACGATAAGTTCCCTTTGTAGGGCATCTAACTAACCCCAGTAGAGAGGTCAATTTCCCTTCCCAGCCTTAATTTTGCAACCCTTCCAATTACTCTGCTTTCTAAACGCTTTCCCCTCCCAAAAGCCTTCCCACGGCGCATCAGATCTGCTGGCTAGATTCTCTTCCAGGTGTCAAAAGCCACTTGGGTCTTTCTAGCCAGTAATTCCAGTCTGGATCGCTCCAGTCCGCCCAGCTACTCGCTTGCTTTCCTCAAACTTCCCAGCTGGACCATTCTGAATTGGCAGCTTTCCCAAAACCTTTGCTCTGCATGTCAGCTGTGGAAGACAGAGCAATCCTGATATTTATCTCAACTCCAAAGGGAATTCATGGTTTTGCTTTCTTCGGAGAAAAAGATCTCCGATAAACAACAACTGCTCTTCAAAAGCAGGATGGCAGAAGGTTAGGGGTGTTCGCAAATGTGCGCCCATCCCATGCGCGCCCCCAGCCTTCCGTGCATGTGCTTTGCTGGCGTGCGCACCTCTGCGCATGCGCCCAGCCTCAAAAACGTGCCTCTATAGGATGGCATAGAATGGGAGTGAGTGGGCAGGCCCACCCGTATTTTCTGCTACCGGTTTGGGCGAACCAGTCCGAACCGGCTGACCCATAGAGAAAAGGGGTGAGGCTCTGAGGATATACTCATGCTGCCATCTTGACTACAGGTAGCGCTTGACTTACGATCACAATTGGGACAGGAACATTGTCCATCGCTAAGCGAAGAAGAGGTCATTAACTGAATGATGGCCAATTTTACAATTTATTTATTTATTTATTTTTGCTGTGGTCATTCAAAGAATCCAGATTCTCCCACTTTGCTCGTCTGAATCCCCTTGAAAAGTCAGAGGCAAATCCTGTGATCTTGAGATGCTGCCATGATCATAAATACAGGTATTATGTGGCACGTGGAGCCATATCAGTGGGCACATGAGCTCAGCTCTGGTGCGCATGCATGCACCGGCCACCTAATTTTCGGGCCTTCTGGGCCCACCGGAAATCAGGAAAAAGGCTGCCAGGGAAGGCCCATTTTTTCGCTCTCTCCAAGCTCCAGAACCTTTCTAGGAGCCTAGGGAGGGCAAAAATGGCCTTCCCCAACCCCCCGGAGGCCCTAGGAGGCTGGAAACGGCCCATTTGCCGACTTCCGATGGCACTGGAAGGCCTGTTTTTCACTCTCCCCAGGCTCCAGAGCCTTTCTTTCTGGGACAGGCGGTTTTTGGCCTCCAGGTAGGTGGGGAAGGCTATTTTTGCCCTCCACAGCCTCCTAGAAAGGCTCTGGAGCCTGGAGAGCCTGGTCCCACCGGAAGTCAGCAAATGGGCTGTTTTCAGCCTCTGGAGGGCCTCCAAGGCCGTTTTTGCCGTTCCCCGGCTCCTAGAAAGGCTCTAGAGCCCGCGGAGAGTGAAAAAACGGGCCTACCAAGCCCACTGGTCATTCACATGCCAAAAGCGGGGGGAGTGTAGAGGGGTCACAGGCGCATGCACAGGGGGGAGGACCATATAGAATTATGAGTGTGAGCACATGCGCGACCCCCCCCCACACTCCCTCCCGCTTTTGGCACGCAATGGCAGAAAGGTTAGCCATTACTGCACTAGAACAATCAATAAAGCATGGTAAAATTAAAAGCATGGAGAAGAATCTGTATAGATAGAAAGATTATTTAATTCAGACCAGTTATTTCGTTTTTGCATACTGCCTACTGTTTTGGAGGGAGGCCTTTCATACATCTTATAAATAGATAAAATTCAGTAACAAGATTAAGCTATACTTAATTCAAGTATGCGATCTACTCAATTGTATTTTTCTATGGTTCTGCATTTAAAAAAATGGCCTTTCTGCCTTCTCACAACACACTGGGCATAAATCGCCCTGCCTCTTTTCAGTTTACCGTGTGCCTAAATTCTCTTTCGCATGGTTATTTTACGGCTCAGTGTGTTGCGTGAACACAATAATCTAAATTGCTTAAACCTGCCTACCTATGTTGAAGAGGGAGATTCAGAGAAGGAACAGCTACTTGTTCTTGCAGGAGCCAAGATGCCGTTATGAATAACAGCCAATCCTCCATGAGTCCCTCCATCCTCTTTTGAAACCAGGCAGGTTGCCCAGCAGTGCGACAGTATACAGATAGTCCCCAACTTATGATGACAACGAAGTCCCAAAATTTCCATTACTAATCAAGATAGTGCAGTGATGACGAACCTTTTCGGCAGCGAGTGCCCAAACCGGAATGCGCGTGCATGAGTGTGCATGTGTGCACGCCAGAGAGCCGGAAATGCAAAGACCAGCTGGCCGGCACGCACATGCCGGGTTTTGGCTGTTTTGGGCCCAAAAAAACCAGCCTGAAAATGGCCCAAAAACAGACCGTTTTTCGGGCCAAAAATGGCCTGGAAAAGACCCAAAAATGGAAACAGAAGAGCAGCTGGCGATGGCGCATGTGCTCACAGAGGGGACTCTTCTTGCCACCTTGCAACCACGCAATTGTGGTTAAGTATCTTCCAACAGTTCCCCTCTTTTTTGATCATGTGACCCTCATTTTGGGTGCTGCGCAGATTAGCTAGGTTTGTTGAACAACCGTGTTACCAACTTAACAATTGCGGTGATTCGGGGTGGGTTCTAACTTACCTTTACTACCGGTTCGCAATGGGGCCGTGCGCATATGCAGAAGCTTCCTGAAGATGTCCGGGTCATGGGCGGAGCCTCCCGCCGGTTTTACTACCGGTTCGTCCGAACCGGTCCGAACCAGGGGCAACCCACCACTGCAGTGATTCACTTAATAACTGTGGCAAGCAGGGTTGTAACATGGAGCAAAATTCATTTAACCACTGCCTTGCTTAGACAGTGGGCTTAATAGTGGTTGTACGTTGAGGGCTACCTGCTTTTCGAACTTCTTCCTCACGGTTTCTTTTAATTTTCTAGAGAGTAACATTTTTGAAACTTCCCCCTTAATGCAGCACTCATTCCGCCCTGTTCCGGAGGCTGGGACTACCGTTTTTTCACAGCATGAGACTAGGAAAGGCTTAAGTTTAACACTTCTATGCTACCAGCTGTTGACATCCACAGCATTTACTTAGAAGATAACTGGAGTTAAAACAGCTCCTCCATCCTTAATCTGCAAAGTCATTGGTACAGGACTTAAAGCCACTTTAGAAAGGGTCCTGCTAAAAGGCTCTTATCTCCCTCGCCTTTTCTTCAGCGATGGTTTAATTCTTAAAGCTGTCTCAAAGGGGCTTTTTCGAAAGGCAATTAGACTGGTTTTTTTTTTCCCTTGAGGAAGAAGAAGAAGAAGTCCTCAACTTACAACAGTTTGTTCAGTGGCCGTTCAAAGTTACAAAGGCATTGAAAAAAGGGACTTACGACCGTTTTTCACACTTACGGCTGTTGCAGAATGCCCATGGTCCCGTGATTTACATTCGGATGCTCGACCACTGACTCACATTTATGATGGTTGCAGCGTCCCGGGGGGTCACGTGACCCCCTTCTGCGACCTTCTGACAAGTCAAGTCAATGGGCAAGTCAGATTCACTTAAGAGCCACATTCCTAATTTAACAACTGCAGTGATTCTCTTAACAAACACGGCAAGAGTAAAATGGAACTCTTAACAGATGTCACACTTAGCAATGTCAATTTTGAGCTCCCTTGTGGCCTTAAGCCAAGGACTAGCTGTAGTCTCTCTTCTCATTCAAGAAGCTTCATCGGTTGTGGTAGGATGGTGGTGAGGACAATGTTATGCTAGAAATGATGAAGCTTCATGGATGAGAAGCAAAACAACTTCGACTTCTTCTTTCTTCTCCTTCTCCTCCTTCTCCCCCCGCTCAGGAATAAAAACAATCCAGTTGCCTTTTGAAAAAGCATCTTTCAGACAACTCAGATGACTGAGAATCTCCACAGATTCGTAAAGCCGTATCTTTTGCTGAGGCCGATCAGATACAAAACTGTTATCAATGTATTCGATAATCTCCTTCATTGCCCTCCAGCAGACTGGGATTAAGTTCACATCTTGGACCTATTAGTACCTTATTCCTCAATTAGCTCACCATCAGATACGTTGGATAGTGATTCCGAGATATCAGAAAATCCTCCTGCCTCTACATTTAGAGGGTCTCCAAATACAGATGGCCGACTTGAGAGTTGCGGGCCAAAAATCGCCAAGTAACTTTCTGATAAATTATTCTTTTTTTCTTTTTTTTTGCAGAATTTACTGGAGAACAACCCGTGGAAAAACCTGACAGACAAGCAAGAAAGCTTTGAACGTCCCTGATATGAAAATTCAGACCATATTTCGAGAGGCCATGTTTGGTAGTTTCTCCTCAGCACCTTCATGGTGACCCCACCTTGTAGATCTCCTTACCTCAGAACAAGCAATCCTCACCCTCCTAAGCCCAAAATTTCCCTTGCTAAGTGAGACAGTTGTTAAGTAAGCTTTGCTCCATTTTACCACGGTTGTTAAGTGAATCACCACAGTTGTTAATTTAGTATCACGGTTATTAAAAGGGATCACGTAACCTCGGGACACTGCAACTGTCAAAAATACAATGCCAGTTGCCAAGCATCCAAATGTAGATCACATGGCCACGGAGCTACTGTATGGCAGTGGTGGGTTGCTATCGGTTCGCCCCGGTTTGGACGAACCGGTAGCAGCAGTGGTGGGAAGCTCCACCCACCCGCCCAAACGTCATCAAATATGCTCTGCGCGTGCAAACCGGTAGCAAAGGTAAGTGAAACCCACCCCTGCCGTATGGGTTGTAAATGTGAAAAATAACCATAAGTCCCTTTTTCCACTGCTCTTATAACTTTGAACAGTTACTAAACAAATGGTTGTAAGTCAAGAACTACCTGAATAGAAGCAGAGAGTTCCAACCATTGGTGAATGCTGGCTGATATGATTGAAAACATGCTTGGAAACGTGCTTGGAAACAAGGCCAAGGGAGAGCAACATTTGCTTCTTTCTATCATTAAGGACTTACAGATTAACAGAGTAGGAAGGGACCTTGTAGATCATCTAGTCTAACCCCCCCCGCCCAAGCAAGAGACCCTACACTATTTCTGACAGATGGAAATCCAGTCTCTTCTTGAAAGCTTCCAGTGATGAAGCTCCCACAACTTCCGAAGACACCTTCTGTTCCATGGGTTGATTATTCTTACTGTCAGAAAATTTCTCCTTATTGAATCTCTCTCCTTGATCTGTTTTCATCCATTATTCCTTGTCTGGTCTTCAGCTGCCTTGAAAAATAGTTTGACACCCCCCCTCCTCTCTGTGGCAGCCCCTCAAATATTGGAAGACTGCTATCATGTCTGCCCTGGTCCTTCTCTTCACTAGACTAGCTATGCCCAGTTCCTGCAACTGTTCATTGTATGTTTTAGCCTCCAGTCCCCTAATCATTTTGGTTGCTCTCCTTTGCACTTTTTCTAGAGTCTCAACATCTTTTTTATTGTGTGGGGACCAAAAATGGATTCCACGCCCTGAACTTGATGCAGCTTATCTCCAACAACAAAAATCAAGACAGAAGACCTACGGAATTAGCCTTTCTCAATGTTCAACATTTGAACCCAGCAAGTGACTCTGGCTAAGCCGGTTAGCTCTGCCACCTAGTCCTTACAATCAAGCTTTTTCCATCACACCCCGGAGACCCAAATCCAGGCAAAATGGGGCCTTTGGGGTGCCAGATCCACCACAAGCAACAAACCCCCCAGATGCAGCTTCATATTGAAAGTGGGTTTCTGTAACCTTTCCAAAAACAGCTCTGGAAAGAAATAAGGAGTTTTGCTCCATTGCAACCCATCGATATTTTTCTTTTCAGTCAAGCAAAATTTAAAAGAAGGAAAGCAGAGCGAAGGAAATAAATACAAGAATATACTAATGTCGTAACAAAATTAGGCAATGAATTTGCTTGCAGACAAGTTTGTAGACATGAAAGGGAGAAGAGAAAGCATTTTGAAAAGGATGGTCCCTGATAAATAAGCTCAATCGGGCTTTTGAGTGCATGTGCTAAAATAAGGCCCCTCCAAATATTTAAATGTATGCCCAGCTGGTCCCCACCATTTTCTCTGGTTAAGGTTAAGGAGACAGAGCTGGAAATAGAATAGAATAGAATAGAATAGAATAGAATAGAATAGAATAGAATAGAATAGAATAGAATAGAATAGAATTCTTTATTGGCCAAGTG
Organism: Ahaetulla prasina; assembly: GCF_028640845.1. Classification (NCBI taxonomy): domain Eukaryota; kingdom Metazoa; phylum Chordata; class Lepidosauria; order Squamata; family Colubridae; genus Ahaetulla; species Ahaetulla prasina. The sequence continues at coordinate 9,665,802 of NC_080551.1, forward strand.
TGATTGGACACACAAGGAATTTGTCTTGGTGCATATGCTCTCAGTGTACATAAAAGAAAAGATACCTTCATCAAGGTACAACACTTACAACACAAATGATGGTCATAGGGTACAATTCAAATCAGGTAAGATGGCAAGAGGAGCCCTGTCTTGCTCCACGCGCCCCAAAATAATAAGACCTCCCTAAAAATAAGGCCAAGTGCTTATTTTGGGGTTAAAAAAATATATAAGACAGGGTCTTATTTTTGGGAAAACACGGTAGCAGGAGTAGTCATAGATTATTGATTGATTGACTAATCAATAAAATAAAATAATAAAATAAAAATAATAATAAAATAATAAAACAATAATATAAAATATAAAATAAAGTATAATATAATAGTAAATATAATATTATATATATATATAATATTATATTATTGATTGATTGACTAATCAATAAAATAAAATAATAAAATAAAATAATAAAGTAAAGTAACAAAATAAAAAATAATAATAAAATAATAAAACAAAATAATATAAAATAAAGTATATAATAATAAATATATAATAATAGATATATAGTAATATATAATAAGAGCATAGAATAAAATAGAATGGAATGGAATAAAATTCAGTGAACAGTCTAATTTTGGAATAAGGAAGAAATAAAGTGATAAAAATACAAATAGATGCAAATGGATCCCTCTTACAGAGTCCCCCAATTTGTACCATATGTCATCGGATTCATGGCCTTAGTAATTCTACACACAATATGTACATCTGAAACCTGGGAGGAAAGGTGACAATAGGATCCTGGTGGGCTGTTCTTTCCAAAAGAAACGATAATGATTTAAGCCTAATTGTGTGTGTGGGGGGCATATAATTGAAAGTCAAACAAAATAGGAGAAATATTTTCAATGTGCAGGTTCTCTAAATATGGCAAATGGTGGAAGCACCCATATTTGACCAGGGAATCCAATAATGCAAACCATTCCTGAAAACATGAAAAAGAAGACTGCTAAGCCCATCAAAAGCAGCATTCTGCTCCTGGCTCCCAGATTTTTTTTGGAGGGGGAGGGGCATATTTCCTGTGGCCTCTGTAGGCTAGAACTGCATAACCTGAACACCCCCTCAGTTACTCAAAAGTTTGAGAGCTGTCTTTCCAAAGTCTCCATCCCCCCAAGACCGCCCCCCCCCGGTTCCTACCCAATGTGATTGAAGGGGGAGCCATGATTAAAATACATGGGAAATAATTCACATAATTACAAATATTCACATAATTACAGCAGCACGAATAGTTTTACGCACAGAACTGGAAAAATAACAATATACCATCCCAAGACAATGTAATTAGAAAAATCATGGAACGTGCGGAAATGGATTAGCTTACCAAGAAAAAGAGGAAACAGAATTATCACTAGTCTGGGAGAGATGGTACAAATGATTAGAGGAAAAGAGGGTGGGGGGGAAGACAAGGGAAGATTAAATAACAGTTAAATTAGGAGTAGAAATATAAGAACAAATAGGAAGAAAGAAAAATTGTGGAAAGGAAATTGGGTACACGTTTATGTCTAAATATATACGTAAATAAAATAATCAGAATAATATATTATAGTGATATATATATGATATATTAGACATATATGTATAAAAGATACACTAGGATAAGAGAGAGAAAATGTATTGATTACCGACGCGAAACTGTTGAAAAGAAGAAACTGTTAATATTTCTTTTTGTTGTTGTTGTTTTTTAAAAAAACTGTTTAATAAAAATTATTTTTTTAAAAAATACATGGGAAATAACTGCATTTACAGGATGTCTATGGAGATTCTCAATTATCCAGGTCATGGTTGTCCCGAAGGTGTTTTTCCAAAAGGCAGCTGGGCTTTCTTGTTTTGTTTTGTTTTGTTTTGTTCTTTCGCTTCTCATCCAAGAAGCTTCTTCAGTTTTGCGTTTCCAGGAATTATTTTCAACTGACTGTCAACTCGAAGTCATGCCTTGACTTTTTAAGTTTTTCTCTCCTGGTCCAAACCCCTCTTGACCCCTTGTAGATCACTCAAAGAAAAGTTTGGAAAGAAAATATATATATATATCTATATATCTATAGATATATATCTTGGGATCCGAGAATCAAGAATTTGCAATTTGCAAAATCAAGGAACAATGAGGCAATATGCAATCGAAGAGCCTGTTCATTGGTAAATCGCTACCATGATATTCCTACAAAGGAAACTTGAAAGTGGTGTCTTTAAAAAAAAAAGAAAAGGAAAAAAAACAATGCTTATAGCAGTGTTGCTAAGAGATAAGGGGGGGTGTCATTTAATACAGGGTGACTTCAGCCCTGCAGCACCTTAGAGACCCACTAATTTATCAGAACATCAGCCTTTGCAAATTCCCATCGCTTTCCTCCCCTCCCCAAAACAAGAGAAAGCTGCCACAAGATGTGTTGAAGGCTGCAGACTTCCTAGACTTTAAAAAGAGATTAAATAACTTTATAAAAGTAATGAAGAAGTCTAGGATAGACCTTGAAAAAAAATCTTTAGGGGTCTCAGCGACTGAAGAGAGCTATTAACCCAGGGGTGAAATCCAGCAGGTTCTGGAGAACCGGTAGCGAAAATTTTGAGCAGTTCAGAGAACCGGTAATGGAAATTTTGAAGAATTCGGAGAACCAGCAAATACCACCTCTGGCTGGCCCCAGAGTGGGATGGGAATGGGGATTTTGCAATATCCTCCCCCTGCCATGCCCACCAAGCCACACCACACCCACCATGCCACACTCTCAGAACCGGTAGTAAAAAAAATTGGATTTCACCACTCCATTAACCCCAGGGAAAAGGGTAGTTTGGTCCTAGGAGGAGAAACAAAAGGCGCAAATGTATCCATTGTGAGAAAGACCCCTTTAGTTAACTGCTCTCCAAAAGAGATTACAGTAGTGGCCAAAATTGGGGAAACCTTTTGGGGAAAGTATGTTTCTGAGGTTTGATAGCTAATAACACCACTTTTTTTCTTTTTTTTTTTGGCGTTTCAAGATAATCCTTTTCCATTGCTGGAACGGCTTGGGAATCGCCCAGACCTTCTTAACCCAACTGAAAATCTATGGAACCTGACTAAAGAAACTTGTTAATCAGAAGTGACCCAGCAATAAAATCCAGTTAATAGGAGCAGTCGTTCAATCTTGGTTTCACATGATCACAGCTGCAGAACTCAAAGACTTGGTTCACTCCATGGGAAAATGTTGTAAGGCCGTAATTCATGCTATAGGTTACCCAACTAAGTATTAACTGAGGTGATGATCATTTTTGTATATCTTGTTTTTTTCTACGTGTTTCACTTTTCTGCTTTATACTGTAACTGCTATTCTAATAGCAAATCCTTCCTAAAAGTTATTGCATTGCATTCTTGATTAAATTATCTTTCCATTGATATATAATTTTAGGGTACTACTCCAAAAAAAAAAAAAGGGGGGTGTTATTAGCTAGTTTTAGAAAATTACACTTTTCCCAAAAGGTTTCCACAATTTTGGCCATTACTGTACAACCAAGATGAATTGGGGAGAATTTGAATCCAACCAATCAAGGTCTAGAAAAGTAGACCTAAGATTTCTCCATTGATCCTTTTCCTTCCTCCCCCATAAAAAAAACCCAACAACAACCACCTTGTCAAGTCAAAAGAATACTTTGTAAGTTCCCCACCTCCACCCTAACCTCTTTTATTATTCATTCCTGTTTGGGCTGCCGAGGCTGAGAAGAAGGAAATGGATGCACAAACACACCCCAAATCGAAAAATCAAGTTCCTTCTTGCAGGGCGATTCGGAACATGACATGTGTTTTCACCAGAAAAGAATTTTGTGCCAATAAAGGAGAGTATCTGTGGCTGAGGGTGGGAATGAAAGGATCCTTGCTGTTCTCCAGAGCTTGGTTGGGTTTCTTGCAGATGTTTCATCACCCAAACTAGGTAACCTCATCACTTATCATCACTAGCATTGATGATGTTACTAGTTTGGGTAATGAAACATCTTCAAAACAACAACAGCAACCACCACTACCAAACTCCGAGAGCACCAAGGACCTCTCAAAGAATTTTGGATTTGCTTGGACTCCATAGCATCTTCCCATTGATGGAGATGGGCAGTTTAAGGTAGGGGTCTCCAACCTTGGCAACTTTAAGACTTGTGGACTTCAACTCCCAGAATACTTTCTGGGAGTTGAAGTCCACAAGTCTTAAAGTTGCCAAGGTTGGAGACCCTGGTTTAAGGGACCCAAGACTATGGCTATTTCCTAAAGGGTGATCAGTTCTGTTACCCATTTCTTGAGAATTATAGCAAAGTGTGAAAGTTAAGTGGTGGGGAGGGGAGCGATTATCATTCATGGCACAGTCAGCCAGACTTTCAACCAGGAGTTTTTATCCACCTAGCGAGTCCTTCCCAAAGACTCAAGATAAGCCAGGAAGTTGTTGTTGTTGTTGTTGTTGTTGTTGTTGTTGTTGTTGTTCTTCTTCTTCTTCTTCTTCTTCTTCTTCTTCTTCTTCTTCTTCTTCTTCTTCTTCTTCTTCTTCTTCTTCTTCTTCTTCTCCTTCTCCTTCTCCTTCTCCTTCTCCTTCTCCTTCTCCTTCTCCTTCTTCTTCTTTTATTTATTTCTTTATTTCTTTATTTCTTTTATTCTTTAAACATGAAACTCAACTGAATATTCAAAAATGCATCACAAATAACAATTGACTCGTGCTACTGTTTGATACGGGTTGCTGCCAGCATCCTAGGTATCAGCCAATTACCTTCTTAAGATATACGATGTTCCAAGCAGCACAGTTTTTTGCAGTTCTGCTGGTGTTATTACAGGAAGCTGCAATTTGTTGATGTATAATAATTATAATAATTATTATAATAATAATCTTATACTCCTACCCTCAAAATGACGCTATAGAGCACTGCACACCAGAACAACTAGACACAAGAGCAGTTTCCCCCCCCCCGAACGCCATCACTCTGCTAAACAAATAATTCCCTCAACACTGTCAAACTATTCACTAAATCTGCACTACTATTAATCTTCTCATCGTTCCCATCACCCATCTCCTTCCACTTATGACTGTATGACTGTAACTTTGTTGCTTGTATCCTCACGATTAATATTGATATTGTTTCCTAGTGTGATCTGATTGCTTATTTGTTCCCTATGACTATCATTAAGTGTCGTACTGTATGATTCTTGATGAACGCATCTTTTCTTTTATGTACACTGAGAGCATATGCACCAAGACAAATTCCTTGTGTGTCCAATCACACTTGGGCAATAAAAATTCTCTTCTCTTCTCTTCTATATTTACTCTTCAATTCGATTCATAGTCTGGGACTGGTAAAAACTTAACAGTTCAGGTCCTAACCAAGGGCCTAAGAGCTGTTAAAGTAGCATCTGAATATACAAGCCATTCCAAGTAAGATGGGTTTGTGTTGTTGTTTTTTGCAAAGTCAGAATATTCAGGTCTAATAAGTTCAAAATGTCCATGTATCTAGGCAGCCCTTTGGGTATTGCTCCAAGGGCTCCTATTACTACTGGTACAACCATTGCCTTCACAATCGCTCAACTTCAGTTGGCAAATCACAGATATTTCATTATTTTTTCTAGCTGTTTCTCTTCAATTTCGTGCATCCCCTGGGTGTTATTGCAATATCAATGGACCAGACTATTTTTCCCTTTTCTTTCCCACCGTAGTGATGCCAGGCATGTTGCGGGCCAGTTGTCTGTCTGTTTGGATCTGAAAGTCCCACTGGATGTTGACGTGTTCATTTGCAAGAACTTTTGTCAACTCGGAGTTCCCAGCGAGGATTATTATTATTTTGTCTGCACACTCAAGCAAAGACATACACACAGGTGCCCATAAACTGGATGGTCTTTGTTTCTAATAAAAAAAATGCTCCCCTGGCAGTCATCATTTCTCACCTCCGCAAAGGGGAGGTTTTGCAAAAAAAAAAAAAAATCACTCGGCAGCCTGTATCAGCAGACAAATTACCCCTTGCGCATTATACCCCTTTCTCCTGTTGGTCCCCCTCCCCTCCATCGCCTGGAGTAAACGGTGGGGAGGGGGAGGGAAGCAAGCCCAGCGGCCACGAAATTGGAGTGTTTTGGAAGGGAACAACTCCGCCAGTGTGAAGTTACGCTCCCCTCCCCCAACGAAAACAAGCATGCAGGAATTTGCAAAGCAGGATCTGCCAGAAACGCTGTGAAAAAGCAGTGGGGGAATTCATTGGAAACAGATGGCGTTTTTCAGCTGCGATGCTGAAAATTCACTCCTTTCCCGAACTTCGTAAAAACAAACTGAGGGCGAGGGCGGGTGGGGGGGTGGCGAAGAAGAAGAAGAAGAAGAAGAAGAAGAAGTGGGGTAAGGAGAAAGAAAAGGAGAAGGAGAAGAAGGAAGAGAAGAGAAGAAGAAAGAGGAAGAGCAGAAGAAGAAAGAAGAAGAAAGAAGAAGAAAGTGAAGAAAAAAGAAGGAGAAGGACCAGGACGAGGAGGAGAAGGAGAAGAAAGAAGAGCAGAAGAAGAAAGTGAAGGAAGAGGAGGAGGAGGAGGAGGAGGAGAGAGAGAAAGCAGGAGTTCTGGAAATCAAACATCCGTCTGCAACTAAGCGAAGGAAAGCTCGCAAATAAACAAGAACAAGGCAACGTGGGGGAGGGATGCGAGGAAGGGGGGGATCAAAAAAAGAGATCAAAACATTCCCAGCGCCTGTATTATTTTTTCCCCCCAACAGCTGTCCTCCTCCTTCGGGCTTTGAAATATTATTACACATAGATCAACATCTGGCAACGTAGCTTAAAGCACAGAAAGAAGCGCTTCGCAGCACAAGAGCAGGTTCCAGCCGGCATAAATCTTCTACACGTTTCCTTCCACCCTCTCCCTCCTCCACCAAAAAAAAGCGGGTGTCCAAATATCCATTCCTTTCTGTTTCAATTCCCGTCTTCTCCCAGCCGCCCACACCCCCCCCCAAAAAAACTTGCGAAGAACAATTAAAATAGCATCCAACGGAGCAAGTGAATTCTGCTGTCAGGTCCACGGCGCCATCTTCCTCCTCCACGCCCCCCCCCAAAATAAAATAAAATAAAATAAAATCGTAACTTCTTTCCGAGGTGTACGAAGCCTGAATGAAATGCAAAACAAAAGCGACGGGCGCGTGCAGTGATTTCTAAAGCCGCCTTCTTCCTTTGCAAAACTCTTATAAACAACCTCGGAGAAGGCTAACCGGGGATCTCTACGTAAACGATGAGCAGGGAAGCGCATTCTCTGGAAAGAAATCGGGGGTGGGGGCGTCCGGTTTAAACGGCGAGGGTGCGTGTGTCCGATGGGGCCTTTTTCGGGGCCGGGGGACAATCAAGGGACCCTGAAGCAGGAGATCTGAAAAGAGCAGCAGATTCTCCGAGAAAGAACGGATCTTTCGGATAGGTCATCGATTCCCGCCCCCCCCCGTAAGGTCCAGAGCTCCTGTTAAGGCTTCGGAGGTCCCAAAACGAGCCCTCCGAATTACCCACCGGGAAGAGAAAAGCCCAAACTCCGCATTAAATGCTCAAACGGCAGCGGGAACCCTGGAAAGCGATTTGAGGAAGCTCCATCTCTGGAATTAAAAGTTTCCCCGCAAGCGAAGGAGAGAAATTTTACCTGCCTACAAAATCAGGCCGTTGCTTTGTTTCCCACCCCCCCACCCCCAAAAATTTTTTTTGTAAAGGCAGGACGTGGAGGGCTGGAAGGAGACCTCCACACACACACACACACACACCACGCCACCCACGCCAATTCGCTTCCCAGCCTAGATAGACTTCAACCCACCATCCAGAAGGCTTCTCTGCTTTCCAACTCTTCCAAATCGACTTTTTTTTTGGGGGGGGGGAGGGGGGGGCTTGTGTCTCTCTGTGCCTTGCAAGGGAGCCTTGAAGGAGCGGAGGGGGGCTGCGTCTTAGGCGAGAGACAAAGGAACAGTATACGGGAGGCATTTTTCAAATGTTTATTATTATTTTAAAGAAAGCAATTGGCCCAGGGATGGGATGGGGTGGGGTGGGGGAATCCGGGCTGGGTTTAAAAAGCCACCCGGCTCAACCCGATGCTTTCTAGGAGGGAGCCAAGGATCGAAGGACGAGGCCTTGGGCGGGGGGCAGCATCGGAAAAAGGAGGCAGGCTTTTGCAAAGACCCCCCTTTTTTTCCCCCAAGGAAAGTTTCCAAGATTTAAAAAAAACACACACACACAAACACGCAGAAAAGCAGATGAACAAAAGGGGAACGGGGAGATGGGAAGGGACCCGGCGCTCCTTACCTGCGGGGAAGATGGAGAGCCACAAGAGGAAGAAGTGGATCAGTCCGAGGGCTTTCGCGCTTGCCCCTTTCCCCATAACCATCCATCCAGCTGCAGATCTAACCACTAGGCTCTCCCTATTAAGAAGAGTGGTTTCCAAGGGAAAGGAGAAGACGGGACGGAGAGGAGAGGGAGAAGGAGGAGAAGGAGAAGGAGAAGGGAGCAGAGGAGGAGGAAGAGGAGGCAAGGAAGGAGAGAAGAAAACGGGATCAGCAGAAGAGCACACAGAGAAAAACGGAGCAGCAGTCAAATATATATATATATATATATATATAGCTAGATAGATAGATATCTATGTAAAAGGAAAAGGGAAACTCGAGCGCCCGGTGGCGCAGCCAACTTCGGCAGCCGCAGCAACTAAGCCTTGTAGGAATGCCTGCCGCCTCCTCCTCCCCCCTCCAACACACACACACACACACCCCGCCTCCGTTGACCCAGCCGTCAATCAATCCTCCAGCCTTCCAATGAGCTTCCGTGCTCGGCTCGGCGTGTCTAACCCACAAGGCGAGGGTCCCGCCTGCCCCGGCAAAGGCGGAGAATGGGGTGCCAGCCAATCGCGCCCAAGGCAGGAAGCGAGGCTGGGCAAGCTGGATGCCAGGCGCGCCAGCTTTGGAAGGCGAGCGAAGGCTGCCTGCAAATCTGCCGAGCCGGAACCTGGCGGGGTCCCTCTCGGGCCTCTTAAAGCGGCCCTTTCCATGCAAACGGAATGCGAAAGAAAGAAAAAGAAGGAAGGAAGGAAGGAAGGAAGGAAGGAAGGAAGGAAGGAAGGAAGGAGGGAGGGAGGGAAGGAGGGAGGGAGGGAGGGAGGGAGGGAGGGAGAGAGAGAGAGAGAGAGAGAGAGAAAGAAAGAAAGAAAGGAAGGAAGGAAGGAAAGAAGAATAAAGAAAAAGAAGGAAGGAAGGAAAGAGAGAGAGAAAGAAAGAAAGAAAGAAAGAAAGAAAGAAAGAAAGAAAGAAAAAGAAAGAAAGAAAAAGAGGGGAATGGGAGAAGGACCTGGTGGCTTGGGTCCTGACCCCTTTGGAAGGGGGTCTCCGGAGTGGTTTCTGTAACCAATCAGAACAGAATAATAAGAATAGGAAGGGATCTTGCAGGTCATCTAGTCCAACCCCCAATCCCAACCCCACCCCCACGCTGCCCAAGCAGGACCCTACATCATTTCTGACAATAGGGCAGTCCAGTCTCTTCTTAAAAGCTTCCAGTGATTAAAAAGAATAAGAGAGATGGAAGGGACCTTGTAGGTCATCTAGTCCAACCCCCCCCACCCCCAAGCAGGAGATCATACACCATTTCTGACAAATGGCAGTCCAATCTCTTCTTGAAAGTCTCAAGTGATGAAGCTCTCACAACTTCCGAAGGCAACTTCTGTTCCATGGGTTGATTGTTCTCACTGTCAGAAAAGTTCTCCTTATTTCCAGGTTGAATCTCTCCTTGTTCAGTTTCCATCCATTATCCCTTATCTGGCCTTCGGGTGCTTTGGAAAATAGCTTGACCCCCATTCCTCTCTGTGGCAGCCCCTTGGATATTGGAAGACTGCTATCATGTCTCCCCTGATCCTTCTCTTCACTAGACTAACCATGCCCAGTTCATCGTATGTTTTAGTCTCCAGTCCCCTCATCATCCTGGTTGCTCTTACAACAACTGACTTACAACAGTTCGTTTAGTGATGGTTCGAAGTTACAACAGCCCTGAAAAAAAGTGACTTACAGTTTTCACTTTTATGATCAAGGCTGCATCCCCAGGGTACACAATCGAAATTTGGACGCTTGGCAACAGACTCATCGATATGATGGTTGCAGTGTCCCGGGGTCATGACAAGTCAAGTCCATGGGGGAGCCAGATTCACTTAAGAACCATCTTACTCATTTAACAACTGAAGTGTTTTCCTGAACAACTTTGGCAAGAAACTGTTACTAATTTAAGAACCTGATTCATTTAACAACCGTGGCACTGATTCATTTAACAACCGTGGCAAGAAAAATGGGGTAAAATGGGGCAAAACTCACGTAACAAATGTCTCGCTTAACAACCGAAATGTTGGTCGTAAGTCGAGACTACCTGCACCATGCATGACATTTGATTAGTTTTCATTTTGATTGGGATTTTTTCCGTCTGATGATGATGGTGGCGTGTGAACTGAACATGTGTGGCTTAGGATGCGGTGGAAATTAATCCCCTGTGTTTAGTTTATTGTGCAGCACCAGAATACGTGAACTCACTAAAGGGTTTTAGTCAGTGGTGGGATTCAAATAATTTAACAACTGGTTCTCTGCCTTAATGACCAGCTGGGTAGGCGTGGCTTGGTGGTCATGTGACCCTGTGGGTGTGGCCAACTCAACATCACTTCGATGGGCGCTTTGCCTTAGCTGTTACAATGTAAGAAGGGTTAACCAGAGAGGCAGTTTCTGTAAGCGGGGCAATAAAGACGAGGCTAGAAACACCACCAGAATTTGCCTTCCTGACTTCCTTACAGGATTAGCCCTGGAAAGTGGGGAAAAAAACAAAATAAGATTTCTTCCAACAACCGGTTCTCCAAACTGCTTAGAAAGTTAACAACCGGTTCTCCCGAATAGGTGCGAACTGGCTGAATCCCACCACCGGTTTTAGTGTGCAAACTCCTACAGGTAGTCCTCAACTTAGAACAGTCCATTTAGTGACCGTTCAAAGTTACAACGGCACTGAAAAAAGTGACTTACGACCCTTTCTCACACTTGCGACCTTTGCAGCATCCTTATGGCCGGGTGATTTACATACAAATGCTCAACCAGTTGGTTCATATTGATGACAGCTGCAGCGTCCCCGGGATCACCTGATCCCCTTTTGCGATCTTCGGATGAGCAAACTCGATAGGGAAGCCCAGATTCACTTAACAACCATGTCGCTAACTGAGCAACCGCAGTGAAGCTGGAAAGCCAGATTTGCTGAAGTTGGGAAGCCAGGTTCGCTGAACAATCTTACTAATTGAACGACTGCAGTGGTTCGCTTAACAAACAGAGCAAGAAACGTCATAAAATGGGACAAGACAAATTTCTCACTTAGCAGCATCAATCCTGGGCTCAATTGTGGTTGTAAGTCGAGGACACCTGTATCTTGCTGTAGAAATTCAGATAAACCAGGGAGAAATTCTCATGGGCAAACTTTTGTACTGCTGCCCTGTTTCCTAGTTAGAAGTCTGCATGAATAGGCTGCCTGGCATTGGCTCATTCCCTCTCCTGCCTTCCTGGTACTCCCCACACCCACTCCCCCCCTTTCCCCCCACCCTGCCAAATTTGCAGGAAAGCCTCAGGAGGGAAACTAGTGTCTCCTTCATCGGTGGGGGGCGGGGGGGGGGTCAGAGAAGCTGCCCATTGAAAAAAAATATTTGCAGCCTTTCTCCTTCTCCTGAAGAAGTTTGGCAAAAGTTAACTTCTCGCAATTTTTCCTGTTTTCGCTTTCATTCATGCATGAGCATTTTAGGGTTCTCCTTGTTGTTAGGTTTTGTAGGCGTGCCCAGAGTCGCGATGGGTGAAACAAGACAGGCAGAAAGGCAGGCAGGCAGACAGACAGACAGAAAGACAGAAATATAGACAAAACTGAACTGAACTGAAGAAGCTTCTTGGATGAGAAGTGAAATGTTTTCAAAGTTGAGTTGCCTTTTGGAAAAGCACCTTTGAGACAGCTGTGAGTGACCTGGATGATGGAGAGTCTCCATAGGTAAAGGTAAAGGTTCCCCTCGCACATACGTGCTAGTCGTTGCCAAGTAGGGGGCGGTGCTCATCTCCGTTTCAAAGCCAAAGAGCCAGCGCTGTCCGGAGACATCTCCGTAGTCATATGGCTGGCATGACTCAATGCCAAAGGTGCACGGAACGCTGTTACCTTCCCACCAAAGGTGGTCCCTATTTTTCTACTTGCATTTTTTACGTGCTTTCGAACTGCTAGGTTGGCAGAAGCTGGGACAAGTAACAGGAGCTCACCCCATTACACGGCAGCACTAAGGCAGCACTAGGGATTCGAACCGTTGAGCTGCCGACCTTTCGATCGACAAGCTCAATGTCCTAGCCCCTGAGCCACCTTATAGAGTCTCCATAGACCTTTCAATAAATAGAAGGTCTAGGCAAATTTCTGCCCTGGCTATTCCTGAAGATCTCTCCCTTCCCCTCTCCCTTCCCCAAATCCAGTTCAGAGGGAAATTTGCTCCCGTTTCTCAAAGGAGTCCTGCCCCAGGAAAAAGAAAGTTTTATTTTTCCCTTTGCATCTCATTCTGCCAGAGGTTCTCTTGAACCCAACCAAAGAACTGTTGGGTTGCCGGGGGGGGGGGGAGGAGGGAATTGGAGGAGGAGGAAGAGAGCCGAGCAGGATTGACCTCCCCCAGCCAGGCGGTGGTCCATGCCAGAAGTCCCCCCTCCCCACATGTGCCGAAAAAGAAGCAACGGCCCCGGCAGTCTCTATGGGGCCTGAGCGAGACTTTGCAGCCGAACAAAGACTGCCTTGTATGTGCAACCCCTTGTGCGCGCACAACTTTGGCAGATGGTACCTTTCGCTCTCCCCTCCCGCTGGAGATTCTTCGTCACAAGGCTGAGATGTAAACTTCACACTTGCGGGCTTCTTCCAAAGTGGTCCCAGGGAAAGGGGTAGGCGGGTGGGTGGGCTGGGAACCGTCCACTTGTCTATTTTGTTCTCGGCAGGGAGCAGCAGACCCGTCTTTCCCTGAGTCAGAGACTGATTTCCAATCAAGGTGCGCCCCCCCACCTCTTGCTCTTTCCCATTGCATACATTTTAGCTGCATCCTCAATCTGCATTGGGGATCGGGGGTGGGGGAAGTAACCCCTAAGACTCTCTTGTGTGAATACATCAGATCTGGAGTCACCCCACCCCTGGAAAAAAAACCATTCAACCCAGCTGTTTTCAGTTCCTTTTGGCTGGCTGGGGGTTCTCAGCCCTGCCTTGCCTTATCCGAGTAAAATCTGTGCCAATCCTCAAGGGACGAGACCAGGGGTGAAATGCTCCCGATTCGGACCGGATTGTCCAATCCGGTAGCGATGGCGGTGGGTGGTTCAGACAACCAGTAGCAAAAATCCCTGCTCCCCCCATGCCCAGCTGAGCCATGTGATCATCGGGGTTTTTTTTTACTTTTAAAAGCATTTTTTCTTCAAAAAAAAAACGCTTTTAAAAGTAAAAAAAAAGCCTCTGATGATCGCATGACTCAGCTGGGATCGTCAGAGCCTTTTAAAAGCATTTTTTCTACAACCTCTTGGAACCACCCGCCACCATTGCTACCGGATCGGGTGATCCGGTCTGAACCGGGAGCATTTCACCCCTGACCTAGAGATTATAGGTAGCAATCTCAATTTACGACCTCAATTGAGGCCAAGGTGTCTCTTGTTAGGTAAGCGAGTTTGATCCGATTTTACAACCTTTCTTGCCACCGTTATTAAGTGAACCCAGCTTCCCCATTGAGGTTGCTTGCCAGAAGGTCACCCAAAAAAATGATCAAAGGACCCCAGGACACTGCAAGGGTCATAAATACGAACCAGTCGCCAAGCGTCTGAATTCTGATCACATACACTATGGGGAAGCTGCAGTGGTTGTGTGAAGAAACGGTTGTAAGTCATTTTTTTCAGTGTTGTAAGTGGAGGACTACCTGTAATAACCAGGTGTTGTGACCTCATTAAATATCCCATGGTTTAAGGCAGGGGTGAACTGACACCCAGCTGCAGCATGGCAGAAACCAGGCCGTGCAAACAAGGAAAGCCCCATCCACAGGATGCAGGCAGCACGCAAAACCACACCCTCCCTGGTCCATGGAAAAATCTCTCTCCACGGAACCAGTTCTATCTATCTATCTATCTATCTATCTATCTATCTATCTATCTATCTATCTATCTATCTATCTATCTATCTGCTGGGGACCTATCTAGGTTGGGAACCTCCGGTTTAGGCTAACCGACTGAGTCACTCAGCATACAAAGACAAGGAATGGATTCCTACAACTCACTTTCTTCTCAGCTCTCCTCCTCCATTTACTCCTAGCCTAGCATGGGATACGCTGCTGTCTAGCACGCCACTCAAATTTGAAAAGAGAGAGAGAGATTGATTGCACCATTGTCACCACAGTCTTGCAGACACTCCTGTCAATCAAGATGCTCCATCCTTGCAAGGGAAGTTTAATTAGATGGAAAGATGATTGATCCAATTGTAATTCGGTATGCGGTGCACGAGGTCCAAATTTTGGAGACTTTAATCTGAATGTTCACCTCACCGGATCCTTTTTGTGGGGGAAAAATAGGAGAAGGAAGATGTGATGGATATATTTGACACCTTGAATTAATTTTAAATATAATAAAGTTTGGAAATGGGAGAGAGAGCGAGAGAGAGAGACAGAGAGACAGAGATAGATAGATAGATAGATAGATAGATAGATAGATAGATAGATAGATAGATAGATAGATAGATAGATAGATAGAAAGAAATAGATATTTATAGAGAGAGAGACACACACACACAGAGAGAGAGACAGAGAGAGACAGAGAGAGACAGATAGATGGATAGATAGATAGATAGATAGATAGATAGATAGATAGATAGATAGATAGATACTGGTAGATAGAAACTGGTAGATAGATGATAGAGAGAGAGAGAGAGAGAGAGAGAGAGAGAGAGAGAGAGAGAGAGAGAGAGAGAGAGAGATACTGGTAGATAGAAACTGGTAGATAGATGAGAGAGAGAGACACACACACAGAGAGAGAGAGAGAGACAGAGAAAAAGACAGATAGATGATAGATAGATAGATAGATAGAAAGATAGATAGATATATAGATATAGACAGACAGATAGATAGATATAGATGATAGATAAATAGATAGATAAAAAATAAATATGAACGATGCACTACAGATGGCCAGTTATCAGATTTAAACCCAAATCACTTAATAAGGCCTTCCAGGTACAGCAGGATGATAGGCCCCAAAATCCCAGCTAATGCAGCCTTTAAGATCTCTTCCGGATATCGCTGGACCTTAGATAAAATCCCAGTGAGAATGCTGCTTGAAATGGTGGGGGTTTTGGGTTCAAGTCCTCCACAGGCCACTGATTGGTGAATGTCTGCTTATATTTATATTTATATTTATATTTATATTTATATTTATATTTATATTTATATTTATATTTATATTTATATTTATATTTATATTTATATTTATATTTATATTTATTTATATATATAATTATATTTATATTTATATTTTAATTAAAGTGGTGTCTATAAGCCCTCTTCAAAGCATGATGCAGAATTTTCTTTTCCCCAGCCTCAAAAACACAAGCAAGGGGTGTTACATGGGGGGGGTGTCTCTCTCTTCAATTTAAGTCCATAGTGAACCACATTGACCACAGTAGGTGGCGCTGTTCTCCCTGGAGCGGGGGGGGGGGGGAAGGAGAGGGAGGGGGAGAGAATGTTTGGCTCGATGGGGAGAATTGCATATTTAGAACAAATATCTCCTTAAACCGCAGGACATTACAACTGTTTCCCAGCTTCCCATTAACATCTCAATTTGGGGGAAAGGAATCCGTCTTGGTGGGCGGTGAGGTCAACTGGCCAGAATCAAGAAGCAGAATCAAACCAAAGCAAAGATTCAGCTTGGGCCTGCCTGAGCATCGCAAGCGTTAAACTCACAAGCACACCTACGCACGCTCCTTTTTTAACAACAAACCCAGGAGCTTTAGTGAAGACACAGTGAGAACTCTCCCCAATGAAGTTGAAAAATTACCCTTTGAGTAAAATATGACATGCTATACTATGAAGCTGGACAATGACGGCCTCGGTTTCAATGGGTTGGGGCAGCAAAATGGAGCCTGCATGGCTGGAACCGCTCTACCTTTTAGTGCAAGGAGTCCTCAACTTACAACCAGAATTGGAACCAGAATTTCAGTGGCTAAGCAAGACGGTTGTTAACTGAATTGCTGGAAGGTACGAATGATCAGATCCACACCGGCAGAGCTCAAACTGCCTACTTTATTGTTCTATGCCTGTTGTACAAGAATCTTCTCAGACTGGTAGCTTTTGCCTGAAAAAAGACCAGGCATTCAGGGAGAACCAGATCTTGCCCTCTTGTGTTTATGTAATATAAAGGTAAAGGTTCCCCTCGCACATATGCGCTAGTCGTTCCCGACTCTAGAAGGGCGGTGCTCACCTCCATTTCAAAGCCAAAGAGCCAGTGCTGTCCGAAGACGTCTCCGTGGTCATGTGGCCGGAATGACTCAAAGCCAAAGGCGCACGGAACGCTGTTGCCTTACCACCAAAGGTGGTCCCTATTTTTCTCCTTGCATTTTTTTTTACATGCTTTCGAACTGCTAGGTTGGCAGAAGCTGGGACAAGTAACAGGAGCTCACCCCGTTACGCGGCACTAGGGATTTGAACCGCTGAACTGCCGACCTTTCGATCGAGAAGCTCAGCATCTTAGCCATGTCCCTGTAATGACACCATGTCCCTGTAATGTAATGAGTCCATGCTAATTCCCCATTTGATTCCTCCTCCTAATGGGGATGGTTGCTCCTCCTAATGGGGATGGTTGCTCTCCAATATCTGTCTCTGTTTTATGTCCTTTTTTTTTCCCTATGGTTGTTAAGTGAATCATGAACTTGTTAAGCAAATCTGGCTTTCCCCGTTGATTTTGCTGGTTGGAATCCAGCTGGGAAGATCACAAATGGCGGTCACCTGACCCTGGAACACTTGAACCTGTTATAAATACACGTCGATTGCTAAGTGCCCTGAGTTTGATCATGCGGCCATAGGGATTCTGCTACAGTTATTAAGTGCAAGGACCAATTATAAGTCACCTTTTTTTTCAGTGTAAGCCGCCCTGAGTCTTCGGAGAAGGGCGGGATATAAATGTAAATAAATTAAAAAAAAAGTGCCATTGTAACTTTAAACAGTTGCTAAACGAATGGTTATAATTCAAAGACTACCTATGTCAGCTACAAAGGAGGCTTACAAGGGCTGTCATCACCATTCTGGTCTATTTGGAGCAGGGGTCTGCAACCTTAAACACTCAAAGAGCCATTTGGACCCGTTTCCCACAGAAAAGAAAACACCGGGAGCCACAAAACCTTTCCCGTGCCTGACTTATTTCTTGAGTGGCCACAAAACAAGCCTATGTAGTTGAATTAAACCTTCTGTTTCCTTCTGAAACTTTTCTTTTCTTGGATTTATCCATGGTTGGCTTACCGGGATCGAAAAGCTCAATAATTGCATGCCGGTGAGTGTCGAGCATTGGCGGTTGTGGCACATATTTTGAGTGACAGGAAGCCTCAGCAGAGGGGTGAAAGAGCCACAGGCGGCTCCAGAGCCACAGATTGCTGACCCCTGATTTAGAGCATGCATTATATAGCAATAGTACGTAGACTTATATACCGCTTTACAGTGCTTTACAGTCCTCTTTAAACGGTTTACAGAGTCAGCGAATTGCCCCCAACAATCTTGGTCCTCATTTTATCGACTTAGGAAGGATGGAAAGCTGAGTCAATCGTCAGCAGATCAGGATTGAACTCCTGGCAGTCAGCAGTATTAGCCTGCAATACTGCATTCTAACCACCGTGACACCATGGCTTTTAAAAATATACATTGGATACAGGTTCTGGATTCCATCATTTGTTTTGCTCAGCTCTCTTTTTATTTCTTTTCTAAAACGATTCTCTCTTCTTCCTAATCTTTCTTTTCCCACCCCCAGAGTACATCCCTGAGCTTCTTGTCTTGGGCAGAAAGGTGGACTAGAAGCCCTCCAAGGTCCCTTCCAGCCTAACGAAGTCAACCTTCCACCCACCCCCTGTTCGCTGAGAATTCTGGGGGTTGTAGTTCTAGCACATCTGGAAGGCCCTTTTGCATTGCCTCTTGGGGTGCAAGATGGATAAAGGGGCCAAGCTGCATTTTTCTCTCCTTTCTGGTCCACTGCAATCTAACTTCAGGATTCCTGGCGGGGTTTGTCAGCTAACAATTATCTGGAAAACTCCGCTCTTCCCATCTGTTTTCCATCCTTCTGCAGTCTGAGCAGCTGGTTACCCGCCCATCCCCGTGATTTGAACTTTGCACTGCATATTCTTTTTTTTTTTTAACTCTTCCAATTTGTCAAAACACAGCAGGAATAAGGTTCGGGCCAATGCTTTTATTTTCCCTCCGCATGTGATTTGTTCTATACAATAGATATTACATACAACAAATGAAATGCGGCGAGAGAAAAAAGACAAAGGAATTTCATCTTAATCTGTTCTTAATTTTGTATTTATTGGGGATGTGTTTTATTCAAAGCAACTCCTTGGTTGCTGCGTTCAAGAAAGAAATTTTTTTTAGCTGGCTCGATGAACTTGGTGGGTGCATTCACACAACTGCATAAATGTGGCTGGTTCTTAGTGTGACGACAGCTGTGTGTGTTTTATGTGTGCATGTAACTTAGCATTCGGAGTGAAAAAGCAGGTTAATCCAGGAACGAGATTAAGAACGAGACATGGATAAATGGTTAGAAAATAGTAAATACTAGAACATAAATGAAAGTTTTTGACAGTGGTGAAATTCAGACATTTTCCCTACTGGTTCTGTGGGCGTGGCTTGGTGGGTGTTGGCTTGGTGGGTCATGTGACTGGGTGGGCATGGCCAACTTTTTTTTTTTTTTTTTACTTTTTAAAGCATTTTTTTACTACCAGTTCGGGTAAATAGGTAGTAAAAAATGTTTTTAAAAAGTAAAAAAAAGAGGTTTCGACGATCAGCTGTGACAATCAGCTGTGTCGCACAATCGACGGAACCTTTTTTTTTTACTTTTTTAAAACATTTTTTTACTACCGGTTCTCGCGAACTGGCCAGAACCTGTAGCATTTCACCCCTGTTTTGGGGTAAACGTAGAGTAAGAGCCAATGCAAATTTATACTTATAACATAACATAACATCAGAGTTGGAAGGGACCTTGGAGGCCTTCTAGTCCAATCCCCTGCCCAGGCAGGAAACCCTACACCATCTCAGTCAGATGGCTATCCAACATTTTCTTAAAAATATACATTGGCTACAGGTTCTGGATTCCATCATTTGTTTTGCTCAGCTCTCTTTTTATTTCTTTTCTAAAACGATTCTCTCTTCTTCCTAATCTTTCTTTTCCCACCCCCAGAGTACATCCCTGAGCTTCTTGTCTTGGGCAGAAAGGTGGACTAGAAGCCCTCCAAGGTCCATTCCAGCCTAACGAAGTCAACCTTCCACCCACCCCCTGTTCGCTGAGAATTCTGGGGTTTGTAGTTCTAGCACATCTGAAAGGCCCTTTTGCATTGCCTCTTGGGGTGCAAGATGGATAAAGGGGCCAAGCTGCATTTTTCTCTCCTTTCTGGTCCATTGCAATCTAACTTCGGGATTCCTGGCGGGGTTTGTCAGCTAACAATTATCTGGAAAACTCCGCTCTTCCCATCTGTTTTCCATCCTTCTGCAGTCTGAGCAGCTGGTTAGCTGCCCATCCCCGTGATTTGAACTTTGCACTGCATATTCTTTTTTTTTTTTAACTCTTCCAATTTGTCAAAACACAGCAGGAATAAGGTTCGGGGCGATGCTTTTATTTTCCCTCCGCATGTGATTTGTTCTATACAATAGATATTACATACAACAAATGAAATGCGGCGAGAGAAAAAAGACAAAGGAATTTCATCTTAATCTGTTCTTAATTTTGTATTTATTGGGGATGTGTTTTATTCAAAGCAACTCCTTGGTTGCTGCGTTCAAGAAAGAAATTTTTTTTAGCTGGCTCGATGAACTTGGTGGGTGCATTCACACAACTGCATAAATGTGGCTGGTTCTTAGTGTGACGACAGCTGTGTGTGTTTTATGTGTGCATGTATCTTAGCATTCAGGGTGAAAAAGCAGGTTAATCCAGGAACGAGATTAAGAACGAGACATGGATAAATGGTTAGAAAATAGTAAATACTAGAACATAAATGAAAGTTTTGGGACAGTGGTGAAATTCAGACATTTTCCCTACTGGTTCTGTGGGCGTGGCTTGGTGGGTGTTGGCTTGGTGGGTCATGTGACTGGGTGGGCATGGCCAACTTTTTTTTTTTTAAAACTTTTAAAAGCATTTTTTTACTACCAGTTCGGGTAAATAGGTAGTAAAAAATGTTTTTAAAAAGTAAAAAAAAGAGGTTTCGACGATCAGCTGTGACAATCAGCTGTGTCGCACAATCGACGGAACCTTTTTTTTTTTTTACTTTTTTAAAACATTTTTTTACTACCGGTTCTCGCGAACTGGCCAGAACCTGTAGCATTTCACCCCTGTTTTGGGGTAAACGTAGAGTAAGAGCCAATGCAAATTTATACTTATAACATAACATAACATCAGAGTTGGAAGGGACCTTGGAGGCCTTCTAGTCCAACCCCCTGCCCAGGCAGGAAACCCTACACCATCTCAGTCAGATGGCTATCCAACATTTTCTTAAAAATTTCCAGTGTTGGAGCATTCACAACTTCTGAAGGCAAGTCGTTCCACTTATTAATTGTTCTAACTGTCAGGAAATTTCTCCTTAGTTCTAAGTTGCTTCTTTCTTTGACCAGTTTCCACCCATTGCTTCTTGTCCTACCTTCAGGTGCTTTGGTGAACAGCCTGACTCCCTCTTCTTTGTGGCAGCCCCTAAGATATTGGAACACAGCTATCATGTCTCCCCTAGTCCTTCTTTTTGTTAAAATAGACATACCCAGTTCCTGCAACCGTTCTTCATATGTTTTATCCTCCAGTCCCCTAATCATCTTTGTTGCTCTTTGTTACTTGTATCTGTCATTTCTTTATATTTTCCTTTTTGGCTTTGTTTCCTCTTTCCTTTTTTCCTATTTTTCTATTTTAAATGTTAGTTTTTGTTAGTTTTTATCTCCCCATATTTTTTTTAAAAAAAAATCTAATAAAAATATCAAAAATACAGGTAGTTCTTGACTTATGACCACAATTGAGGCCAATGTTTATGTTGCTAAGTGAGACCATCGGTTAAGTGGGTTTGGCCCCCATTTTACGACCTTTCTGGCCACAAGTTTGTTAAGTGAATCATTGCACTTATTAAATTAGCAGCACATTTGTTAAGTGAACCTGGCCTCCCCATTGCCTTTGCTTGTCAGAAGGTCGCAAAAGGCGATCACGTGACCAGGGGACACTGCAACCGTCATAAATACGAGTCAGTTTCCAAGCATCTGAATTTTTGATCAAATGGGGATGCTGTAATAGTCGTAAGGGTGAAAAATAGTCATAAGCAATGGTGGGATTCAGCCAGTTCGCACCACTTCGGGAGAACTGGTAACTTTCTGAGCAGTTTGGCAAACTGGTTGTTGGAAGGAATCATTAGGGCAGAGAACCGGTTGTTAAATTATTTGAATCCCACCACTGGTCAGAAGTCACTTTTTTCCAGTGCTGTTTGTAACGTTGAACAATCATTAAATGAACTGTTGTTAGTCGAAAACTATCTGTATAAAAGAGAGTTGCACGAATGCAGTCAGCATGCGGATGGGTGGGTGCATACACATCTATGATCCTCTGGAACGACCCTCTGGAACGATCTACCCCCCCCGGACTTCGTCAGCTTTCGGACCTTCGGACCTTCCGCCGCGGGCTTAAAACATACTTATTTAATTGTGCAGGACTGAGCTAGATTTTAAATTTTGGGTTTTAAATTGGGTTTTATTTCTATTTTTAATTGGACGGGCTTTAGAATAAGTTTTTTAAATGTTTTATATTGTATTTATATTCTATTTATCTGTTTTTAGTGCCTGTAAACCGCCCTGAGTCCCTTGGGAGATAGGGCGGTATATAAATATGATTAAATAAATAAATAAATAATAAATAAATGAGACATGTTCATAATTGCATAGATGCACCAGTGAGCCACAATCTTTGGCCATGCTCACCCAACGCGTTAAACTGTGATACAAAAAGGTGCGAGCATGTTGCACCAACAGATTCATCTAAACGCTGCCTGCCTCCGAGATGGTGAGTTTCGTCCCCAGCCAGCCTCTGGCACATGGAAATGAGCGCATTAAAAAGGAAAGGAGCTAATTAGATCAATTAGTGGGTGTAAATTTGTCTGCCCGGTCTTCAAAGATATTTTCTCTCTTTTAGCAGCACTTTTGTTGAAAAAAGAGAAGAAGAATCAGACTTGCTATTAACAGTGTACTATAGAACATAACAATGGGCAGAATACTAACCTGCCTGCCTAGAAATAACTCTCTAATCCCCTCGTTTCAGGAAAATCTCTTTTGCAGCCAATCCTGAGAGAGGTTTAAAGGAAAACAGGGAAGGAAGATGCGAAGGTACGAAGGGGCTGAAGCGTTAGAATTAAGAAACGGGTCTTCCTTGAGAAACACAAGGCTCAACCTCTTGCAAGTATTCGCTTTGGGAAGGCGTTGGCTTCACACAACCCCAACACCTCAACTGAAGTTTGTGTAAGGAGGGCAACCGAACCAACGTTGCCTTAATCCGCAGCAAAATGGTTAAAAATGTAAGGGTGGCTCACATGTATGGTTTGAGAAGGATATTTGAAAGCTATTGTTAGTTGTTGGTCAATGAGTAAGAGATGGTGATGATGATGATGATGATTACAGCAAATCTTACAAAGCATTCTACTTTTTCTAGTATCTTTTGCCAAACTGACAAAAAACTGATTCCCATGGCATTTAAGACAGCTTATTACTGTAGAATATGAATAAATACATACATACATACATACATACATATATATACCCCCCTCTCTCTCCCTCTCTCCCCCCATCCATCCATCCATCCATCCATCCATCCCTCTTTCTCTCCCAGTGGTAGGAATGGTGGACTGCTATGAATTGCCTGTCTTGGAAACACCAGGACTGGTACAACACACTAAACCCAGATCAACAAAATGTTCTCCATGGATTCAGATGACAAACCATGCCTGAATGGGGAGGTTTTGGCACAATAGTTGGTGCCTACTTGACATGCCTCAAACAGCACATGGATTCCCACAATGCAGCCCACCCATTTTAGCCCTGGTCTAAAGGGTTGTGGGAAGTCAACCCTGAGACCTGTCACTTCTAAGGAGTGTGTGCCAAGAGAGAGATTCCACGCTAGATCCTTGGTAACAAGATCATGGACTGGCAGTTGAGTGATTTATTTTCTCAGAGGGACCAAAGGAAGGACCAAGATTTCACTCAGGAAGGAAAGGACATCTTAATTTAGACCGGGACTGGAGTGAAACTTAATTGCAACTGTCACCTTCAGCTGCCTTCACACCTTCCTGAAGTGGTTTTATATAGTTTTGACTTAGTCCGAGATGCGACCACTGTCCCACCCCTCATGGCTGGACTAGCAGTTTACAACTGTTGCGGATCTACTGAGAAGTAAACTGGGATTGACTGGGTGCAAATGCCTTCCTTAAAGGCACCGAGAGTGGCAACCTTGCCGCTTTTCTGGGCGCAACGCTGCTTGCTATGTGCCAACAGCATACTGAATCCACGAAAGAGGTTGCCCGCCCCACTCCAGACAAAAATCCTTACTCCCAAGTAAGCTCTTCTGCAAATTTAGCCGGTGCAGTCGAGTTTAGCCACGCTCCCACTTACTCCCGGGTAAATTTGCACGGGCTGGGGCGTTACAGCCGGTTGGATTAAACATCTTCGCCCTGTTGGATACCATCCCCTCGGGAAGAACCGCATATAAGAGAGTTTTCGGTGGAACTTGCTCTCGGGTAAAGGAACGGACCCAGATGTGGGCGTTGGGGGGGCGAGATTTTATTTCCGAGGAGGTGGCCAGAGAGATCAAGCGCCGGAAAGGAGGAGGGGAATGGCTTTATTTTAAAGGGTTTTTTAAAAAAAAAAGTTATCCGAATTTTAGTAGTATGCAAACCGGGATGGATGGGGTGGGAAATTCCCCCAACAGGTCCCCTCGTCTTAGCAAAGAGATGCGGGGAGAGGGGGGATGGGGTTGGCCCTGTCAACGGCAGGACTGTAAACCCCCTCCTCTCCCTCGGAGCGGGGTGGTTGGAAATTAAATGAAATAAATAAAGTCCTACCCAACAGGCAAAGCCGGAGAAATTATGGGGAGGGGACGCGGTTGTTATTATTAAAGGCGTGGAAGCAAAGATACCCTCCTCCTCCCAGTCCTGCCTGCCTTCTCCCCACCCTCGCCCCCCGCAATTTCCCCGGCACCCTTTTTTTGGGGGGCGGGGAGTAAGGGGTGGGGTGGGGTGGGGGGCGCAAGCTTACCTTAGCGGCTTCATGAGCCTTTCCACCTGGCGGGGAGGGAAGGTGAGGCTTAAGCGGGCAGCCGCGGATGGTCCTTCGATGCAAAGACACGAGGGGGGGGGGATTGGAGAGAAGAGGAGGAGGAGAGGAGGAGGAGGAGGAGGAAGGGGGCAGTGAGCAGAATTGTCCGCAATGGAGTCACCCCCCACTCCCTGTAGAGTTAAGGGCTGGCGGAGCCCCTCCTCTCCCACCCGCCGCCCCCCACCCCCCACCCGTCAACAGCTGGAGGACTCCGCGCCGACCCCGCTCGCCGTCTTCGGCTCCAGCTGCATCTCTGCGAAAGGACCCGCTGGAAACCAAACCGCCTCGGGAGAGATGGAGCGCTTTCTTTCCCCCCCAGGCGATGCCAGCCGTGCCTCCGCCTTTCTGGGGGGGGGAGCTGGAGGAGCAGTGCCTGCCTGTAGAAGAGAAGGGGGGTGCGGAGAGCCCCAATAACTGCAGCTGGGGAAAATGCAAGGGGGAGGAGAGGGTGGAGTAGGGAAGGATAGGAAAAGATTTTTTTTTCACTCTAACCTTTCAGGGATTAATAGGAATAGCACTTAGACTTATATACCGCTTCACTGTGCTTTTACAACCCTCTCTAAGCGGTTTACGGAGTCAGCCTATGGCCCCCAACCATCTGGATCCTCATTTTACCCACCTCGGAAGGGTGGAAAGCGGAGAGGGTCAGGATCGAACTCATGGCAGTGGGAATGCAGAATTAGCCTGCCACACTGCATTTCTAACCGCTGGTCCAGATGGCTCCTTAAGAAGCAGAGGCTTTTACTGAGGACTAGGAACACGCCTCTTCCTTTTCTGTGACACCAAGTCATTAGATCCCCTGTGCAAAGATGGGGCAGAAAGTACTTTATTGCCTCTGGGTATCACTCTTTGGAGGTAATCAGAATAGAGCTGGGAGGGATCTTGGAGGTCTTCTAGTCCAACCCCCCTGCTCAAGCAGGAGTGGAGCCCCTATACCATTTCAGACAAGTGCCTGTCCAGTCCCTTCTTAAAAACCTGCAGTGATGGAGCACCTACAACTTCTGAAGAAAAACCGTTCCACTGGTTAATTGTCCTCACTTAGGACCTTTCTGCTTGGTTCCAGGTTGTTTAATCTGCCTCCATATATTGCACAGCAAATAGGTGCTTTTTCAATGAATTGAAAAATTGTCTATCTGCCTGCCTGCCTGCCTGCCTGCCTGCCTGCCTGCCTGCCTGCCTGCCTGCCTATCTATCTGTCTGTCTGTCTGTCTATCTATCTATCTATCTATCTATCTATCTATCTATCTATCTATCTATCTATCTATCTATCTATCATCTCTCTCTCCCTCCCTCCCTCTCCCTCCCTCCCTCTCTCTTTCTCTCTCTCTCTTTCCCTCTCTCTTTCCCTCTCTCTCCCCCCTCTCTTTTTCTCTCTTCCTCCCTCCCTCCCTCCCTCTCTCTTTCCCTCTCCCTCCCCCTTCTCTCTCTTTCTCTCTCTTTCTCCCTCCCTCCCTCTCTCTCTTTCTATCGCTCTCTCCCTCTCTCCCCATCCCTTTTTCTCTCTCTCCCTCCCTCCCTCTCTTTCTTTCTCTTTCTCCCTCCCTCTCCCTCTCCCTCTCCCCCTCTCTCTTTCTCTCTTTTTGATGAATAACTCAAAGTCAAATAACCCCCAAACTCCCCCACCTTCTCTGGACTGTCACTGTCTTCAGGACATAAGAAGAACCAGATTGGATCAGATCAAAGGCATCTCTGAAGCTGTCTTCTTCCACAATTGCTAGCCAGATGCCCCGGATGAGAAGAGAAGCAGAAGGAGCAGTATAGCCTCCTTCCAGCAACCGTTACTAACCTCGCCCTGTATTGTGACTAGTAGCCATAAGTCTTTCCACCAGCCGAGAATTTGGAAGAGAATATGGTGCTGGAGGAAATCAATGGGAAAATTTACAAAATACCATCTGAAGTAGCGGCGTCTACCTTTTCTCAATCTACTAGTGCTGGGGTCCCCCAACTCCTGGACCACGAACCAGCACCGGTAAGTGGTATACCAAAAACTGAGCCACACAAATAAGCAAAGCCCCATCCAGGGGATGCAGGCAGCACACGAAACCATGTCCCCTCTGGTCCACAGAAAAATCTCTCTCCACAGAACCGATCCCTGGTGCCCAAAAGGTTGGGGGGGACCACTGTTCTAGCGCAGGGGTCCCCAACCTTGGTAACTTTAAGTCTGGTGGACTTCAACTCCCAGAATTCCCAAGCCAGCTTTGCTGGCTAGGATATTATGGGAGTCAGTCCTCCAGGCTTAAAGTTACCAAGGTTGGGGACCCCTGTTCTAGTGTATAATTTCAAATATTCAAATACATATTGAAATGACTATATAATTTCAAATATAATAATTTCAAATATTATTAGAAAAGAAATGCCATCGATTAAAACGGGCTAGGTTGAAATGGATTGGCTACCACGTTGCTGCCTGTCACAGGAATTCAGTTCAGGCATAACTATTGCCCTATTCTACTGCACCAGAGGAAGTCAGAAGTCAATTTCTTTTTCTTTCTTTTTTCCTCTTCTTTTCCACGCTTTCCCCTTCCCTATTTCTCCTCCTTTTTCCTTGCACTCCTGGTGTTAAACCACACTTGGGTTTTCCATTGTCCGGTGGGTGAGCTGAGTCACAACTGTTTGCAAAACCATAGTTTATGGCAGGAGGCTCAACAACGTTGCTAAACCAACAAGGATTGAAAGTTGGGTTGTTGGACTGTTAGGCTGTGGTGGTTTCTCCAGAGAGAAAAAAACGAAGAGTTGTCGAGCTGCTTGTGAGAAATTACGATGAAAAACAACAATGGGGCTGGGGTGAAATGATCCCGCTTCTGACAGGATCTCGCAATCTGGTAGCGATCGTGAACGGTGGTTCGGTGATCCGGGAGCAATGGTGGAGCTTCCTGGTTTTAACCTTCTGTGTTTTTTAACCTTCTGCACATGCACAGAAGGTTTTATGCATGCACAGAGTGCAATGGGGTTTTGTATTTTGTGCACCCCAGATCAGGTCTGCTGCTAGAACCCCAGAGGAATAACACAGGGATATGGGTGAATCTGGGATGGAAGAAGTAATTAATCTGGGCCGTTGGCCTGATGAGGCCATGACACCATTTGTACAATGATGTAATGATACTTCTGACTCATGATGACTTCTAGCAAATGCCTTCATATGGGTGAAGAAAAAAAACCCAGTGGGTTTAACGTGATTGGTGGTTCCAGGCCTTGAGTTACGCCACCAGATGCTTTCATGCACTTTTTTTAAAATTTGAATTTATATCCCACCCTTCTCCGAAGACTCAGGGCGGCTTACACTATGTCAAGCAATAGTCTTCATCCATTTGTATATTATATACAAAGTCAACTTTTATTGCCCCCAACAATCTGGGTCCTCATTTTACCTACCTTATAAAGGATGGAAGGCTGAGTCAACCTTGGGCCTGGTGGGATTTGAACCTGCAGTAATTGCAAGCAGCTGCTGTTAATAACAGTCTGCATTAGTCTGTTGAGCCACCAGAGGCTTAAGGGTGTAGGAAGTTAAAATCAGTGGTGAAATATACACCAGTTTACTACCAGTTCGCTGGTTGCGCCTGCACCTGCACAGTGCGCATCATGCACCAAAGCAAGATGCACGAGCATCTTGCAGTGCATGCCAAAAGGGGTAAATACAACAGTGTGTGCCGGGGTGGGGCTGTCAGCTGTGGCGCACAATCTTTTTTATTACTTTTAAAAGCATTTTGTTTACAACCTATTCGGCCGAATAGGTTCTTTAAAAATTGCTTTTAAAAGTTACAAAAAAAGGCTCTGATGATCGCGCGGCTCAGCTGGGATCGTCAGAGCCTTTTTTTTACCCTTTACAAGCATTTTTTACAACCTACTCAGCCGAATAGGTTGTAAAAAAATGCCTTTAAAAGTAAAAAAAAAAGAGGTTCGGACGATCAGGCAGCTCAGCTGGCATCGTCAGAGCCTTTTTTTAATCTTTTAAAAGAAGCGGCAAGTGGGTAAGCGGGCGACTGAGCATTGGGTGGGCATGGATGGGGGGCCAGGGATTTTTGCTACCGGTTCTCCAAACTACCGGCTGCCATCGCTACCAAATCGGCTGACCCAGTCTGAACCGGGAGCATTTCACCCCTGTTTAAAACCCACCCATCTCCTAGAAAAATGAAATATTTAGGAAATATTAAAAGCGCAGAATATTTCCCCTAAAAGGGAGGCAGAAACTCAGCCCCCCAATCTTTGTTAATGGGTCATTAAGGCCTGAGCCAGTCCATTCTACATAACGAAGATTTACCTCCTTCAGGCAGAGCCGTTTAATTGCCCTTCATTGCATCACCCAACAAGATTCAACCAAACTTAGCACACAGGCAACCTACAAAGCTAGCCATGATCGCTGACAGCAACCAATCAGAATATTCTTCCTGTGCCTCAGGAAGTTCAAAGCCAGAGGGGGTATAAAACCCAGGGACTTTCAGCATCTCTTACCTTTTTTCGCCCAAGAACTCCAAAGCATGTGGTCCTGTTCATCAATAAACCTTCTTTCCAAGCAACTTCCATGAATCCAGTATCCTTTTTCCCCACTTGGAACTGAACCCGGTAGGATATTTCTTCCAACAAAGGGAATGCTGAGATACCAAGTCACGCTGTTGACCTCATCTAGTCTTGCTGCCTTTACGTTGTTTCATGCTTCCTGTTTGAGAGCAGAGACTTGATCTGGGACTTGGAGCAAAACTGCACAGTCCCTTCTCATCTTGGAAGAAATCAACGAGCCCTCCAGGATACCCCTGAGCATGGGCAAAGTGGCTCTCTCTTAACAGACAGGGGATCACCAAAGAACTCTTTTGTGAACGGACTTCATTAAGGTGGCAACAGGATGCTCCAGACTTAGGGGTGAAGATGGCTTGAAATTGTAGGTAGTTTGCTGCAGAAATCAGCCAATGTCCCGTTTGGTTGGATCTCCCACGCTGATCATTAATGGAGTGGTCAGAGCTAAGCTGGAATTTGTTGTTTGCAAAAGGTGTTTATACAAGGCTGTTGTTAATCTGAAATGGAGGAAGGAGAAATTGAGAAGTGAAGGTGTGTGTGTGTGAACGGCAACAGGTCCCTTCCTTGCCAAAGCTGTTAACAACCAATTTCTTTCTAACAACACATGATTTACTTTAAGCCTGTGCTGATATTCTGAGTGCATACATGCAAACAAACATAAAAGGCTGCAATCTTATCTATAGGCACTTTAATATACACTTGGCAAACATCTGCGCCAAGAACCATCTCGGAACATCCCCTTTGTAGTGATGAGAAGGCAGTGCAAACAAACTCACGAGTTAGAGCCTGGGAGATGAGACAGGCCTGGGCAAGTGGGATTTCTCTTTCTTTCTTTCTTTCTTTCTTTCTTTCTTTCTTTCTTTCTTTCTTTCTTTCTTTCTTTTTTCTTTCTTTTTTTCTCTCTCATTCCTTCCTTCCTTCTTTCTCTTTCTTTTTTCCTTCCTTCCTTCCTTCCTTCCTTCCTTCTTTCCTTCCTTCTTTCCTTCCTCTTTCTTTCTTTCTTTCTTTCTATCTTTTTCTTTCCTTTCTTTCTTCCTTCCTTCCTTCCTTTCTTTTTTTCTTTCATTCTTTCCTTCCTTCTTTCTTTCTTTCTCCTTTCTCTCTCTTTTTTTCTTTTTTTCTTTCTTTTTCTTTTTCTTTTTCTTTTTCTTTTTCTTTCTTCTTTCTCTCTCTCTTTCTCTTTCTTTCCTTCTTTCTCTTTCTCTCAGCAGGTTCCGACCAGTTCTGGAGAACCGGTAGCGGAAATTTTGAGTAATTTGGAGAACCGGTAGTAAAAATTCTGAGTGGCCCCGCCCCATCTATTCTCTGCCTCCTGTCCCAGCTGATCGGGAGGAAATGAGGATTTTTGCAGTAACCTTCCCCTGGAGTGGAGAGGGGATGGAGATTTTACAGTATCTTTACCCTGCCATGCCCACCAAGCCACACCCACAGAACCGGTAGTAAAAAAAATTTAAAACCCACCACTGGTTTGAGGGGCCAAAAATGGAAATATAAAGCAGATTGATCTGAACTGCCACAATTCCAGAGGTAGCCTAGCTATCAGTTAGAATTCATATATCATAGAATCATAAAGCTGGAAGGGACCTCAGAGGTCTCCTAGTCCAATCCCCTGATCAAATTCTGGGAATTGCAGCCTCTGGAAGGCTCTGAATTAAGATTGGGCTGTTAGGCCACGATCGTCCTAACTTTTCGGGCTGGCACAATGGCTTCCTTTATGGCTATAGTGTTTTTTAGTCTTTTCCAACTTTCCAACAGACTCATGTTGAAGTGTTTAGAGGCTTCGGGGAAACATTTACTTTGGGAAGAAGAACAGCATTCTTGAGGATATCCAAGGTGAATAAATGTCTGGCCTTTTGTGATAAAAGAGGGAACAAGGAGACACGGAATGACGTCCCACTTCAACACCCATTTTACAGCACATAAACAATTCTGTTTATTGCCACTGTTTATTGCTCGTCTCTCTCACAGGCAACACTTCAATTGTGTTTATATTTCACCCCATTTTTTCCAGGGATGAATGTGCTCCCCACCCACCCCCTTGAGCTCTGAGCACTTTCTTAGGGTGGAAATAAAACTCTGTCATTTTTTCCTGAGGCTCCTTTTGTCATTCAAGCCTCCAATTCCTCAGTTCAGAAGTTTAAAATCTAAAAAAAAAAAACCTGTTGCAAAGAAACAAAAAGAGATTTGGGTCAAGAAAGTAAAGATTTCCCAAACCTCCAAGAAAAATAAAAAACTGAAAAGCCGGCCTTTGGCCTCTTCCTTAGGCAATTTATTTCTGGATTTCTTCTGCAAAGAGGCAGAGAATTTTGATGGATTTCTCCTAGAATATGGAGTTCTTTTCTTGCACAAGGGTGGGCCACTACGCTGACTCATAAAAAAAATAGCGAGAGGCACATTTTAGCCTAGTGTTGTGCAACCCCATTCAAGTGCAGTTGTTGAATTGTTCGGGGTGTGTGACGGCTACAGGATACCTCAATTTTTCTCTTGTTTGTGAGTTTCCCAACAAGTCGTGAACACAATTCTGGACCAGACAAAGGAATTTTGATCCAACCTGGCTGAGTTCTTTTCGAAGCCATGATATTAAAGCTGATGATACAGAAGTATTTTACTACATTCTTCTCTGATTTTAAATCTTCTTTTCAAAGGAGCATGTCAGGGAGGGAGGGAGAGAGAGGGGGGAGGGATGGAGGAAGGGAGGGAGAGAGGGAGGGAGGGAGAGAAAGAGAGAGGGAGGAAGGGAGGTAGAGAGAGGGGGAGAGAGAGGGAGGGAGGGAGAGAGATGAGGAGGAAGGGAGAGAGAGGGAGGAGGGAGAGGGAGGAGAGAGGGAGGAAGGGAGGGAGAGAGAGAGAGGGAGGGAGGGAGGGAGAGAGAGGGGGAGGGAGGGAGAGAGAGAGGGAGGGAGGAAGGAAGGGAGAGAGAGAGGGAGGGAGGGAGGGGGAGAGAGAGAGAGAGAGAGAGAGAGAGAGAGAGAGAGAGAGAATATCTTACCACATAAAAATCTAGGACTTGTAAACTTCAAGAGTTTATGAGCAATTCTGAAAAGTTAAAAGCATCCCATTGGCGCTTTCACAAAATAGCTGGGTAAACCAGAAAGCATTCATTTACCCCAGAGTTCTTTACTACCACTTGTTATTTTTGTCCTTTAAAAAAAAAACCTTCAAGAAAGAAAGTGGTTGGTAGCCCGATGCCATCTTTATTTTATGACTGGGAGGTTTAAGATGGGTCCCAGAGGTGTTCTTGCAAATGAAAACTTTGGCTGGGATTTACATTAGCATAATTTTGGCACCAGGTAAGGATCTTTCAGTTTTCCCCTGGCTTTTTATGAGGCTTTTAAATTGGCCTTTAGTTTTTATTGTTTTAGATTTTGAAGAGCACCTTGCTCCTGCCTAGTTTGTGTGGACTTTGGCATTGGATTTGATTTTATTACATGCGTCTTTATTGAAATTGTATCTTAATATGGACCAAATGGTACGAGTGGTTGGAGAATAGGAAAACTGAATAGATAAAAAAAAAAAAAGGATGGAGAAGAGAAGATAACAAATGTGTAAAATATTGTAAATAAATGAAATTAGATGTAAAGGGACGACAAAGTCAAAGATAGTAAAAAAGAAAGGAAAAAGTGAATGTATAAAGCAGAAAGCTGAAGGAACCAAAGCGTCAGGTAGAAAGAAAACACAGATTATGTATGTTTGTGTTGTGTTGTGTCGCCGTAATAAAAACATAATAATGAAATTGTATCTTTTAGGGTGGTTTATTATTTAAATAACTAACCACATACTAGGCAGTGCTATGAGCTTGGAGACCAGACCGGTTCTGAACCCTTGCCTTTTTTTTTTAAATTTGAATTTATACCCCGCCCTTCTCCGAAGACTCAGGGCGGCTTACAGTGTATAAGGCAATAGTCTCATTCTATTTGTATATTTTTTACAAAGTCAACTTATTGCCCCCCCCAACAATCTGGGTCCTCATTTTACCTACCTTATAAAGGATGGAAGGCTGAGTCAACGTTGGGCCTGGTAGGACTTGAACATTGCAGTAATTGCAGGCAGCTGTGTTAATAACAGACTGTCTTAGCAGACTGTCTTAGCAGTTTGAGCCACCAGAAGCCTTGACACCAATCAGGTTTAATTTTTGAATAATAACATTTTGCTAGAAGCCGACCATCTGCTTCACAACCCATCACCTTCCCAAGCCATTTTTACTTTTAAAAGAGCCTAAACACCAGGGGTGAAACCCAGCAGGTTCTGACAGGTTTTGGTGAACCGGTAGTGGAAATTTTGAGTAGTTTGGAGAACCGGCAAATATCACCTCTGGCTGACCCCCGAGTGGGGTGGGAATGGAGATTTTGCAGTATCCTTCCCCTGCCACACCCACCAAGTCACACTACACCCAGCAAGCCACGTCCACAGAACTGGTAGTAAAAAAAATTTGGATTTCACCACTGAAATGGGCCTCTGGTGGTGCAACAGGCTAATGCAGCCTGTTATTAACAGCAACTGCTTGCAATATTGCAGGTTCAAGTCCCACCAGGCCCAAGGTTGACTCAGCCTTCCATCCTTTATAAGGTAGGTAAAATGAGGACCCAGATTGTTGGGGGGCAATAAGTTAACTTTTTATATAGTATACAAATGGATGAAGACTATTGCTTGACATAGTGTAAGCCGCCCTGAGTCTTCGGAGAAGGGCGGGATATAAATCCCCCCCCCAAAAAAACCTGACAAAATGCAATAATAAAAAAAAAAACCAAGGTCAATGAAACTTGGTGGCAACCAGGAGAAATATCAGTTGGTGCCCTTGCACCTCCAAACCTGGATATTGGGGACCTAGTATGTAACCACTCAGCGTAAGACAGAATAAGAAGCAATGGATGGAAATGAATTAAGAAGAGATTAAGCAACCAAGAACTAAGAAGAAATCTCCTGACAGTGAGAAGAATTAACCAGTGGAACGGCTTGCCTCCAGAAGTTGTGGGCGCTCTATCACTGGAGGTTTTTAAGAAGAGACTGGACAGTCACTTATCTGAAATAATATAGGTTCTCTTGCTTGAGCAGAGGGCTGGACTAGAAGATCTCCAAGGTCCCTTCCAAATCTGTTATTCTGTTACTCTTGCCTAGGCTATTCAATAAACTCAAGAGCAACCAAGGTCTTAGCCCAGGGGTCGGCTGCTGGGGGTTCGCAGGGGTTTGGGAGAACCTCTAGCTAAGATTCTGGGCAGTTCAGAGAAAAGTGGGCGGAGCTGCCATGTGTGCGCCCCCAGTTCGCACGCATGTCTGCCTTCTTTGCATGCACTTTGCTCGTGCGTGTGCCTTCCACACATGCGTCCAGCCTCAAAAAATGTGCCTGAATCGGATGGCATAGAGCAGTGGTGAAATTTTTTTACTACCGGTTCTGTGGGTGTGGCTTGGTGGGCATACTCCTGGGAGAAGGATATTGCAAAATCTCCATTCCCATCCCACTCCTGTGGGAAGGATACTGCAAAATCTCCATTCCCACCCCACTCCTCGGAGAAGGATATTGCAAAATCTCCATTCCCACCCCACTCCTGGGGGAAGGATACTGCAAAATCTCCATTCCCACCCCACTCCTGGGGGAAGGATATTGCAAAATCTCCATTCCCACCCCACTCTCTTGCCAGCCAGAGGTGGTATTTGCCCGTTCTCTGAACTACTCAAAATTTCCGCTACTGGTTCTCCAGAACCTGTCAGAACCTGCTGGATTTCACCCCTGGCATAGAGCCAGGGTAGGCCCAGCTGCCATTTCCGCTACCGGTTCGGGCAAACTGGTCCGAACCACCTGAATAATCACCTCTGGTCATAAATCACTGTTTTTCAGTGCCATTGTAGCTTTGAACAGTCATTAAGCGAACTTGAATGCTACAGCACACTGAAAAAATTAACTACTCACCTCCATTTTAGCCTAGTCTAACATGATGTGCAAAGGCAGTATCATTTTTTCCCCTAGAAATTTTGAAACCATGGGGGGGTAAAAAGTCTCCCCCCCCCCCGCCCGCTTTCTTCCTCTCTCTCCTTTGTTCTTTCTCTCCTGGAAGAAAATGTAAATTTCCTTTTGGGAGAAATGGAAAGTTATCTTCATTTTGGTAGCGGCTTTTTGCTCAATCTAAATTCACCTTGCTACTTTGCAAATGCAAAATACATCACGTAGTCCTGGCTCTACTTCCCAAATTATATTGCTCCAATGTAAAGATGTAATTTAATCAAGCAGCGAGTTGAAGGTACTTTAAAATGCTTTTATTTCATCATATTGGAGCTAAAAGCGGCAGAATACTAAGAAATTTGCATCTCTACATTTTGTCAGCTGGCAGGTTGCCAAAAAAATATGAAAGAATTGAAGGCAAAAGAAACAAAAAAAACATGATCATAAAGTAGAAAATGAGAATGTGGCCATAAAACAGAATGATATATTCTGACTTTAGATTGCTGCACACGTTCCTATTTAAAAAAAAAGAAGAAGAAGAAGAAGTGAGGAAAACAGGAAAAAACACAAATCAGTTTTGCTTTATTGTCTATTCAGTCTAATTTTGGAATGATTGGTATTATTAGGAGTTTCTGCTTCTTTGGGGATTTAATTTTTAGCCTCTTGATAAACACTTCTTGGTCTGAAAAATGGAACATTTGTCAATTTCTCTCTCTTTCACAGATCTGTCTTTTTTTATGAACTCCAGAGCCCTGATGCAAAGCTAAAAGGGCTCCTAGTTTGTTATTAGAAAATATTTTGGGTGTTAAAAAAAAAACACAGCAATCTGTGAACGCCTTGATTTGCATTCATAATTATAAAAACAATACTTAATTGGAGTTTATGAAAGAAACATTCTTTCCAAAAATGTGGATTGTTTTCCTTACAGCTTGGAAGAAACCAAAACATTTCTTTCTTTCTTGGATTTTTACCCAGCTTTTTGTTTCTCCAGGACTTCAAGAACTCATTCGCAGCATCCCTGCCTCCATTTTTCCTCAGAACAACAATCCTGTGAGGTAGGCTGAGCTAAGAATGTAAGAAGCATAGTGGCTGGTGGACTTTCTCAGTTGTAGTCTAGCCTCTGAATCTGTATACCAGTTTGGTTTGGGGAGGTGTTTTTTTTTTTTTTGTTGTTGTTACCTGGGGAGAGTGTAACATGACTGGTTATAAATCATCTCTTTTAGAGTTATCTCCCATTTCTGGCAAAATCAAAGGAGATAACTTCTTTCCTCTTTCTTGAAATTTTAGATGAGAAGATCCTTGGGACTGGGGCATGATTCATTTGTTGGCTTGTTTTGCTAGTGATGGTGGAAGAAAGAAAGAAAGAAAGAAAGAAAGAAAGAAAGAAAGAAAGAAAGAAAGGAAGGAAGGAAGGAAGGAAGGAAGGAAGGAAGGAAGGAAGGAAGGAAGGAAAGAGGAAGGAAGGAATCAGAATCATAGGGGAGGGAGGGAGAGAGGGAAGGAGGGAGACAGAAAAAGGAAGGAAGGAAGGAAGAGAGGGAGGGAGGAAGGAAGGAAGAGAGGGAGGAATTGAGGGAGGGAGGGAGGGAGACAAGAAGGAAGGAAGGAATCAGAATGATAGGGGAGGGAGGGAGAGAGGGAGGGAGCGAGACAGAAGAAGGAAGGAAGGAAGAGAGGGAGGAAGACAAGGAGGAAGGAAGGAATCAGAATGATAGGGGAGGGAGTGAGAGAGTGAGACAGAAGAAGGAAGGAAGGAATCAGAATCATAGGGCAGGGAGGGAAAAAGGGAGGGAGGAAGACAGAAGAAGGAAGGAGGGAAGGTGGGAGGAAGGAAGGAAGGAAGGAAGGAAGGAAGGAAGGAAGGAAGGAAGGAAGGAAGGAAGTCCTTGACCAAGGCACAGTTTGAACCATAGTACTGAAACTGATTTGAATATATATATATATATGAATTCCGTGGTAATTAAATTAAGATTCTATATAGATGTTTCTGCTTTTATACATTATGTAAATCAAATAGATTCAAATGACTTTCCCCTCGTTTTGCATCATTTATTCCGCAATTTGTAACACACTGCATAATTCATACAGCTTCCCCATCCTCAGCTTAATCCAGATGAATATTCAGAGAGGGGATCTTGAGGGCTACATACTGTATGGAGAGATAACTATGTTATTCCCATGAACGTACTGCAGCTGTAGAGAGTCCCTGGTTTGATTCTGAGCATAACTGAATTTCAGTGGGGCTTCCACGATTCCTTCCCCTGTTAGCCTGGTCTTTCCTCTAGATCATTTTATCGATGGACCTTCACTTCAGAGTAACTTCTCATGCTCACGATAGACTCGAGCCAATGAAAATGCCTGCAGTGATTTGGATCCCATCCATTTCAAAAACATTAACAAGAAGAAGACACTAAACAGCAACTCAGATGAAACAGCAGGTCACCCCCGAAGCCAAACATCTCAGCCTGAGCAAAGCCGGTGAGGCATAAATCTCAAGCTGGAAAGGGAAAGATAAAAAGGACTAGAAAACCCAGGAAGAAAAGGGGAAAAAATATAGAATAGAATAGAATAGAATAGAATAGAATAGAATAGAATAGAATAGAATAGAATTCTTTATTGGCCAAGTGTGATTGGACACACAAGGAATTTGTCTTGGTGCATATGCTCTCAGTGTACATAAAAGAAAAGATACATTCATCAAGGTACAACATTTACAACACAATTGATGATCAATATATCAATATAAATCATAAGGATTGCCAGCAATGTTATAGTCATACAGTCATAAGTGGAAAGAGATTGGCGATGGCAACTATGAAACGATTAATAGTAGTGCAGATTCAGTAAATAGTCTCACAGTGTTGATGGAATTATTTGTTTAGCAGAGTGATGGCCTTCGGGAAAAAACTGTTCTTGTGTCTAGTTGTTCTGATGTGCAGTGCTCTATAGCGTCGTTTTGAGGGTAGGAGTTGAAACAGTTTATGTCCTGGATGTGAGGGGTCTGTAAATATTTTCATGGCCCTCTTCTTGATTCGTGCAGTATACAGGTCCTCAATGGAAGGCAGGTTGGTAGCCATTATTTTTTCTGCAGTTCTAATTATCCTCTGAAGTCTGTGTCTTTCTTGTTGGGTTGCAGAACCAACAAGTTATAGAGGTGCAAATGACAGATTCAATAATTCCTCTGTAGAACTGAATCAGCAGCTCCTTGGGCAGTTTGAGCTTACTGAGTTGGTGCAGAAAGAACATTCTTTGTTGTCCTTTTTTGATGATGTTTTTGATGTTAGCTGTCCATTTTAGATCTTGTGATATGATAGAACCTAGAAATTTAAAGGTTTCTACTGTTGATACTGTGTTGTCTAGTATTGTGAGAGGTGGAAGTATGGAAGGGTTTCTCCTAAAGTCTACCACCATTTCTATGGTTTTGAGTGTGTTCAGTTCCAGATTGTTTTGGTTGCACCACAAGGCTAGTCGTTATATATTTGGATAAGAGCTTTTGTCAATGATTCTCAAACCAATGCCTGAAAATACAGACTGTCAGGGCATTGTAGACCTCAGCTGGAAGAGCAGTAGGTAAGGTGGGGGCCACCAAGGACAAGGCCTTGCTATTTGACATCAAATCAGATGCAGATACTGCCCTGTTTCCCCCCAAATAAGACATCCCCTAATAATAAGCCCAATTGGACTTTTCAGCGCATGGCAATAAGGCCAAGCGCTTATTTCAGGGTTCAGAAAAATATAAGACAGGGTCTTATTTTTGGGGAAACATGGTACCCGGAGTATGAAATGAGATTAAAGGCATGGTGACCAGGTATTCAACTACAACCACATCTCTGTCACCTGGGGGTGGGGGAATGCAGTTTGATGGCTTGGAGTGAGTTGGAAGGGACCTTGGAGGTCATCTAGTCCAACCCTCTGCTCACGCAAGAGACCTCTATTATTATTTATTTATTTTATTAAATTTTTATACCGCCCTTCTCCCGAAGGACTCAGGGCGGTGTACAGCCAAAGTAAAAACAAAGATATATACAGTTTAAAACAACAATTAAAAAGAGCAAATTTTAAAGGCCGATTATTAAAATTTAAATTAAAAAGTTAAAAAATATTAAAACCCCAATTAAAATACATCACTAAATTATGCCAGTCCCGCTTTAATGAATAAATATGTTTTGAGCTCACGACGGAAGGTCCGAAGATCGGGCACTTGATGCAGACCGGGGGGAAGTTCATTCCAGAGCGTCACTGCCCCACAGAGAAGGCCCTACTCCTGGGGCCGCCAGCCGACACTGTTTGGCGGGCGGCACCCTGAGGAGACCCTCTCTGTCGAGCGTCTGGTCGGTGGGAGGCAAAAGGTAACAGCAGGCGGTCTCGTAAGTACCGGGTCCTAAGCCATGGGCGCTTTAAAGATAGTTACCAAAATCTTGAAGCGCACCGAAGACCACAGGAAGCCAGTGCAAGCTACAGACAGCGATGTCACGTGGGAGCCACGAGCGGCTCCCGTTACTACTCGCGCAGCCGCATTCTGGACTAACTGCAGCCTCCGGGTGCACCTCAAGGCAGCCCCATGTAGAGAGCATTGCAATAATCCAGCCTAGACGTAACCAGGCGTGGTGACCGTGCATAAGGCATCCCGATCAAGGAAGGGCGCAACTGGCGAACCAGGCGAACCTGGTAAAGGCCCTCCTGGCGGCGGCCGCCAGGTGTTCATCAAAGACAGCCGTCCGTCAGGAGGACACCCAAGTTGCGAACCACCTCCTTTGGGGCCACTAACTCGCTTCAACAGTCAGCTGCGGATGCAGCTGACTGTACCGGGATGCCGGCATCCACAGCCACTCCGTCTTGGAGGATTGAGCTTGAGTCTGTTTCTCCCCATCCAGACCCGTACAGCTTCCAGGCACGGGACAGCACTTCGACCGCTTCGTTGGGGTGGTCCGGGGTGGAAAAGTACAGCTGAGTATCATCAGCGTACAGATGGTAACTCACCCCGAAACCACTGATGACCTCACCCAGCGGCTTCATATAGATGTTGAACAGGGTGGGCGAGAGAATCGACCCTGAGGCACCCCACAAGTGAGGCGCCTCGGGGCGACCTCTGCCCCTGTCAACACCGTCTGCGACCGGTCAGAGAGATAGGAGGAGAACCACCGATAAACGGTGCCCCCCACTCCCAATCCCTCCAACCGGCGCAGCAGGATACCATGGTCGATGGTATCGAAAGCCGCTGAGAGATCTAATAGGACCAAGGCAGAGGAGCAACCCCTGTCCCTGGCCCTCCAGAGGTCATCCACCAACGCGACCAAAGCCGTCTCCGTGCTATAACCGGGTCGGAAGCCGGACTGGAACGGGTCCAGATAGACAGTTTCCTCCAGGTTTATTAGGGATTTGAACCGCCGAACTGCCAACCTTTCTGATTGACAAGCTCAGTGCCTTAGCCATTGAGCCACCTAGTCAGGCTGTAAAGGTCTCCTTCCGCTTCTAAACATTAATGAAACTTTTTGGAAAAGTTACACTATTGTTCGGCCAGCATTTGCACATGGTGCGGGATCGTATCAGTGGTGAAATCCAATTTTTTTTACTACCGGTTCTGTGGGCGTGGCTTGGTGGGTGTGGTGTGGCTTGGTGGGTGTGGCAGGGGAAGGATACTGCAAAATCCCCATTCCCACCCCACTCCAGGGAAAGGATATTGCAAAATCTCCATTCCCTCCCCACTCTGGCTAGCCCGAGGGGGTACATGCCGGTTCTCTGAACTACACAAAATTTTCGCTACCAGTTCTCCAGAACCTGTCAGAACCTACTGGATTTCACCTCTGGATCCTATGGATGGAGAAAGAAGAGTGAGAGATTCTAGGCTGCAGCCATCAAGCAGGAAAGGCTTTCGATCTCAGCTTTTTCTCCACAAACCCTCCAGAAAATAGAGAAGAGTGGGACCATTTAAGGCAGTGGAGAAATACCTTTCTCTGTAGCCCTTCCTTTTAAATGCATTCCATGGACATTGGGGGTCCTGTAATTTAAGAAGATTATTCACGAACAGGAGTGTGTCCAAAGGAAAGCAAAAGAGGGTCAGAAGCGGGGGTGAAATGCTACTAGATCGGACCAGATTGCACAATCTGGTAGCGATCGCAGCTGGTAGTTTGGCGATCTGGTAGCGATGGCGGAGCAAAGCTCCGCCCACCCACCCGGGTGTCATTACTTCCTGGTTTTAACCAGGAAGGAATGTGTTTTTTACCTTCTGCGCATGTGCAGGTTTCGTGCATGCGCAGAAGGTCTGCGCATGCATGTGACGCGCATGTGCGTGGCACATACACTCCCAAGCCGGTAAGGAAGGTAAGTAGATTTCACCCCTGATCAGAAGGCTGGGAAACCAACCTTCTGGGAGGACCTGGTGAAACCATGAGGTTGTTTTAGGGAGAAGATGGTAATTGACATTGGAGGGATCTTCAAAAATCAGAGGGGTTGTCGTACAACTTTTTTTAATTTATTTATTTACATTTATATCCCGCCCTTCTCCGAAGACTCAGGGCGGCTTACAGTGTATAAGGCAACTTGAGTTCTTCTTTGTGTCAGGGTTCCAAGCAACACCCCCAACGAAAGAAAACTCCGAGGCTTGAGTTTCCTCAAAGTTCCATTTTATTAGAGATGTCATATTGGCACATCTGGGAAAACCCGAATCTGAAAGCTTCCAGGTTTTCCCCACCCAAGGAAAAATTCAAATCCCTGCCCAACACCCACAAGTCCATCACATGGTCCAATCAACCATCGTTCCCCCTGGAGATGCCTCCCTGTTCCAGCCTTCCAGGTGCAGGGCAAGATGTCCTTGAACCTCTGAGAAAAGAAAGTTGTTATGACTATATATCACTCTGGCTCCCTACAATCTCCCCTCCCAGTTTCCCACAGTAGTAAATGTGGCAGGTCTGAAAGTCCAATACAAAAGATGGCTTCCAGGCCTGACACTTTGTTGCTTCAGGGCACGGTTGGAACCAATAGGTGGAAAATAGAATAGAATAGAATAGAATTTTATTGGCCAAGTGTGATTGGACACACAAGGAATTTGTCTTGGTGCATATGCTCTCAGGGTACATAAAAGAAAAGATAGGTTCATCAAGATACGTAAAAGGCTAGGAAGGGACAATTTGGGACCTTCAGATGTGGTTGAATTACAATTTCCAGCATCCTAAATATAGAGGAGTATGGAGATAGTCTTGGAGAAAATATATAGCAGTAATGCACATTACAAAAAAAAAATTGCTTAGCAATAGAACTTAGACTTATATACCACTTCATAGTGCTTTTACAGCCCTCTACTGACTTATAGAGTCAGTATCTTTCCCCCAACAATCTGGGTCCTCATTTTATCCACCTTGGAATGATGGAAGGCTGAGTCAACCTTGAGCTTGGTGAGATTCGAACTGCCAAATTGCAGGCAGCTGGCAGTCAACAGAAGTTGCCTGCAGTACCGCACTCTAACCACTGTGCCACCATGGATCTTTCGTTAACTAGATTCTTATGTGTAGGCTTTACCAATCAATCTTATAAACTGCAACTTAATAGATGGTCCAAATTCTTTGCACCTGACAAGTTGTGAGGATCATAGATTTTCCCTTATGCGGTGTAGAGTCTAGAATTCCCAGAATTCTCAACTGCCCCCCCCCATTGCTGAATCTTCCAAAAGCTGAAACCCAAACACCTAGAGCAGGGGACTCCAACCTTGGCAGCTTTGCCGGCTGAGGAATTCTGGGAGTTGAAGTCTTCCAGGCTTAAAGTTGCCAAGGTTGGAGACCCCCTGATCTAGAGGAC
The DNA here is from genome assembly GCF_028640845.1 of Ahaetulla prasina. Taxonomy (NCBI): domain Eukaryota; kingdom Metazoa; phylum Chordata; class Lepidosauria; order Squamata; family Colubridae; genus Ahaetulla; species Ahaetulla prasina. The sequence goes on from NC_080551.1 coordinate 9,708,614, forward strand.
ACCAAGTTGGGTTGAAAGGTCTCCGACAAACTCCTTTGCAACCTGGAGTTTCCACCAAACTGGTTCCCTCGTTTGGATGTTCAGCGTTAAAATCAGAAAGGTATCCTGATGCTACTGGGAGTTTTTTGCAAACGGTGCAGCTACCAGCCTCTGCCTTCTGCTCCGTGCTCCTCCCAGGACCAACAAATGGATGTTAATGCAGGAAATTACTGGGATCGAGCCAGGTTGGCTCACTTTGTTAACAGCCCCCCCCCCCACCGTCCTTCCCTCTCGACTTCTGCCAAATGGAGCGGCTGAAGTTGGCAAATGAAGCATGAAATGAAAATACCAGGCTGATGCCCAGGGAGAATTAGGAGGAATCACTTTGAATCAGCCCCATTTCCTAATCTACACTCCAACCTGCTGAGAGTAAAAGCCTGAACAATGGACCAAGGAACCCTCACGAATTCCAAAGCTCTCCAGCCCTCTAACGAAAACCAAGGATTTAATCCTGCAGATCCCATCCTTTCTCTCGCCTGCTCGCTTTTTCTGTTTTCTTTTATTCGCTCAATTGCTTTCAGCCGAGAGCAGAAGCCGTTCCTTTTTTTCACAAAGGTTTTAGAAGCTGCATGTAGCAGCTCTCGCTTTTGAGAAGAAAAAGACCTCCGTTTGGTTGAAGACCCCAGCAATTTTTGCTTGAGGCTTTGAGCAAATTATGTCCTGGGGTGAAAATTGCGGCAGTGGGAATGAAAAGGAGACCACAGGGCTAAAGGGGTTTATTTATTTGGGAGTCTTGCTTGCTTGTGCGGGAATATCAGCATCCTCCGTTAAGTAATTTGGAGAGATAATGAAACTCATGGAGAGGGAGCGACTCCCTTTTAAATGATGCTCAGAGGCGGCTTTTGAATGGTAGCTCATAAAACTAAATGGAGATATGGAGCAGGGTACCACTGGGACCAATCCTGGAAAAAGATATATTCTTCAACATGTTCATTAATGTCTTGGATGAGTGGCAGAGGGAACCCTTGCTGGATTGTCAAGTCACACAACGCTGGGCAGGCCGTGAGTGGTCTCCCCATGAGGCTGAAACCAAACACCAAACCATCTCAAAGGAGGCTGACAAGAATAGAATAGAATAGAATAGAATAGAATAGAATAGAATAGAATAGAATAGAATAGAATAGAATAGAATAGAATTATTTATTGGCCAAGTGTGATTGGACATACAAGGAATTTGTCTTTGGTGCATGTGCTCTCAGTGTACATAAAAAAAAAAGTTAGATCTGTTAAGAAGCATAAGGTACAACACTTAATGATAGTCATAGGGTACAAATAAGTAATCGAATCATACTAGGAAACAATCAATATCAATATGAATCGTGAGGATACAAGCAACAAAGTTACAGTCATACAGTCATAAGTGGGAGGAGATGGTTGATGGGAACGGTGAGAAGATTAATAGTAGTGCAGATTTAGTGAATAGTTTGACAGTGTTGGGGAAATTATTTGTTTAGCAGAGTGATGGCGTTCGGGAAAAAACTGTTCTTGTGTCTAGTTGTTCTGGTGTGCAGTGCTCTGTAGTGTCATTTTGAGGGTAGAAGTTGAAACAGTTTATGTCCAGGATGTGAGGGGTCTGTAAATATTTTCACAACCCTCTTTTTGACTTGTGCGGTATACAGGTCCTCAATGGAAGGCAGGTTGGTAGCAACTGTTTTTTCTGCAGTTCTAATGATCCTCTGAAGTCTGTGTCTTTCTTGTTGGGTTGTAGAATTTCTAGAGGTGCAGATGACAAACTCAATAATTCCTCTGTAGAACTGGATCAGCAGCTCCTTGGGCAGTTTGAGCTTTCTGAGTTGGTGCAGAAAGAACATTCTTTGTTGTGCTTTTTTGATGACGTTTTTGATGTTGGGTGTCCATTTTAGGTATGATAGACCCTAGAAATTTGAAGTTCTCTACTGTTGATACTGTATTGTCTAGTATTATAAGAGGTGGTAGTATATAATCAGATCTAGCAGAGATACAAGTAGTCTTCAACTTACAACAGTTTGCTTAGTGACCATTCAAAGTTGCAACGGCACTGAGAAAAGCAGCTTACAATGGTTTTTCACACGACCGTTGCGACATCCTCATGATTCGTGTGATCCAAATTGAGACGCTTGGTAACTGGTTCATATTTATGATGGTTGCAATATCCCCATGGTCATGTGATCCCTTTTTGTGACCTTCTGACAAGCAAAGTCCATGAGCAAGCCAGATTTGTTTAAACACCAACCCACCTTGAATGCCTTTCTTATTTCCGGCTCATTTCCCGTGATTGTTAGTAGCTCAGATTTCTGTAGAGTGCTTAAACTATGCGATAAATCTTTGCACTCATTTGAACAACCTGAATCTCCTGGTTTCTCCAGAGCTTGACAGGAGAAGACCTTAGAACTGTAACTGAACAGGAGTCTGCACAATGAAGAGGCAACTAATGAGGCCAGTGTACTCTCAGACGGCATCAGAAATATTCTTTCCAGCACATGGGAAGCAATTGTTTAACCATATTCTCTACGATTCAGGTTCTTCAATCGTTGTGTCCAGCTCTCGGCACCAGACTTTGAGAAAGTTTATGGAGGAAGTAGACAACAAAGCTGATAAGCAGACAAAAAGCTAAGTCTTAGGAGAAACCGGTCAAACTGGAAATGTTTAGCTTTGGAAATAAAAGACTGTAAGGGCACACAGTGTTCCTTTTCATGGGCCTTCATGGATGATACCTAGTAGAAGATCAAGAACTGTCAGAGTTAACAAAAGCTACCATCTTCAGAGGATAATGTTCTCTTGAACTGCATACTTAATACGTGGAACTTGACAACCGGATCGAGTGAATGGTTGTAAGTTGAGGGCTATCTGTATTGCTTTCTCCAAGAGCTGATAGAGCAAGCCGTGAATATTCATGCTTTAAGGGTGGAGATGTTGTCTGACTTGGTGATGCCAAGCCTAACAAGTGTAGAAACTTAGCACCCACCCCTCTCCTAGAAGAATGAAATGTTTTAGGAAATATTAAAAAGGCAGAATATTTTATTTTCCCTAAAGAAGAAACATGCTCTTGGAAAGCAGCCCCCACCTTGGTTAACAGCCCTAGCAGGACTGGGCCAGCCTGTCTACAAAACAAAAGACCTTCAACTCCAGGATGATGAGATTATCTTTCAGGGCAAAGCCATTCAGCCACAATAGAAATTGCACAACAAAGCCCCTTCACTGTATCAGCCCAAGCTTCAAATCAGCTATGGCCCATGGGAGTCTGACAGCAACCAATAGAATACATGCCATTGCCACAGAAACAGGAAGCTCAAGGGCAAGGCCCAAGAGAAAGTATAAATACCTCTCACTCTCCATGTGTTCAGCTGCACCAGGACCTCAAACCCATGTGGTCCTGTTCATCAATAAACCCTCTTTCCAAACAGCCTCCGTGTTTCCAATGTCTTTCTCCCCACTTGGAATTGAACCAGGATGGATATTTCTTCCAACACAAGGAATATAGTTTCCTTATTTACTTGAGATAACCTGGTTGGGGCGGAGAGGGACGGACGGACTGACAAGGTATGGAGAACAGCACCTACAATATTTCACAGATAAAAACACTAGCCTTCCTTATGTCAGAAAGGTTGCAGCCTTCCTGACCCATGTTTGAAGCCTTCAGAAGATACAAACCCTAAACTAGGTAGCCAAAATTTAGGGATGGGGTGGGGGAACCCACAGATTTCAGAGGCAATAGATTACCACTAAAATTATACATATATATATATCTGGGTCATGCAGCACTCTGGGGCATGTAAGAACATGAGCATGGAAGCAGTCTCCAATATCTAAGAACATATTTTTCAAGGATTACATTATGTGACACAGTTCACTCAGAAAGATCTCATAAAAGCTTGATTTGCTTTAATCTTTCTCTTTCCTTCCTTCCTTCCTTCCTTATTTTCTCCCTCTCTCCCTCCTTTCCTTCTGTCTAATCCTTCATTCCTCCCTCCCTTCCTCCCTCCTTCCCTTCTGACTAATCCTTCCTTCCTTTTTTATTTCTATTCCTTCCTTCCTTCCTTCCTTCCTTCCTTCCTTCCTTCCTTCCTTCCTTCCTTCCGTCCGTCCGTCCTTCTTATTAGTATTTCCCTAAAATATTATTCAATGAAGTAGCAAGCAGTGAAACAAAGCAATAGCAACACAGTATAAACAGTATAAACCACTGATCAATAGTTAATTTACCTCCACTATTTTGTGCAAATTCAAAGTATGGATTAATTTACTAACCAGGTTAAAGGCGTTGTAGAGACAGTCAATAACTGCAGATTCTAAACTGGCTGGGTGGTTTACTAGTTTTATGCATTTTTCCTATGGATAGTTTGATTTTGACATTTCAAATTACCGGAAGTCTTTTTCTGAGCCCACTTTATAAAAAATCTACAAATGAATGAATGCATATATGTATGTATAAAGCATATATCTGCAGGATTTGATTGAAATGCCTGGCTAGGTGGCTCAGTGGCTAAGACACTGAGCTTGTCGATCAGAAAGGTCGGCAGTTCGGCGGTTCGAATCCCTAGTACAGGTCTCCTGCGTGAGCAGGGGGTTGGACTAGATGACCTCCAAGGTCCCCCAGCAGCCCACCCCTGCGCAGAAAGCTCTTTGAAATCGTTTAAAGTTGACTGTAGGCACCATTGTTAAAGTATTATTTTTCTGCACTGGAAAGGTAGGAGAGATACTGAAATGTCTCTGTGTGTGTTTCTTGAGAGGAAAATCTTCATTTTTGGTGCTATTCATGTCCTACTAGCAATATATATACAGACTTCAGAGGATAATTAGAACTGCAGAAAAAATAATGGCTACCAACCTGCCTTCTATTGAGGACCTGTATACTGCACGAATCAAGAAGACGGCTGTGAAAATGTTTACAGATCCCTCACATCCTGGACATAAACTGTTTCAACTCCTACCCTCAAAACAACACTATAGAGCACTGCACACCAGAACAACTAGACATAAGAACAGTTTTTTCCCGAAGGCCATCACTCTGCTAAACAAATAATTCCCTCAACACTGTCAAACTATTTACTAAATCTGCACTACTATTAATCTTCTCATCGTTCCCACCACTAATCTCTTTCCACTTATGACTGTATGACTGTAACTTTGTTGCTGGCAATCCTTATGATTTATATTGATATATTGACCATCATTTGTGTTGTAAATGTTGTACCTTGATGAACGTATCTTTTCTTTTATGTACACTGAGAGCGTATGCACCAAGACAAATTCCTTGTGTGTCCAATCACACTTGGCCAATAAAAATTCTATTCTATTCTATTCTATTCTATAAAAGACATCTTGAAATAAACATCAAAGACAGCATTGAAAAATCAGCCTAACTCCTTGGAGAAGATTGACAGGCTCAAGGCCCAAGTTCATTTTGCTGGGAGAAAAAGAGTTGATGGGTTTGTGTATCGATATCAGAGTTTCCCAACCTAAGTTAGGATCCCCGACTGTATTGCTCAACTCTTATGGGCATTGTGGTCCAACACTTCTGGAAAACATTAGGTTTGAGAAGGCTGGTTTATATACCGAAGCATCTGGAATAACAAGTGCTTGTGTAACCATAATTGGAATGAAATGAGAATCATTAATTTCCATAAGAGAGACCTGATCCCTATGAGAATTCAGTGCAAATCAGCTCAGAAAACAAGATAAAAGTTAAACAAGAAAGATCACCAATATGGGAACTGCAAATTTCAGCAATATTGCAAGTTGTCTAATGGTTGTAATTATTATAATTATTATTATACTTTTATTCATTAAACATGAAACTCAGTCAATTGAACATTTAAAGATGTATCACCAATATTATTGACTTTATTTAAAGAAACTTTTATCATCATCATTATTTAGATTCATATTCTAAGATAAATGGAAAACTTGATAATTTAAGTTCTAACCAAAGACCTAAGAATTAGTAAGAGAGAATCTAAGAATACAGACAGTTCTGAGATGGTGGGTTTATTTTATTTTTTGGGTAAAATGGACAAATAGAGAATTGATAAATATTATGATAAATTCAATATTTCCAGATATCCAGGGAGTCTTTCAGGTATTCCTCCAAGGACTGCAGTTGCACCTGGTTTTCTTAATAATGGTTTTCTTTTTCCATAGGTGTTCAACTTCAGTATGGAAGTCCCAGTATCTTGTAATTTTTTCCAATTGTTTTTCCGCAATCCCAGCATCACTCAGCACAGAAACACCAATGAACCAGGCTAATCAAGGAGAGAAGCAACCTAGAACTAAGGAGAAATTTCCTGACACACACGAACTTTTGGGCCTTTTAAGATCCAAACACACAGCCATCTTGGAAGAAGAAGATGTTTTAACTAAGATGTAACTGTAAGCCGCTCAAAATTACCCTTTAGTAAGATGGGTGGCCACTAAATTTTATAAATAAATGAACAAGCATAGACAATCAAACAAACTCAGTTGCCTGTGGAGAGAAGAAAACAGCCACAGCACTCCTGGGGTTGGTGGTGGTGGGGAGGCAGAACATGTTTTTGTTCTGTGGAGCTGTGGAGCTGGCAACAGAGTCAGACAGTGATGAGGCTGAGGAAGAACATGGGCCAGTCCTGGAGGCTGGGGAAGACCTGGATGAGGGCTCTGCATCGGAGGCAGAGGTGGGGCCAGGGCCATCTGGGAGCGATGTGTGGACTCCGGAGACTCCAGAGGCTGACAGTAGTGAGGCAGAGGAACAGGAGGAGCCTGTTCCTAATGCACGCACGAGAAGAGCTGCCAGAAGGCAAGAGCAGCTAAAGCAAAGAGGATGACTTGGGAGTAGGGCCAAGAGATGATTGGCCCTTCCCTTACGGCTTAAAAGACCAGCAACGGCATTTGGGCTCTTTGTCGGAAAACAACGTTGATAACTTTGTCTTGTATTTGTATCGGTGTCTTCTGAATTTTTGCCAAGAAAGGCCTTTGGCAGTTTGCCTAATTGGACCAAGGTTGGTGGCAGGACTGAGGAATTGTGTTGGGAGAACTTTGCTTTAATTTAGTTGGACTACGCTGAGAAGGAAGTAATTGTCAGCTGTTTTAATAAAGTTCGTTTGTTTTTACACCGACTGAGTTTTCTACTACCTACTTGGGCCTGGGTCACAACAGTTTTTGGCATTGCAAGAGGGCCGCAGGGCGTGTGTATGGAAGAGCTATTTCTGCAGCCCGAATTAATGTCCGCATCCTCTTAATTAGTGGCCAGACAGCACCTCTTTTGCACCTGGGCTGCCCCAGGACTGGTCCAACCAAAATGGGAGAACAAAGCCGACACCCCCCCCCCACCCCTTCTTCAGAGTTTTGCAAAATGCAAAATGCCAAGAGTGCAGAGGGAGGGGAATTCAGCTCCAGCAGTCTTTGTCTGCTCCTGAAAAGAAAGAAAGAAAGAAAAAGGGGGGAGGGGAGGGGAGGGGAAGGGCTTCACAATAAGGCTATCCAGAAGAAAGGATTGAAGGGACAAAAAAAGAAGCAAAGAATGTGGAATGTGAGAAATCATGGTTGGGGGGAAAAAACCCCCAACAACAGGTATTGTGAGCCCGGCTCTGATGGTTTGGCTTTGAGACCTCTGTTTACAACACCCAAACCTTTTCATAAGCTAAAGAGAGTTTGGGGCACTGCACCATTCAGGAGAAGAGGGGCATGTTTTTGAAGCTCTTTAAAACGCTCCTTTATTTTCATTTGGACAAAGAGGGCCCTTCGGAGGCTATGGAGGATTTGCAAAGAATAGGTCTCCTCTCTATCTCTCTACCCACCACAACTCCTCCACACGAGCTTCCTTGCTACTCCAGCAATATCTTGAAGGCGTATCGTTATTCTTTTATATTTTATATTCTTTTATTAATGTTGGTTGAGGAATGCAATTGAGAAACCTCTTCTGGATTGAAGATGCCTTTGATTAGCAAACATTCCATCTTTCTGAAGATTAGGTTCATGTGCCTGTTAAGGATTCAAATGCAATTTGAGAGTTCTAGCTTTGTGAAAGCTCTAACATGCATCATATGTTATAACAAGTACAAGAATAATATTAAAGATTGGTCTTCTTCTTGCTTCTTCTTGTCTCTCTCTCTCTCTCTCTCTTTTTTCCGCAATTTAAACTATCTCCCACTTCAAGCACTCAGAATAGCTTCTATGCATGGGTGAGCTTGACTTCAATCAATGTAATGGTTTGATCAATTGATCTACTGAAAGATAATCACTGTTAATGGTTAATTAAACCTGTTAATAGGTTGACCTGTGAAACCGCCCCCATGTTGGGTCAAACTATTGACCTGTTCCAGCTGAAGAAGTTCAGGATTGTGAATTTTCTGTGCAACATGGTTAGATCTACAGAGTCAAAGCACAGATTCAGACAGAAATCAACTAAGGCTGACTTCTCCAAGCAGCAAAATTCCAGACAGCTGATAAGAACCTAAGCCATACCCAGCTGGATTGAGCTCCTAACCCAACCAATCTGTTCCTGGTCAAGGAACCACACAAGGAAACCCACTAGTCTCTCAGGAGATGGTCCTCAGAGACAATCCCATGGCCATCAAGGCTAAGAGCCATTGACCCCCATGTCTTCCAAGAACTGGTCCAACCCTTTTGTAAAAAGGTTTTAAAAGACCAGCCAGCAAGGCTGATAACTAACACCTCCAACAGATGGTAGCACAATATGATTTTCTGGTGTCTTTTTTGGTATGCCAACTGGTTGTCTGGAACCTTTTTTTTTTTAATTGATAGGGCCGCGGTGTGGCTCAGGCTGTAAGAAGCCTGTTATTAAACACAGCTGCCTGCAATTACTGCAGGTTCTAGTCCCACTAGGCCCAAGGTTGACTCAGCCTTCCATCCTTTATAAGGTAGGTAAAATGAGGACCCAGATTGTTGGGGGGGGCAATAAGTTGACTTTGTATATAAATATACAAATAGAATGAGACTATTGCCTTACACAATGTAAGCCGCCCTGAGTCTTCGGAGAAGGGAGGGATATAAATGTAAATTAAAAAAAAAATTTTACAAACATTTTCACCCCCCTTTTTCCCCCCCTCCCCCCCACACTCCCTCCCCTCTCCCTCCCTCCAGAACCACCCTCCTCCCTCCCCTCCCCCCCCCTGACTTCCCAGAACAAACACAAGGTATAGTTCAGAAGAAAAAACAATCGTTCGCTAAATTTTCCCTAACACAAATTATAATCCTCCCCTTCTTCTCAAATCCTAACTTCCCCCATACAAATCAGAGATAAATACATCCTAATCATTCAAAGGCTATCTGATAACTCTTAATCTGATATCTATTTTGCGTATATTAAATCCATTTTTTCCATTCAGATATTTTTCTTGTGTAGTGTCTTTCAAAAAGGCTGAGATTTTCGCCATCTCAGCCAAATTAGCAACTTTCAATATCCATTCTTCTATTGTAGGTAACTCTTTTTTCTTGTAATATTGTCCCATCAGTAGTCTTGCCGCTGTTACTAAGTTTAAAATCAGCTTAGTCTCAATTACTGTACAGTCCGTAATAATTCCCAATTAAAAAAAAATTGCGGTAGGAACTTTATCTTCTTTTTCAAAACATTTTGTATAATCCACCAGATGTTGTCTGGAACTTATCTTTTAAAGATAAGAGGCCAAAAAAGAGATTTTGCAAAAAGCCACCGTCCCCATGATGGCTGGGAGGAGGACACCGGATTTTATGGATTTCTTCCTCTCGCCAAAGGCAGAGAGAAAAATCCAGCTTGCAGAGAAAGTTCTGCTCACAAATGTGCCCATCACACGTTTCCCAATTTTGATTTCCGTTTGAACCACTCCGTTTCTGCTGAACAGTTTGCCGATCCCTTGTCAAAATAGGGATTGTGACTCCTCATATTCTGACGCCGTTGCCCCTAAGCTACAGGAAACAGATGCCCACTTCTGAGTGCCTTTCCAAATCATCTAACATGGGAGCAGTCCCACATTAGTCTCGCATTTGTTCATCCCTTCCTCTCTTGGGAAGTGTTGAAATTCAAGTTTTGCTGCTCACATAAACTGCTCCTGAACCGAAAACACACTCCTGACAACACACTCCTGAGCAACTTAAGAGTAATTGCTGCCTGATCAGCCTTTAGCTGTTTGTTCTCCCTCCGCACAGTTATATCAAGAGAAGAGTTCAGATAAAATGCTAAACAGTACAGGTTGTCCTTGACTTGCAACAGTTCATTTAGTGACCACTAAATGGGCCTCTGGTGGCTCAGGCTGCTAAGACAGTCTGTTATTAACACAGCTGCCTGCAATTACTGCAGGTTCAAGTCCCACCAGGCCCAAGGTTGACTCAGCCTTCCATCCTTTATAAGGTAGGTAAAATGAGGACCCAGACTGTTGGGGGGGCAATAAGTTGACTTTGTATATAATATACAAATGGATGAAGACTATTGCTTAACACAGTGTAAGCCGCCCTGAGTCTTCGGAGAAGGGCGGGATATAAATGCAAATTAAAAAAAAAAACCTCAAAGAAAATGGCACTCAAAATGACAATATTTCACACTCATGACCATTGCAACACTCCCATGGTCACACGATCAAAATTCAGATGCTTGGTAACTGGCATGTACTTATGACGGTTGCAGTGTCCCGGGGTAACATGATCCTCTTTTGTGACCTTCTGATAATTGAAGGTCAATGGGGAAGCCAGATTTACATAACAACCATGTGACTCACTTCGTAACTGCAGTGGTTCACTTAACAACGGTGGCAAGAAAGGTCGTAAAATGGGGACAAAACTCATAACTTCTCACTTAGCAGCATAAATGTGGGTCTCAATTGTGCCCGTAAGTCAAGGACCCCTTGTATCTCATTCTTCCTCCATCCTTTCATGTCACCCCGCCGTTGAGTTTGTCAAATCAGGACAACGGCTTTGGAAATCTCGGTTCCGTGCATCATCCCGTTGTTGCAAACGCATAAAGTTATTTTTTTCTATTTCTGGCAAGATAAAGAGAATCGCTTCATAGGAGGCCAATGAAATCAAATGGCGAGTAATTATTGCCTTTTCTGGCAGGGAGGAAATTAGTCCAATACGACGCCTTCCTCTTCTGACTTGTCAGGTGAATGACTGAGACCACATGTGGAAATTGGAACTGGAATTTCACCAGGTTCCTCGTGCAGCCGTGTGGAAACGGAATGAAAGTTGAAAATGAGCAGATACAGCCTTGCCCGGGAATGCCGTATGTCATGTAATTGTGCAATTACCTAACAAGCTGTCCTACCAGCCCGTATCTCAGAAGGCATCAGGAGGAGAAAAGAAGCAGTCAGGAAATCTGGAGAATACTCCTCCAGATCTGTCTCCGAGGAAGGAGGTTTGCTGACATGACAGAACCCTGCCTTGGAGAAGGAGAACGTCTCCTGCAGTTGCTTTTTGGTGAGGAAACGGCCCACCTGCCTCTGTTTCCAGCTAGGTTGTGATGGGTAGGACTCCATCTTTAGAATCATAGAGTCATAGGGTTGGAAGGGACCTGGGAGGTCTCTTAGTCCAATCCTTTGCTCAAGTAGGAGACCCAAATACCATCACAGTTAAATGGCTGTCCAATCGTTTCTTGAAAACCTCCAGTGATGGAGCACCCACAACATTTGGAGGCAACCCATTCCCCTGATTAACTGTTCTCACTGTCAGGAAAGTTCTCCCTTGTTCCAGGTTGGATCTCTCTTGAATGGGCTTTCATCTGTTAATCCTTGCCCTGCCTTTGAGTGCTTTGGAGAACAGGTCAAACCCCCTTTTCTCTGTGACAGCCCCTCCAAACTTCCAAACTTCCTTTCCCACTTATCTCTATCTGCCTGTCTGCCTGTCCGTCCGTCCATCCGTCTATCTATCCATCTATCCATCATCTATCCATCTATATCTATCTATCTATCTATCTATCTATCTATCTATCTATCTATCTATCTATCTATCTATCTATCTATCTCTATCACCCTTCTTCTTCTTCTTCTTCTTCTTCTTCTTCTTCTTCTTCTTCTTCTTCTTCTTCTTCTTCTTCTTCTTCTTCTTCTTCTTCCTCCTCCTCCTCCTCCTCCTCCTCCTCCTCCTCCTCCTCCTCCTACTCCTCCTCCTCCTCCTCCTCTCTGTCCTATTCTATAACACTATCTTGATTTCATCCCCATATTTATTGGAATACAACTACTCATAATATTTTTTTTAAAAGTAAAACCTTGGGATGAAGATCCAAGCCACATCCTTTCCAGTCCTTATTCAAATGCCTTTGCCACTATACCACATGGTTTTCTTATATGTTAAGAGGTTTACACTGCCCTTCCTTCATGTAGATCCAGTCATTCTCCCTCTTCCCATTTTACTAAACCGCACCTCATGTGTAAGAGGCTGGAGGAAGAGAGAGAGTAGCTGGCCTCAAATCATCCAGGCAGGAGGACTAGAACCAGAATGTCTCTGCTCTTAATTCCAGCACTTTTTTCTTTTATTTGCATTTATATCCCACCCTTCTCTGAAGACTCAGGGCGGCTTACACTATGTCAAGCAATAGTCTTCATCCATTTGTATATTATATACAAAGTCAACTTATTGCTCCCAACAATCTGGGTCCTTATTTTACCTACCTTATAAAGGATGGAAGGCTGAGTCAACCTTGGGCCTGGTGGGACTTGAACCTGCAGTAATTGCAAGCAGCTGCTGTTAATAATAGACTGTCTTAGCAGTCTGAGCCACCAGAGGCCCCCTTCATCACTACTCCACACTGCCTCTCCCAATTCCAAAATGGCAGCCCATTTGGCGTGTTCTGTCTTCTCTGAATAACAGTCTGATGTACTAGTATGTGGGAATGGAATGGTCCTGCGGGAGCTCGGGGTAGAGATGTTGCCTAGGGCAGTGATGTTGACCCTACGGCATGCGTGCCAGAAGTGGCATGCAGCGTGCTCTCTGAGGGCATGTGAGCAGTCACCCCAGCTCAGCTCCACCACACCTCCTGCCAGCCAGCTGGTCTTTGGGCCTCTGCAGCGCATGCGTGGAGGAGGGGTGCATGCAGGGAGCACACGTTCATGCACAGGGGGCAGGACACATGCGGGGGGGGGCCTGCATGCAAAGGCACGGGGGTGGGACGCATGCACGGGGTCTGCACCAGGGGTGAAATCCAGCAGGTTCTGACAGGTTCTGGAGAACCGGTAGCGGAAATTTTGAGCAGTTCAGAGAAACGGCAAATGCCACCTCTGGCTGGCCCCAGAGTGGGATGGGAATGGAGATTTTGCAGTATCCTTCCCCCAGAAGTGGGGAGGGAATGGGGATTTTGCAGTATCCTTCCCCCAGAAGTGGGGAGGGAATGGGGATTTTGCAGTATCCTTCCCCCAGAAGTGGGGAGGGAATGGGGATTTTGCAACATCCTTCCCCCTGGAGTGGGGAAGGAATGGGGATTTTGCAGTATCCTTCCCCCAGAAGTGGGGAGGGAATGGGGATTTTGCAACATCCTTCCCCCTGGAGTGGGAAGGGAATGGGGATTTTGCGGGATCCTTCCCCTGCCACGCCCACCAAGCCATACCATGCCCACTGAGACACGCCCACAGAACCAGTAGTAAAAAAATTTGGATTTCATCACTGGTCTGCACGCACATTGCATTTTGGGAGTTCGCACTCACACTTTGGCCACTCGGTCCAAAAATGGTTAGGCATCGCTGGCCTAGTATGATCAGATAAGAGGAGACGTAGCCCACAGCTGCATAACAGGTAGAGAAAGAGACTCCAAAGAAAACCTTTCCTAACTTCTCAGGCTGTAAAAGAGATGGCGGGAGAGCTGTACATTTAGACTTGCACGATTCTGTTAACGTAGCCTTGCAATAAAGTATAATTAGGTCATCCGGTCTTGTTTCCTGCCTGGGCTACTGGGAAAGCCGACACCCAGATAATCTTGGGGTGTTCTGCCTTTTTAGGGCCGATTCATTTGCTTATGCATATCCTGTCTTTATATCTCTGTGCATAAGCAGGCATTCTTCACTTAAGTGAAGCTCACTTAACATCCTCCAGGAAGCAAATTAGAGCAGCAGCAAGTAAATATCATTATGGTGAAAAACAAAACAAACCCATCATCACCTGAATTGTCATATGGAATTTCCATATTTAGGGACAGTCTACCTGCGAGCACCACTTGGGGATGAACAACAGAAGGAAAACACAGCCTTCCTTTGCTGGCGCGGACTCATATTTTAGCCATGGGACGAGAGCTCTTTTTGCTTTTCTCTCTTGCTGAAAAAAAAAAAAACAATAAATAAAGTTGGACGATGATTGCTTTTATTTGATTTTATTTATTCATCCAATTTACACGGCTGCCCATGCAGGCCTGGCTGTGGTTATTCGAGCGGCGAGCCATTTTGTTGGCTAACAGTTTTATTGTTGGTTACCGCCTTTAAAGCGCTCCATGGCTTAGGACCCGGGTACTTACAGGACTGCCTGCTGTTACCTTATGCCTCCCACCGACCCGTACGCTCACACAGAGAGGGACTTCTCAGGGTGCCGTCCGCCAAGCAATGTCGGCTGGCGGCCCCCAGGGGAAGATCCTTCTCTGTTGGAGCACCTACCCTCTGGAACGAACTTCCCCCCGGTTTGCGTCAATTACCTGACCTTCGGACCTTTCGCCGTGAATTGAAAACGCACTTGTTTATTCAAGCGGGACTGGCTTAATTTTTTAAACTTTTTGAATTTTAATAATTTTAATTGGGGTATTTTTATGAATTTTATGGGTCAAATTTGACGGGTTTTAAATTTTCGGCCATTTCTAGAATATGTTATTTTAATTTTTGTTTTAATTTGTATATTGTACTGTTTTTTAAGCTGGCTGTACACCGCCCTGAGTCCTTCGGGAGAAGGGCCGTATAAAAATCTAAATAATAATAATAATAATAATAATAATAATAATAATAATAATAATAATAATAATAATAATAATAATAATATTACATTTTACAAAGCGTACGCATCAAAAACCATAAATGAACCATCAAGAGAAAAGATAAAACTTAAAAAAAGAGAATAGGGTTAGATGGGCAAAAGAGCCCAAAGAAAAAAGAAAGGAAAAACAAAAATATGTACAGGTAATCCTCGGTTTACAACTATTCATTTAGTGACCACAGTTACAAGAGTGCTGAAAAAGGTGAGTTATGACCATTTTTCACACTTATGACCATTTACAGCATCCGTGATCAAACTTCGGACGCTTGGCAACGGGTTCACATTTATGACGGTTGCAGTGTCCCAGGGTCACGTGATCCCCTTTTGCCACAAGCAAAGTCCATGGGGACACCAGATTCACTTAACAACCGGGTCACTCACTTAACGACTGCACCACTTAGCAAATGTGGTGAGAAAAGTCATAAAGTCGGACAAAACTGACTTAACAAATTTCTCACTTAGCAACAAGCTCGATTGTGGTCGTAAGTTGAGGACTACCTGTATCATGAATGATTCCCATGATTTCTTCTTCCAAGAATATAAGAAACTCTTACATTCGACTCTTAGTTTAAGGCTGCACTAGAACGTCCATTTTTCCCTAAAAAAGAAAGGGGGGGGTTATCTTTTTTTTTCCTTTTTAACTTTTCACAGTTGTCAAATCCATACGTCAGAATTTATTTTTTCTCCATCACCTTCAAAAAAATCCTGCGGTGAACCTGAGTCCCTAGGGAGATAGGGCGGTATATAAATATGAAAAATAAAATAATAAAAATAACCATCACTATATTGCTAACTAGGGCGTACAAAACCTTTGCCAGACCAATTCTTGAATACAGCTCGTCCGTCTGGAATCCACACTGTATTTCGGACATTAACACGATTGAGTGGGTCCAGAGGTATTTCATGAGAAGAGTACTCCACTCCTCTACTCACAATAGAATCCCTTATGACACCAGGTTCGAAATTTTGGGCTTGGACAACCCAGAACTGTGCTGCCTGCGGTCTGATCTAAGCATAGTACACAAAATTGTCTGCTGCAACATCTTGCCTGTCAACGACTTCTTCAGCTTCAACCTCAATAATTGATGGGCAAAAAATCGATACAAATTCAAGGCAAACCGCTCCAAACTCGATTGCAGTAAATACGATTTCAGCAACAGGGTGGTCAATGCCTGGAATGCTCTACCTGACTCGGTTGTTCCAGCCTCAAACCCTCACAGCTTCAACCTCAAACTGTCCACTGTGGACCTCACCCCATTCCTAAGAGGTCCGTAAAGGGGGCCTGCATAAGCGCACCAGCATTCCTATCGTCCCTCTCCTACTGTCCTCATTTATTTGTACCCATTTCCTTCCTTCATGTCCAGGTTCATATTCATATCTGCTATCTTGTTTGACAAATAAATAAAATAATAAATAAATAAATGTCATCCCCAGAGTAGCATCGAAGGCCTCTTCCCAACGATGACATGGTATATTAATTACAACAACAGACCACAACCACAATGGTGCTCTCCTCCGAACCATTTTGCACTGATGGTTTTTGACATTTGTTCGAAAAATTCAAAAGCAAACAAGTGGTTGGAATGATATGGACCCTGGCAAGTTCCCACAGATATTCTCCTGAAGGGTGACTCCCAAGTTTTTCATTCTTTTCTCTTTCTCTTTCTCTCTCTCTCTGATTTTGTGATAGCACGTGAAGCAAAAAATAAAATAATATTTGTTGTGTCTTCAAAGGCAGTCAGAATAACTCTTGATTAAATGAAAATTGCATTGGGCGTACGGCAGAAACGACAAGCTTGTCAGGCCGTTCCTGGAACTGTCATTTGTGTGTTAGCCCTAAGTGGAAGGCTACAGTTTGTTCACTGGCTGCCCTTTGAGATCGGCGCTTGTCTTAGTATCCTGACAGATGCACAGTTCTTTCTTTGACACCTGCAGCAAATTAATCTGATTGTGCTGATGGAGGCTGGGTGTTGGGACCCCCTAAGATGAAAGAGGGATGCTTATGGTCTTGTTAAGTAAGAGCAAGATTGTGGATTGGTCCACTCTAAATTAAACATCTAGAGTCGTATTCTAGGATTTTAGCATTAGGGTTTTTACCTAACCAAATATGTAGTTAGTTTCAACTCTCAGAATTCCAAACCGGGATGAATGGAATAGCAAAAGAAATGATTAAACTGGCATGAAGAATTACAAAAATTGTTTGTATTCGTTGTGATGAAGATTGGAAGTCCCTTCTTTAAATATTTTAACTATTTCTTTTACTTTTACATCCTTCCTTCCTTCCTTCCCTCCCTCCCTCTCTCCTCCCTCCCTCCCTCCCTCCCTCCCTCTTTTCTCTTTTCTTTTTTCTTCCTTTTTTCCTTTCCTTTTCCTGTATTGTCTTTTATATTTTATTTTTAAAAATGTAAAAAGCAGATGCCGTGGTTAAACTGGGATCTTGTCTGAAACAAAGAGAAGAGCCAAAGAAACTAAGGCAAACTCAAGTCAGTTTGCTTACAGCTTGTTCCGATGGACAGCAATTAGGGAGTGCGATCTGCAGACCTGGTCAATCAAGATGGTGGCTCTGACACCCTTAAAAAAAGAATCACCCCGTTGCCCGCCCCACCCTTCTTTAATTTCTACAACCACACCTTGGCGAGATCCATCAAGGCAGTTTCTTGCAGCCACTTAAAGAGAGATCTGTGTTTATCCTCGGGATCTCTGGATTTAAACTTCTCTCCAGCTTGTCCCTGAAATAATAATAATAAAAAAGAGGGAACCTGCAGCACTCAGAATGCTGTCTAGGCCATGAGGTAATTGCTACCAACGCTTCTCAGCCGTACAATATAACTATTATCTGCCTTTGCTTCTTCCCTCCCCGTCATAATTCACCTTCCTTTTGATTGTCCTGTCATTGGAAGACTTTAGATTATGGACCATTTATTCTCCGAATAAATGCTATTATAGTTTATTAATAGGTTGTGGGGAAAAATTTATAGCTGCATACTCAGAAAGATTAGCAACTGGAGTGCAGCCGTCCTCCTGATGGGCAATTAATTTAGGCCGTGCAACTGACAAGTGGGAAATATCCCTGAGTCCCATCTCCCTCCCTCAATCTGTCAGAGACTTCTCGACTTGAATAATATTCCGTTGTCAATCAGAGAGTAGTGGGTCTCCAGAGGATGTTCCTAATGGAGTGGATCTTTCTGAAAAAGAGTCAGAATGGCTGAGAAGGTCAGCTTAGACATCCCTTTCGTCCACTTTGGAGATTGCCCTGAAGGTTCATGCGCCTTGGCATAAAGGTTGTGTTTGCATATCACATGGAACGGCCAACTAGTCTACCTCTATCGCAACCTACGTGATGTGAAACCCCAACCTGTTGCGGTTAGTGAATGGCATTGTCTCTCCGCATTGCTGGAGAATGGAGCTGATTGATGTGTGTTTCTTGAGCTGAAGAAGGGCTCCGCCTCTGGGCTAAGGCAGTGTTGGAATTCAGGTTTTTTTATTACTGGTTCTGTGAGCATGGCTTGGTGGGCTTAGTGTGGTTTGGTGGCAGGGGTTAAATGCTCCCAGTTCGGACTGGATCGCCCGATCTGGTAGCGATGGCGGCGAATGGTTAGCGATCATCAGAGGTTTTTTTTTATTATTATTTTTAAAAGCATTTTTTTCGGCCGAAGAGGTTGTTAAAAAAATGCTTTTAAAAGGCTCCTCTGGTGATCCCAGCTGAGTTGCCTGATCGCCAGAACCTTTTAAAAGCATTTTTTTTTACAAAAATGCCTTTTTTGTAAAAAACCTTTTAAAAGGTTCTTTAAAAGAACCTTTTAAAAGCAAAAAATGCTTTTAAAAGTAAAAAAAAAAAAGTTGGCCATGCTCACCCAGTCACATTAACTCCCCCCCCCCCGCCCACCAAGCCACGCCCACAGAACCGGTAGTAACACATTTTACATTCCACCCCTCCTTGGTGGGTGTGGCAGGGGAAGGATACTGCAAAATCCCCATTCTCTCCCCACTCCTGGGGGAAGGATACTGCAAAATCTCCATTCCCACCCCACTCTGGGGCCAGCCAGAGGTGGTATTTGCCGGTTCTCTGAACTACTCAACATTTCCGCTACCGGTTCTCCAGAACCTGTCAGAACCTGCTGAATAGCACCCCTGAGCTAAGGCACAGAAGCTAAAACAACGACAACAATCCTGTTCAGCATGCCATGGGTAGATACGTACATAATTGGTCCCCACAAATAACATTCAAGGGACTGAACCAGTGGTGGGTTCCTACCGGTTCGCCCCAGTTCGGATGAACCAGTCGTGGTGGCAGTGTGGGGAGGCTCTGCCCATCCACCTGGACGTCATCATGGATCCTCTGCGCATGCACAGAAGCACCGCGAGCAAGCTCACAGTCCCGAACCAGTAGCGAAGGTTAGTGGAACCCACTACTGGATTGAACAATGTCACAAATTGGGTTCATTCGATGCCCGGTTTGAGCCTACGAGGCGCCGGGGGGGGGTGAGAATGCAATCATTACGCAGAATCAGGTACAGTTGGGATTCGAGAGAAGAGAATTGAAGATAACACTGGATATATCATTTTTTTTTACCTTTTATGCTATGTATAAAAAAACTATAGCGTGTTGCATTGATGAAATCAATGACCTACTAACAAGAGAAAACACATTTTTATTTCTGCACACAACTAAAACATCTTGAACTCCAAAAAAAAGAAAAAAAAAGATGGGCCAAAAAGCTCAATAAATCATGTGCCGGCAGGTGTCACACATTAGTGGTTGTGACGCATATTTTGAGCGACAGGGAGCCTCAGCAGAAGGATGAAAGAGCCACATGCGGCTCCAGAGCCGCGTGGGTTGCTGACCCCTGGTCTAGAATGATAGAGAGACTCCTGCTTGAGCAGCAGGTTGGACTAGAAGACCTCCAAGGTCCCTTCCTATTCTGTTGTTCTGTTCTGTTCTGTTCTGTTCTCTTCTGTTCTGAAATGTGCGAACTGTGCTTGTCGGCAGGGAAACAAGCAACAGTGGAGTTCAACTTCATACCCTTTGGAAATGACTTTTTAAGAAAGGATGGAAAGTGCTCATCCAGGCACATCGTCATGTGGGCGATATGCGCACTGCAGCATTCAGCTGCCAAGGTAATTGATTACCCCATCACCAGCAGCACCTTCCTCCTGGTTTCAGAAAGGTTGCTTATGCCTCTTGAGTGTAACCGCGGAGGAGTGCCTGCCGGTGTGCCAGCGAACACAGGTGCAATAACACACAGCTTTTTGTGTTTTGACAGGACTCGCTTAACCCGTTCTGCGCCCACGTCACACCCTGTTTGTTTCCTTGGGTTTTGGGCGGTGGCCATGCAGGTTGTTGTCTCTCATGTAGCCTCCCCAGCCTGGTGCCCGCTGGATGGGCATTCCCCATTGGACCCTCAGGCAGGTTGGGAGAAATTACCTGCGTGGGTTGAGTTCTAGGCACCCTTCCTTATTGTACCGGAAATTGTGGGTGTTTTCTTTCCCCAACAAGCTGAGCCAACGCAGGGCGGGGCAGGGATGTTTCAACCCGAGATGCCATGCATGGCGCAACCTGTCAACACGGCTCATTGTTTTACCTGCCACCGCCTGGATTGGAAGAGCTTCCATGGTTAGTCAACTCGCCCAGAGGGAGGGCGGAGGCAAGGAGAAGACTGGAAGAGGCGAAGAGGAGGAGAAACAGTTCTCTTAAAAGCCTCTTTTTCATTGAGGATAGATGCCAGTGGCATTACATGACTTCTGTATTAGAGGGAGTCCCGACGTTCGACCAAAATTGAGCCCAATTTTTTGTTGTTGTTAAGCAGTTTTGGCCCCATTTTGCTCCTTTTCTTTTCATAGTTGGTAAGCAAATCGCTGCAGTTAGAATAGCATACCAGAGCTGGAAGGGACCTTGGAGGTCTTCTAGTCCAACCCGGGGGTGAAATGAAAATATTTTTACTACCGGTTCCATGGGCGTGGCTTGGTGGTGGGGTAATGTGACTGGGTGGGCATGGCCAACTTTTTTTAAAAAAAACTTTTAAAAGCATTTTTTCTACAACCTCTTCGGCCGAAGAGCTTGTAGAAAAAATGCTTTGAAAGGGTTCTGACAATTCCAGCTGAGCCGGGTGATCATCAGAGGCTTTTTAAAAAAAATTTAAAAGCATTTTTTTCTGCCAAAGAAAAAATGCTTTTAAAAGTAAGAAAAACTTCTGATGATTGCACGGCTCAGCTGGGCATGCGGGGGCGGGGGGGAGGAAGGGGGAGCAGGGATTTTTGCTACCGGTTTTCCGAACCACCCGCCACCATCGCTACCGGATCAGGCAATCTGGTACAAACCGGGAGCATTTCACCCCTGGTCCAACCCCTTGCTTAGGTAGGAAACCCTACACCACTTTAGACAAATGATTATCCACCATCTTCTGACCAGCAAAGTCAATGGGGGAGGCCAGATTCACTTAAAAACTGTTTGGCTAATTTAACAACTGCCGTGATTCACTTAAGAAATGTGTTAAATTAAGTTGTAAAATGGAACAAAACTCGCTGAGCAAATTTCTCAGTTAGCAGCATAAATGTTGGGCTCAATTGTAGTCATAGGTTGAGGACTACCTGTAGCTGGATTGGCACAACATGCCTGCTTTTTCATTTTAATTTCATTATTTCAATAATAGAAATGAAAGATAATTAAAAAAAACCTACGGTAATTAGAATGCAGTTCTGCAGGCTAATTCTGCCGAGTGCCAGGAGTTTGATCCTGACAGGCTCAATGTTGACTCAGCCTTCCATCCTTCCAAGGTTGGTAAAATGAGGACACAGATTGTTGGGGCAAGTGGCTGATACTGTAAACCGCTTAGAGAGGGCTGTAAAAGCACTGTGAAGCACTATATAAGTCTAAGTGCTATTGCCCTTCCTTCCTTCCTTCCTTCCTGTACAGTGGTTAGAATGCAGTATTGCATGCTAATTCTGCCCACTGCCAGCTGCCAGCAGTTTGATCCTGACTGGCTCAAGGTTGACTCAGACTTCCATCCTTCCGAGGTGGGTAAAATGAGGAGCCAGATTGCTGGAGGCAAGAGGCTGACTCTGTAAAATAACTTAGAAAGGGCTGTAAAGCACTGTGAAGAGCTATATATGCCTCCCACTGACCCGTGCGCTTTCACAGGGAGGGACTCCTCAGGGTGCCATCGGCCAGGCAGTGCCGGCTGGCGACGCCCAGGGGAAGGGCCTTTTCTGTGGGGGCTCCCACCCTCTGGAACGAACTTCCCCCAGGACTTCGCCAACTTCCTGACCTTCGAACCTTTCGCCGCGAGCTTAAGACACATCTATTTATCTGCGCAGGACTGGACTAGAATTTTAAATTTTAAATTTGGTTTTAACGGGGTTTTATTATCTTATTGTAGTTTTAATATTCGGCCTTATTTAATAAGTTTTTTAAATTGGTGTTTTATTTTGTATTTATATGTATTTTTATTAGGCTGTAAACTGCCCTGAGTCCCTTGGGAGATAGGGCGGTATAAAAATGTGATATTATAATAATAATAATAATAATAATAATAATAATAATAATAATAATAATAATAATAATAATAATAATAAGAAGAAGAAGAAGAAGAAGAAGAAGAAGAAGAAGAAGAAGAAGAAGAAGAAGAAGAAGAAGAAGTAGTCTTAAGTGCTATTGCTATTGCAGATTAACTCTGCCTACTGCCAGGAGTTTGATCCTGATTGGCTCAATGAAAGGTTGTTGACTCAGCCTTCCATCCTTCCGAGATGGGTAAAATGAGGACCCAGCAATAGCTGACTCTGTAAACTGCTTAGAGAGGGCTGTAAAGCTCTGTGAAGTGGTATATAAGTCTAAGTGCTACTGCTATTATTCCCAGTGTGTCATTTCAACACAAATGACCTTACCCCCACCCCCCCACCTCATGGCCTTTGTCTCCTGCAATCAGATTTTGGCTCAGGACTGACAAAGCTGCTTTGGAGAACCAGCGCTGTAACAGTGAGTCAAAAGAAAGAGCCGTGGTGGCACAGTGGTTAGAGTGCAGTATTGCTCATCACCGGCTGCCAGCTATTGCTATCGTCCTTCCTTCCTTCCTTCCTTCCTTCCTTCCTTCCTTCCTTCCTTCCTTCCTTCCTTCCTTCCTTCCTTCCTTCCTTCCCTCCCTCCCTCCCTCCCAATGGTTAGAATGCTGTATTGTAGGCTAATTCTGCCCGCTGCCAGCAGTTCGATCCTGACCAGCTCGACTCTGCCTTCCATCCTTCCAGGGTTGATAAAATGAGGACCCAGATTGTTGGGGGCAATAGGCTTACTCTGTAAATTGCTTAGAGATGGCTGTAAAAGCACTGTGAAGCAGTAAGTCTAAGTGCTATTGCTATAACAGTAATTATTAAAGGGCTAGCATTCCCGAGCATAACCCGTAGGGATGCCAGCCAAATCTATAGCAAGCTGCAATGACATCATCAAACAATGCCATATGTCTCATGAGGTCACTGCGCAAAAGACATGAATCTGGACATCTCACAAACATGTCCCTTAAGTGATGGCCCCATCACATGTGTCATCTGTTGCCCCCAGAGCTGCAGTAGCGTGCAGTAGTCCTTGTATGCAGATTTTTTAATTCTTTTTTAAAAAATGTTAGAAAGTGAAAGGTACACCACACAAAGAAAGAGCATGAACAAAACGTTACAGAAAACCTTTTTAGCCGTGCATTCTTCTCTTCCCTTCTACTTGTTTTCCCAACCACTAACCCAAATATTTGTATTTTACACGGAACATGTACAGATCCTTTCAGGCTGACAGCTGCACGCATTCTTGGACTGCCGTGCTGGGTCCTCATGCCAAAAAGAAGTCCATTGAGGCAGGATAAAAAATTGAAATCAAAGCTTGATTATGTTACTGAAAGTTTGGCAGCAAACTGTCAGTTTTGGGGAGCTATTTTTCTCCCAGTCCAACTTTAGCTTAGTCTAGCATAGGGGTGTCAAACTCAAGGCCCGCGGCCACACCCAGCCCATGGGGTGCTTAGATCTGGCCAGGTGTGAGCTGCTGGGGGTTCACAGGGATTCGGGGGAACCTCTAGCTAAGATTCTGTGCAGTTTGGAGAACCCCGAAATCCCACTCCTGGCTAGCCCTGCCTACCCCACCCTGCCTCTCCCAGGAGTCCCCACGCGACCCAGGTAAATGCAGGGCATGCACGGAGGCTCGGGGAGGGTGAAAAATGGGTTTACCGGAAGTTTGGTCCATTTCCAGCCTCCAGAGGGCCTCCGGAGCCTGGGGAGACCGTTTTTGCCCTCCCGGAGGCTTGAGGAAAAAGTTCCCCCCTTCTGCCATAGTGCAGGAGGCCAATTAGGCCACGCCCATCATGGCCACGCCCACTCAGCAACTGGGCAGAGAACCCCTTGCTAAATTTTTTGAAGCCCAACCCTGGATCTGGCCCTCGGGTCTGCCCTGGAAACAGTGAAGGACCAACCCACGTGCTTCTGCCAGAGAAAATGGAGCACAGGAGGAAGGGTTGCAGGAGGCCGTTGCAGCCGAAAACGGAGCTCGGGAGCCCACTTTTGTTGGCGGAGCACTCGGGCCACCTCAAGCAACCCTGACATGTGTGACGTCCAGCTAGCCATGCTCATCCCGGCCCCTGAGGTCAAAACACAACCCTGATGAGGCCCTCAATGAATATGAGTTTGACACCCCTGGTCTAGTATATTTTGTAAACTTGGCCAAATTTTCCCCATCTACAGGTCTCAAATACAAAAAAGACCATGCTTGGGGTATCCGCAGGGAAGGGGTCAAAAAAGTCAAAATGGCAGCCCCAACCATGAGTCCAGAATCCCGCCCTTTTTACATGCATCATAACACCTGTGATCACCTATATTTATATTTCCTATACAGAGAATTAAAAATGGGCTTCATAAGCATTGGGAATTGATTAAAAAAAAAAGAGTTAAAAACAAATCCCCTTTTTTCTCTTTTCTTTTTGTTGCCGTTCATTTTGTTTTGTCTAAAACTCTCTCATTCTCTCTTTTTTTCCAACCTGCACAAACAATAACAATTAACAATAGCGGAGGCAGAAACCTTTATTGTACAACAAAGATTTGGATCTAATTTGCAACCGTTTATTAACGCTCTATTTAGCTTCGGATGTAAAATTTAAACAACCTTCTGCTTGTTACATTTGACATTTCCAATCAGAGCCAACAATGACGTAAAACACTTTTCAAATTCTTCTACCTTTAAAGGTTTGAAGTTATCTAAACACAAGAGAGTGGCCATCCTCTCTCATCAGTGCTACATAAATACCACTATATCAAAATAATATATTGATCAATCGATTGATTGATTGGTTATAGGCCATCGCATCATTTTCGACTTCTAGCTACATGGATAGATTTTCTCCATGATCAAAATACTATAACGTCTGATAATAATATTATAAAATAATTCTAAAAAACAAAAAGGGTTTAAATCCAGATTTCCCAGAGTTTTTTTTTTTCTTAATATATTGATTGTTTGATTGATTGATTATATGCCATCATGTCATTTTCAACTTCTAGCAATTACATAGATTTTTGCCATGACCAAAATTCTATAATGTCTGATAATAATATTTAGCTATTTAGTTATTTAGTTATTAGGCTATTTAGTTGTTTAGTTATTTAGTTATTTAGTTTGTCAAAGATGTACAAGATAGCAGGTATGAATATGAACATGGACACGAACAAAGGAAATGAGGACAGAGAAATGAGGACAGTAGGAGAGGGATGATAGGAATGCTGGTGCGCTTATGCACGTCCCTTTTACGGACCTCTTAGGAATGGGGTGAGGGCCACAGTAGACAGTTTAAGGCTGAAGGCTGTAACAACAGAGTCGGGTAGAGCATTCCAGGTGTTGACCACTCTGTTGCTGAAGTCGTATTTTCTGCAATCGAGCTTGGAGCGGTTTACCTTGAGTTTGTATCGATTGTTTGCCCGTCTATTATTGAGGTTGAAGCTGAAGGAGTCGTTTTACAGAGCTCACTGTAACAGCATTGCCAAAAAGGCATTAAGAATTGTTAACCTCATTTTGCGAAGCTTCTTCTCTGGTAACGTTGTATTGCTAACTAGGGCATACAAAACCTTTGCCAGACCAATTCTCAAATACAGCTCATCTGCCTGGAATCCACACTGTATATCAGACATTAATATGATTGAGTGGGTCCAGAGGTATTTCATGAGAAGAGTACTCCACTCTTCCATTCACAGCAGAATACCTTATGCCACCAGGCTTGAAATTTTGGGCTTGGACAATCTGGAACTGTGCCTCCTGCGGTCCGATCTAAGCATAGTACACAAAATTGTCTGCTACAATATCTTGCCTGTCAACGACCCCTTCAGCTTCAACCACAATAATACACAGGCAAACAATTGATAGAAACTCAAGATAAACCGCTCCAAACTCTAATAAAATATAATAAAACATTTAAAAAAACAAAAAACAAAAAAAGGATTTGAGTTCAGATTTCCCAGATGGGGGCTTCTTTTTCTTCTGGGCTCCAGGCTCTGGGGAAACCAAATTAAAAACTCCCTTAAGTAATTCGTTCTTCAAGAATTGGAAAGGAAACGCATCTCTGCCTCTTTTAGGCGAAGTCAGGCGCTCCTCGCTCCTTTTGTAGGCCCTTCCATGAGAACCGGCCTTTCCTCCTTTCGAGTCCACCCCCCTCACCTCCTTTTTTGGTTTCAAAGAAGGCAGCCAACCTTGTCCTCTGGGACCACCTCCCCAACCCAATTCATCTTCCGTGAATGCCCCAATTATGCCACCTCGCCTGGGTGTCAGGTTGGAAAGATTCACGTGACAGGGACTTTTATGCGCCAGGGAAGGTCATGCTGTCGTTTCTTAATTTTTTTAAAAAAACCTCTTTGGACAGTTCTTCTTTTTTTCCTCCCAGTCCTCCTCTTCATCCTTCTCGGTCCCCATTGAAATGTCAGACAGAGCTTTCGTCAGCCGCTGGAAAAAAAACAAAACTGCCTCCCGGTGGGAAGCGATTGGCCTTCTAACCCAAGGGAATAAATTGCCTGCTCTTCTTCTTCTTCTTGGCGTCTTCCTTTGTTTCCTTTTCCAAACCTCTTTTCTTTTTGCAATGGGGGAACAAATTTCTTTTCACCTGCCTGGGAGTGAAGCAGACGGCCGGCATTTCCCACCAAAAGCGAAATCGGTGCCCAGAACAACACATTTCATCCACTCTGTTTTGAATCCCGGGCATTTTTGTGCACTCAAATGAGCTTCCTCCGTCAAGGAAAACTCGCTTGTGTTCTGCTGAAAGACAGGCTGGGAACAAAGAGGCTGTCACGGTTAGTTTTTTTTTTGTTGTTGTTGTTGGGCCGGAGTCTCCCTTGCGGTTCTTTCTGTGAAAAGAGGCTACTGTTTTTCTGCTTTATGGGGATGTCTTGAGAATTACTCTTAAGAGTCCTGATGGGAAGGGCCAGAGGCTGCTGAAGGTGGGTATCAGTTGGGAGATTCAAAGCTGCTGGATGTCAGTTGGGAGATTCAACGGGCCAACTGAAATGCTCTAGTGCTACTTGAACCTGCAAGTGGTGTTGCAGGTTAAAGCAGCACTTCGATTTCACGTGCCAAATTATCAGTGGGTGCAGGAAGCTGGACCAGATGCTTTAAATAGTTGAGGTCCCAGATGAGTGCCAAGGCAGGTGGCTTTAGATCAGGGGTGGGCTTCAAGAATTTTAGCAAGGGGTTTTCTGCCCAGTTGCTGGGTGGATATGGCCATGGTGGAGTGGCCTAGTTGGCCTCCTGCACCACAGCAGGGGGTGGGGGGGACATTTTTGCTCTTCCCAGGCTCTGGAGGCTTTTCTCAAGCCTCCAGAAGGGTGAAAACAGCCTTCCCAGCCTCTGGAGGCCCTCTGGAGCTTCCGGTAGGCCCGTTTTTCACCTCTGCACATGCTCTGCACTTACCTGCTGCGTGGAGACTCCTGGGAGGGGAGGAATGGGGTGGGATGGGAAGGGCCAGCCAGGAGTGGGATTTGGGGGTTCTTCAAACTGCACAGAATCTTAGCTAGAGGTTCTCCCGAACCCCTGCGAACCCCCAGCAGCCCACCCTTTAGATATATTTGAATCTCTAGGTCTCCCCACTGAGCCACAAAGTTCAACTTGGAGATGATAAGCAGGGACATTGATTAATAACGTCAGCACAGGCCAGGAAACCGAGAGGGAGGGAAAAAGAGAAACCCTGAGATACTTTCCAGAATCTGTTATTATGGCCTCTTCTATCAATAAAGTAGAGCACTCCTATTTCTAAAGGTAAAGGTAAAGGTTCCCCTCGCACATATGTGCTAGTCATTGCCGACTCTAGGGGGCGGTGCTCATCTACGTTTCAAGGCCAAAGAGCCAGCGCTGTCCGAAGACGTCTCCGTGGTCATGTGGCCGGCGTGACTCAACGCCAAAGGCGCACAGAACGCTGTTACCTTCCCACCAAAGGTAGTCCCTATTTTTTTCTACTTGCATTTTTACATGCTTTCGAAACTGCTAGGTTGGCAGAAGCTGGGACAAGTAACGAGAGCTCACCCCGTTACACGGCAGCAGTAGGGATTCGAACTGCTGAGCTGCCGACCTTTCGATCAACAAGCTCAATGTCCTAGCCCCTGAGCCACCGTGTCCCTATTTCTATTTCTAGTCGTGTCTATTTCCTGATCTGACCTACTTCAGAGGGCTGGCAATTTCCTTGAAGATCCCACATCAATGAATGGAGGGAGAAGCAATTAACCAAAATGCAACAGGAAGGAAGATTGCAAAGAGTGCCAGGAGCAGAAAGGCACAGCCCTCTCCGCTTCCGGTTCCAGCATCATCCACAAGCCATTTCTAGCTATTCAGAATGGCCCAAGGTATACAGCTCTCAGAAAAAAAAGTTTAGGAAAATTAAAATAACTCTCCCGGAGATGGGAAACCGTCTCTCTTTCAGAGGATGTGAGATTCCATCTCTGAAGAAATTTGGTCTTCAGACATGCAGACACGAGCATGATGGGTTTTGGAGTCTATTCCATTTGGGCTGAAGATTGAAGAATACAGTAGATACCTGATGGAAAAACCAAGGACCTCTTGGGTGCCCTCGGCATCGGGCAAAGGACGTGAATTATGGAATTTGGGTGGTTTATGCTATGACTTCAGGGGTGGGCTGCTGGGGGTTCACAGGGGTTCAGGAGAACCTCTAGTTAAGATTCCATGCAATTCGGAGAACCCCCAAAGCCCACTCCTGGTTGGCCCCGCCCACCCCTCCCCTCCCAGGAGTCCCGACACGGCCCATTTTGGATGCAGGTAAGTGCAGGGCATGTGCGGAGGCTTGGGGAGGGCGAAAAACAGGCCTACTCAAAGTTTGGAAAGGCCAGAAATGAGCCCATTTCCATCCTCCAGAGGGCCTCCGGAGCCTGGGGAGACCATTTTTGCCCTTCCGGAGGCTCGAGGAAAGCCTCCGGAGGCCGGGGAAGGCAAAAACACCCCCACCCACGTAGTGCAGGAGGATTAGGCCATGCCCACCATGGCCACGCCCACCCAGCAATCGGGCAGAGAACCGCTTGCTAAAAATTTTTGAAGCCCACCCCTGTATGACTTCATTATTACAGGAGGTCCTTGTCTCACCAGCATACATTTAGTGACCGTTCAAATTTATAACGGCACTGAAAAAGGTGACTTATTGACCATTTTTCACATTTATGACTATTGCAGCGTCCCCTTTGGTCACATGATCAAAATTCAGAGAGGTCCAGCTGTCCACCTCCCTCACACACACACACACCCCACCCAACCCAGATCAATTTCTTTTGAGAGGTCTATGAAAGTGCAAAAGTTTGTTTTGGGGTAAGGAGGAAATCATAAGATGTGAAATGTGTCACCTTGATGCAGCTTTTTTCCTGGGCATATCAAATATCACATTGATGTGGGAAATTAGAATGGCAGCTGTGACATTCCTCAGGTCCTTCTGGGCCCTTCGCTAAGCTTTCGGGTTTCATGATTGCTGCATTGGTCGGGGCAGTGCTCCACATCTAATGGTAATGCAATTTTGGTTTACAATTGCAGAGCTGGCATATGTTGGAATATTTATATTTATTTATTTATTTATTTTATTAGATTTCTAGACCGCCCTTCTCCCGAAGGACTCAGGGCGGTGTACAGCCAAGATAAAAATAAGCAATGCACAATTAAAAGTAAATTAAAAAACTTATTATACAGTTTGGCCGAGACATTAAAATATATAAAAAATCTAAAAAACCTCAATTTAAAACTTAAATAGAATTCAAATTTAAAATCTAGACAAATTAAGAAAGCCCCGCGCGAACAAACAAATATGCTTTCAGTTCGTGGCGAAAGGTCCGAAGGTCAGGTATTTGGCGTAAACCAGGGGGAAGTTCATTCCAAAGAGTAGGAGCTCTATGGTTAAAAAAACAACCCATCCTTGCTTGTCATTTCAAAATGTCATGTCAAAATCACGTGAAGTATTAATACCATGTTATAAAACCTTAGTAAGGCCACACCTGGAATACAGCATCCATTTTTCGTCAGTGCGTTACAAAAAAGATGTGGAGACTCTAGAAAGAGTGCAGAGAAGAGCAACAAAGAGGATTAGGGGACTTGAGGCTAAAGCATGTGAAGAATGGTTGCAGGAACTGGATATGTCTAATCTAATGAAAAGAAGGAGTAGGACATGATAGCAGTGTTCCGATATCTCGGGGGCTGCCTCAAAGAAAAGGGAGTCAAGCTATTCTCCAAAGCACCTGAGGGCAGGACAAGAAGCAATGGGTGGAAACTGATCAAAGAAAGAAGCAACTTAGAACTAAGGAGAAATTTCCTGACAGTTAGAACAATTAATAAGTGGAACGACTTGCCTGCAGAAGTTGTGAATGCTCCAACACTGGAAGTTTTTAAGAAGATGTTAGATAACCATTTGTCTGAAGCATTTCCTGCCTAACCAGGGGGTTGGACTAGAAGACCTCCAAGGTCCCTTCCAACTCTGTTATTCTAGTCTATTCTATCATTGTGGCTCCTACCAGACCCCTGTGGCTGGGGGTTTCTGCTCCCTTAGGGGCCAAAAGGAAAGACCCACTCACACCAATCCAGGTGTGGACATTCAGAAGCGTTCAAGAAGTTCACACCTAAAAGGGAAATGATATTCTTCACCCTCTTGTATTTCTGCTTCTTCCCACCTGTCTCTTCAGGGAGACAGCCACTTATCCTGTCTCCCTTAAATGCATCCAATTGCTTTTTAAAGCCTTCGAAATCTGTGCTTTGTCAATCCGTCTTGTGACAGGGAGGTTCATACCTCAAAAGATTCTCCCATTACCAACCCACCCCTCTGTCAATTTCCATTTCCCTTTTCAGTCTTATTATGAGGTGTGTGCATATGATGCTCATGATCTTTTCTGCCATATTATCCCTTACGCAGCTGCTTCGCTGCAGTGTAGTCAGCTTTCACACGGCTGAGTGAAAGCCATTTTTATCTGCCTCGATATCTTCAACTTAAGGTCGTCTTTCCACCCACCCTCAAATGGGTTAATTGATGCTGTGCCTCCAGAAAGTCCTCGACTTATAACAGTTCATTTCGTGACCATTCAAAGTTACAACGGCACTGGAAAAAAAGTGATTTATGATCATTTTGAGCCACAGTGGCGCAGTGGTTAGAGGGCAGTACTGCAGGCTATTTCTGCTGATTGCTGGCTTCCCGCAATTTGGCAGTTCAAA
This sequence comes from Ahaetulla prasina, assembly GCF_028640845.1. Lineage (NCBI taxonomy): Eukaryota > Metazoa > Chordata > Lepidosauria > Squamata > Colubridae > Ahaetulla > Ahaetulla prasina. Next base: position 9,740,220 of record NC_080551.1, read on the forward strand.
ACTCACCAGGCTCAAGGTTGACTCAGCTTTCCATCCTTCCGAGGTGGTTAAAATGAGGACCCAAATTGTTGGGGGCAAGAGGCTGACTCCAACCTCTGACTCTATGCATCATGTAAAAAAAATCTGCTCTTGCATTTTCTTTGGCAAAATCTTGATAATTTCAATTATTCTTTTCTAGCTCACTTCTAGAATCAGCTTGGATGACCAGAACTCTGACTCCACCCAACATCCCAGATGTTGGGAAGCAAAACATAGATTTATGCAAAGACCCAGCTATGTTGGAAGTCTTGGAAATTCCTTTGCTAACCCTCCCTAACATGGAATTTGCCTCCCATCACCTCCGCTGCACACTGGGTTGGCATGGGGTGCTGGGATTTGGGAGCCAGATGTGAATCATTTTACACTTCGTATAACTTTGGGATTGTTTGTTCATGCAGACACAGGAGACTTTTTGGATTGTATCTTGTGCAGTCTTGCACTGCTGCTCTCTGACTTCAAATGCAAGTTGATTTATTCAATTTCCTGTCCAGCTTTCCAGTTTCTCTACTCCATCAACTGTACCCACCTGAAGTGCCCATTTTGAGAAACCCAAGACAAGGATATCAAGAGTAAGAAGTAAACAAGTAAGTTTTGCAGTGTGGTCAGAGGTTGATTGACCACAGAAGGAGGAGAGGAGGATGAGAAGGAGCAGAAGAAGCGGAAGCAGAAGAAGAGGAGGAGGACGAGAAAGAAGAAGAAGAAGTAGAAGAAGAAGAAGAGGAAGAAGAAGAAGAGGAGGAGGAGGAGGAAGGAGCAGAAGAAGTAGCAGAAGAAGAGGAAGGAGGAGGAAGAGGAGGAGGAGGAGGAGAGGAGGGGGAGAAAGAGGAGGAGGAAGTAGAAGCAGAAGAAGAAGAAGAAGCAGAAGAGGAAGAGGAAGAGGAGGAGTAGGAAGAAGAAGTAGAAGAAGCAGAAGAGGAAGAGGAAGAGGAGGAAGGAGAAGGAGAAGAGGAGGAGGAGAAAGAGGAGAAGGAAGTAGAAGCAGAAGCAGAAGCAGAAGAGGACGAGGAGGAAGAGGAAGAAGAAGAAAAAGAAGAGGAGGAGGAGGAGGAGGAAGAAGAAGAAGGAGGAGGAGGAGGAGAAGGAGAAGGAGAAGAAGAAGAAGAAGAAGAAGAAGAAGAAGAAGAAGAAGAAGAAGAAGAAGAAGAAGAAGAAGAAGAAGAAGAAGAAGAAGAAGAAGGCTTTGTTTTTCAGATGCCCCACATTTATGCACCGAGCACGTTTCTTCTGGTAAGGCAAGTGTCAGAGGCTGGAAGAACTCTGCTCCATGTAGCATCTTTGAAAACAAATGTTGGCAAAGAGCCATGGAAGGAAAAAAAAAAGACTGCATAAATAACCCTGGAAGGCTTGTTTTTCTTTGTTGAACTGGCGATGACTAATTAGGGAAAGAAATCTCTGTCTGGGCAGTGCTGGACAACTCGGTAAAAAACATCGTCTCAACGTGGCTGGCATTTAAAAAGGAGAAAGTGGTTGGGGAGAGGAAGAGAGAGAATTCCACATAGAGGGTTGTTAGGAAGGAGCATGATAGTTAAGGCGCGTGCATAAGAGCACAAAAGTGCCTACCGTTCCTGTCCTATTGTTCCCTTCATTATATCAAATTAACATAGCTGTTGCATACTTTTACTTATATTTACATATTTTTCTTTCATGATGTGTTGTTTTTATTTATGACGATGTTTGTGTATACTGTTGTGACAAAAATAAATAAATAAATAAAAAAGTGTCAGGATTGTAATACCTTTTTAATAAATCTATAAAGTGAGATTTTGGGAGATATCAGAACCTGTGGTTTTCCAGGGAAGGAAGTGCATCCTTCCTGACATATGTGTAGAGTGTGAAATTTCCTGTCACATAAATGTGGAGAGGACCAGGAGCTTTAGATATATTTAAAAACACCTCCAAGCTGAAGGCTAAAGACACAGCATGGCCTTCTCCAACTCGAAGAGACATTCGTTCGGCAGGCTGAGGCAGAGAGGCAGTCCCAGAACCAGCGAAGTCTGGGGGCTGGGCAGGGGACAGAATGCATCTGCCCTCAGTGTGGAAGGGATTGTCACTCTCAAATTGGCCTTTTTAGCCACACTAGATGCTGTTTTAGGATCTCTTTCCAGAGCACGATATCATAGTCTTTTGAGACTGAAGGATGCCAATAGAATAGAATTTAAAAATGAAGGAGAAGGAATATCTCAGAGTGAAATGGAATTTCATAATGGAATAAGAAAATATGCTGTCCAAGAGCGTTTTCTGGAGGAAGAATAGCAATAGCACTTAGCATTTAGACTTATATACCACATCACAGTGCTTTACAGCCCTCTCTAAGAGGTTTACAGAATCAGCTTCTTGCCCACCAACAATCTGGGTCCTCATTTTACTGATCTTGGAAGGATGGAAGGCTGAGGCAACCTTGAGCCTGGTGAGGTTCGAACTGCCAAATTGCAGGAAGCTGGTAGTCAGCAGAAGTAGCTTGCAGTACCGCACTCTAACCACTGCACCACCGCGGTTCTCTAACCAAGAACAGTGGCAGGAGAGAAGCAGTTCCTGCTTATGAAGTTGCCAAAATCATACAGTGTCTGATCAGTTTGGGAAATCAGGATGCTCAAACTCGACAGACTTTTGAGTTGATCCAGTTCTAATATGCTAATATGGCAAACGAGAGAGATTTAATCCTGCAGGTAGGTGAGATACATTCAGACATGGTTCAGGTAGTCCTTGACTTACAACAACCGAGTTTTTCATTTAACAACTGGAGTGATTCACTTAACACATATGGCAAGACAAGTCGTAAAATGCTCCAACACTGAGGGTGGTTTTCAGAAGAGACTGGATAGCCACTTGTCTGAAATGGCTCCTGCTTGATCAGGGGGTTGGACTAGAAGACCTCCAAGGTCCCTTCTGACTTACATTCCATTCCATTCATTTTCTATCTCCTTGGTTGCTAGGAGCTGAAAATAATGGCACATAATCAACCAATTCAAAAAAGAAAGACAGAAAAATAAATAAATAAAAAGCCACTAGAGGTATAATTTGCTTAAGAGACAACTTTAAAACGTTGCAAGAATCAAATGCTCTGGGGAATTAATTATTATCATGCCCACTAATCTTGGAGCAAATTTCATCTACGCAGACTGCTCCCTGCTGAACCTTGCGGGCTGTTAAATAGAACTTGGCCACATAATAGGAGAGTGCAGAACTCTGGTTGGCTAACAATTGCCCCAAATTTGCTTTGTACCTCTGAAAAGTAGAAGCATTGTGCAAAACTTGGAAGGGATCTTTATTTTCTATGGAGCCTATGAACAGAGCTCTCCTTCAAAAGTGCATTCAAAACAGCCCAGCATGGCTATGCGGAACAAAGCGGAATTTTCTTGTGCTTTGTTTTTGTTGTACCAGTTTTCCCCTAAAAACTCCCATGATTATTTGATCTGTCTGCAACACAAGGATGGAGGAATGGAGAGCTAGATCCAGAGACATCCTCAAGAGGCACACACACAAAAAGTGAAGGTGGCAACCGTGATGATGGGATTGAGGCTCTGCTTATTTTTTTTTAAATGCATTATTTTTTGTAATGCAATGCAATTGGTTGCATTGCGATCTGCCTCCTGTTTAACCTGTCTGTCATTTGCACCTCTATAACTGTCTGGTTTGGTTCTGCAACCCAGCAAGACAGACACAGACTTCAGAGGATAATTCAGAAAAAACAATGTCTACCAACCTGCCTTCCAATGAGGATCTGTATATTGCATGAGTCAAAAAGAGGGCTGTGAAAATATTTACAGACCCCTCACATCCAGGACATAAACTGTTTCAACTCCTACCTTCAAAACGACGCTATAGAGCATTGCACACCAGAACAACTAGACAGAAGGACAGTTTTTTCCCAAACACCATCACTCCGCTAAACAAATAATTCCCTCAACACTGTCAAACTATTTACTAAATCTGTACTGCTATTAATCTTCTCATCATTCCCATCATCCATCTCCTCCCACTTATGACTGTATGACTGTAACTTTGTTGCTTGTATCCTTACAATTTATACTGATATTGGTTATTTCCTGATTGATTATTTGTAGCCTATGACTATCATTAAGTGTTGTAAGTGTTGTACCTTGATGAACGTATCTTTTCTTTTATGTACACTGAGAGCATATGCACCAAAGACAAATTCCTTGTGTGTCCAATCACACTTGGCCTATAAAAAATTCTATTCTATTCTATTCTATTCTATTCTATTCTATTCTATCCTATCCTATCCTATCCTATCCTATCCTATCCTATCCTATTCCAACCTTCCCCTGCATAATCAATCTGTCTTCCTGTTCTTTAATCTTGCCCACATTTAAGTCCTCTGCTATCCAGTTGCTCCATGCATTGCTGAAAGGAGCTGCAGCTCATAAGATCTTCTGCCTTTTCATCACATTGGTTAACGGGATGCAGGCATGATGGCTCAGTGGTTGGAGACATTCATCTTGTCAGCTGGGAAGCAGACAGTTCGGGTTCAAGACCTGAGTGCCGTGTGATGGGCTGAGCTCCTATTATTTGCCCCAGCGAGCAGTTGTATGTGCCAACCTAGTAGTTTGAAAGCATGCAAATCAGTGGTGGGTTGCTACTGGTTCACCCCAGATCAGGCAAACTGGTAGCGGCAGTGGCAGGAGGCTCCGCCCACACACCCAGAGGCTTCTGCGCAGAAGCATTGCGCACGTGCTTGAGTGGTGTGTGCACACGCCCACGAGCGAACTGATAGCAGTGGGTTTTGAAACCTGCCCCTGATGCAAATGTGAGTAGATAAATATAAACCACTTGGGTGGAAAAATGTGAGTAGATAAATAGGTAGCACTTGGGTGGGAAAATGTGAGTAGATAAATAGGTAGCACTTGGGTGGGAAAATGTGAGTAGATAAATAGGCACCACTTCGCTGGTGCATGACTACGGAAATGTCTTTGGACAATGCTGGTTCCCTCGGCCAAGAAATGAAAATGAACACTGCTCCCTAGTATTGGACATGACTGGCCAGAGAAATCTTTACATTTGTTAGCACGGGAAGCTGCTTCTGATTCTCTGAAGTGCAAAGTCCCTTCTGGGGGCAAATTGTGGACTGTGAAACCTCCAGCGAACACCCTGCCAAAGCCATCCCCCATCTTGCTTCCCTTCAACAAACTCCAAACAGGGAATTGTCTTCTGCAGAGTATTTTCCCCCCTGCATATCCAGAGAAAACGCATTTCTTAACTCAGATTGCAAAGATTGTAATCAGCCCCTCCCTCCCTACGTTTTTAGATTTTCTTTCCAGCTTCTTCTTTATTTTTTTAAATTTATTAGAGCAAAGTAATAAAAGGGATAACTAGAATTAATTTGCGGTGGGTTTTGTAGATTGCTTTTCCCTTTTATGTTGGCCTCCAGCCTCCGTTATGTTCTTTTAAAAAAAAATAGGAATCTAGAATTACAAAATTAAGCCACAAAGCAGTGGCTTGTCCCCCCAGGGAGCGTTTGTCAGCTTAGTCGAGTTTTCTAACACCAAGAATGGGAGTCTGCCTCTTTGCCTCCTTACCCGTAAAAAAATAAACAAAGCTTGGTGGAGCAGCCATGCAGTGATAGGAGGACATCCATATTTGGACTTGTGGGAAGGAAGCAGAGGAGTCCAGCTGAATATTCTACTCCTGGATCTCAGAAAAAACACCAAGTATCAAGACACTACACGGTTGCTTTGGCTGGTCTATGTGCACAGATCGGAATAATATAACTGTCTGGTTTGGTTCTGCAACCCAACAAGAAAGACACAGACTTCAGAGGATAATTAGAACTGCAGAAAAAATAATTGCTACCAACCTGCCTTCCATTGAGGATCTGTATACTGCACGAATCAGGAAGAGGGCAGTGAAAATATTTACAGATCCCTCATATCCTGGACATAAACTGTTTCAACTCCTATCTTCAAAACGACGCTACAGAGCACTGCACACCAGAACAACTAGACACAAGAACAGTTTTTTCCCGAAGGCCATCACTCTGCTAAACAAATAATTCCCTCAACAATGTCAAACTATTTACTAAATCTACACTACTATTAATCTTCTCATTGTTTTCATCACCAATCTCTTTCCACTTATGACTGTATGACTGTAACTTTTTGTTGCTATCACTAAGGGTTAAATTGCAACCTATGACCATCATTTGTGTTGTAAATGTTGCACCTTTGATGAAGGTATTTTTTTCCTTCTTTTTCTTTCTTTTTTTTCTTTCTTTTTCTTTTTCTTTTTTTTTATGTACACTGAGAGCATATGCACCAAAACAATTTCCTTGTGTGTCCAATCACACTTGGCCAATAAATTCTATTCTATTCTATTCTATTCTATTCTATTCTATTCTATTCTATTCTATTCTATTCTATAATCTGGGTCAGAATAACAGGGTTGGAAGCAGGGGGAAGGCTTCGAAAATTTTAGCAAGGGGTTCTCTGCCTGGTTGCTGGGTGGGTGTGTCCATGGTGGGCGTGGCCTAGTCGGCCTCCTCCACCACGGTGGGGGAGGCGTTTTTGCCCTCCCCTGGCTCTGGAGGCTTTCTTAGAGCCTCCAAGAGGACGAAAATGGCCTCCCCAGGCTCCAAGGGCCCTCTGGAGGCCGGAAACGGGCCCATTTCCAGACTTCCTGAACTTCCACTAGGCCTGTTTTTTGCCCTCCCCGAACCTCTGCATGTGCCCTGCACTTACCTGCATCCAAAACGGGCCGTGAGGGGACTCTTGGGAGGGGAGGGGTGGGTGGGGCCAGCCAGGAGTGGGATTTGGGGGTTCTCTGAACTGTAAAGAATCTTAGCTAGAGGTTCTCCCGAACCCCTGCGAACCCACAGCAGGCCACCCCTGGTTGGAAGAGACTTTGGAGGTCTTCTAGTCCAACCTCCTGCTCAAGCAGAAGACTCTGCACCATTATATATAACATTAACGAACTTCCCCAGGACTTTGACAACTTCCTGACCTTCGGAATAATATGATGTATTATTTTTGATTGTTTTCGGGGGAAGTTAGGAATTGATGATTGTAGGGGTATAATTAAGTTGGGACGAAATTTTTTTAGCATATGTTTGTTTTATTTTTAACTATACCTTGTGCTCGTTCCGGGAAGTTAGGGGAGGTTGTGAAGGAGGGGAGGGGGAAGGGGGAAAAATTTTCTGTAAAACTTTTTGAATTTTTTTTTTTAAAAAAAACCTCCAGTGATGAGCACCCATCACACAATATTACAAACCAGTTGGGTTGCTAAGACATTAAAAAAGATTTTGAGACTCTGGAAAGAGAGCAGGGAAGAAGAACAAAGCTGAGTAGGAGACTCGTTGCAGGAACTGGGTATGTCTAGTTTAATGAAAAGAAGGACCAGGGGAGACATGATAGCAGTCTTCCAATATCTGAGGGGCTGCCACAAAGAAGAGGGAGTCAAGCTATTCTCCAAAGCACCTGAAGGTAGGACAAGAAGCAGTGGATGGAAACTAACCAAGGAGAGAAGAAACCTAGAACAATGGAAAATTCCCTGACATGAGAACAATAAACCAGTGGAACGACTTGCCTCTAGAAGTTGCGGGTGCTCCATCACTGGATCTTTTCAAGAAAAGTTTGGACAACCATTTGTCGGGAATGGTATAAGGACATCTGTTTGAGCAGCAGATTAGATTAGAACAGCGGTTCTCAACCTGTGGGTCGGGACGCCATTGGGGATCGAATGACAATTTGCCAGGGGTCGCCTAAGACCATCGGAAATATGGGAAGTATACTTGCAAGTCGAAGAATCGCGCTCCAGTGGTTGACTCCACAAGCCAGCTGCAGGCTCTTCAAATTGCTAGCCGAATTCGGCTTCAGGCGCGATGAATTAAAAAAGAAAGAAATCTTTGCTCTGATGTCTCCCTCTCAAGCCAGCTGCAATCGGTCCCAATCGCTAGCCTAATCTGGCTTCAGGCGCAATAAACTTAATAGGGGAGGAGCCTCCGCTTTAATGCCTCCGTCCTCAAGGCAATCGCAAGCAGTTCAGATCGCTAGCCAATACGGCTTCAGGCGCGATAAATTCAAAACGAAAATAATTTTATGGTTGGGGTCGCCACATCATGGGGAATTGTATTAAAGGGGTCACCACATCATGGGGAATTGTATGAAAGGGGTCACAGCACTAGAAAGGTTGAGAACCGCTGTATTAGAAGGTCTCCAATGTCTTTTTCAACTCTGATATTCTATTAATCTGACGGCAAACTGTTCCACTTAAGATGATCCCTCCAAATGATATATTTTTCCAGACGAAGGGCCACTCTCGGCCCTTGAATGGAACACTTCCCCCAACCCCAAAGCCAATGACTTCATTGCAAATGACAAAAACTGAACTGAAATTCAGTGGCGTGGTTTAAACTTTGGCGTTTTTCTGCCATTGCTAGTTTAGCATAATTAATGCAGATAGGATGGAGTACTATTTGAATTATCATGACAAAATAATTATAAAAATAATTAGAATAAAGGGTCTCAAGTTTTAATTTAGCTCGGATACGGTAAAGGCAATTAGTTTCTGGTAATGTAATTCACAATATTTGCTTTTGGGGCTGGGGGAATAGAACTGTCTAATCCCCTAGGTGAGCAGATTGAACCAACAAAAAAACCCTCCAATCTTTTGGACTTACTTTTTTAAAAAATATTTTTTTTCTTACTAATTTAAGTAAGAAAGTTCAGGGGTCACATTTCTCTCCACCCCACCCCCCACCATCAACTCTTAGATGATTTAAGGCAGATGAGGGAAAAGAAGAAGTGACCGCATGCAATCCTGCACAATTGTGAGTGACCACTAGATGGCAGGCAGGGAGGGGATAATTTTCTGATTCACTGTGCCGTACTACCATCTAGTGATTGTCTGGAATTTTGCAGCCTCAATTTAGTAACTCCCTTCATTGGCAGAGCTTGAGGGATCCCTCGTTGGCTTTAGGATGTGATTAGGATCAGATGCACAATTGCCTTTCATCATCAGCTGGGTCCTCTAAGCACTATTAACATCTTGTTTGAATTAAAACTTTTTCAGATCCTGCAAAGTTGACCCCCACTCCCCAACATCCCTTGGGCTAAATATTTAGGAACGCATTTCAACACAAATGACCTTAAACTGCCCCCCCCCCCACACACACACACCATGGCCTTTGTCTCCTGCAATCAGATTTTGGCTCAGGGCTGACAAAGCCACTTTGGAGAACCAGCGCTGTAGCAGTGAGTCAAAAGAAAGAGCCGTGGTGGCACAGTGGTTAGAGTGCAGTATTGCTCATCACCGGCTGCCAGCTATTGCTATCTTCCTTCCTTCCTTCCTTCCTTCCTTCCTTCCTTCCTTCCTTCCTTCCTTCCTTCCTTCCCTCCCTCCCTCCCTCCCTCCCTCCCTCTCAGTGGTTACAATGCAGTAGTGCAAACTAACTCTACCCACTGACAGGAGTTTGAGCCTGACCAGCTCAAGGTTGACTCTGCCTTCCAATCTTCTGAGGTGGGTAAAATGAGAACGCAGATTATTGGGGGGCAATGTGCTGACTCTGTAAACCTCTTAGAGAGGGCTGTAAAGAACTACAAAGCAGTATATAAGTCTAAGTGCTATTGCTACCTTCCTTCCTTCCTTCCTTCCTTCTGAGTGGTTAGAATGCAGTATTGCAAACTAACTCTGACCACTGCCAGGAGTTCGAGCCTGACTAGCTCAAGGTTGACTCCGCCTTCCATCCTTCTGAGGTGGGTAAAATGAGGACCCAGATTATTGGGGAGCAAAAGGCTGATTCTGTAAACTGCTTAGAGTGGGCTGTAAAGAACTACGAAGCAGTATATAAGTCTAAGTGCTATTGCTACCTTCGTTCCTTCCTTCCTTCCTTCCTTCCTTCCTTCCTTCCTTCCTTCCTTCCTTCCTTCCTTCCTTCCTTCCTTCCTTCCTTCCTTCCGAGTGGTTAGAATGCAGTATTGCAAACTAACTCTGCCCACTGCCAGGAGTTCGAGCCTGACTAGCTCAAGGTTGACTCCGCCTTCCATCCTTCTGAGGTGGGTAAAATGAGGATCCAGATTGTTGGGGGCAATGTGCTGACTCTGTAAACCTCTTGAAGAGGGCTGTAAAGCACTACAAAGTGGTATATAAGTCTAAGCGCTATTGCTAGCTTCTTGAGAGAGAAAAACCAAACCAAGTCATCACCATGGAGCTCAGGGAGAGGCGTTATCAAGTAAAGCCATTTCCAAAAACAAAAACAAAAAAACCTTGAATGCTGAGGCTGCCAGGAAGCCGAAGGGTGGGATAGGCGAATCCCTCCACCTGGGAATCATTCCGGACTTTTCACCACATGTGCTACAGTAATATCCTGCTGTTCCACCCGTGAAAAGTATGGAATTTGCATTTTCTGGCCTTCATCCATTAGGGGAGGAGGAAACAAAAAAAATAATAAAAATCCAATTTGGCCAGGTCCACCATTGTTGTTATCCCCTATTTCTAGTTCTCGTGATGGAAACAGGCAAGGGGCCAATCCTGTGTACCCACCTGCTGCGTCTTTCTTTCTCCTCTTGGCTTCCGCCCCATGGCTGCCCCCAAACAGCTGGGGCCCTGCTTGGTGGATTCAGCATTTTTATCTGTTCAGAATGCTTTTTTTTTTTTTTTTTTGCAAATGTTGTTCTTTTAGCCCAGCCTCGCTTCCTCTCACTAGATTTCCTTGTAAAAATCCTAAACGATATTTTGGCTCTCGTATGTTGTTGAGTTGAATCAGGATCCTCTGTTTGATGCTTGGAGATGGTGCCCCTTTCATTTCCTTCCCTTGATGATCTCAGGTCACATGTTCACATGTGTACCTCCAATGCTTGACTTCTGCGCATCTTATAGAATCTTATAGAATCACAGAGTTGGAAGGTTTTGTAGTCGCTTGAGACTACCAACCAGACAAATGACTGTCCAGTCTCTTCTTAAAGTCTCTTCTGTTCTATTCTATTCTATCCCATATTCTATTCTATTCTATTCTATTCTATTCTATTCTATTCTATTCTATTCTATTCTATTTTACCCTACCCCACCCTACTCTGCATTCTATTCTATTCTATTCTATTCTATTCTATTCTATTCTATTCTATTCTATTCTATTCTATTCTATTCTATTCTATTCTATTCTACCCTACCCTACCCTACCCTACTCTACTCTACTCTACTCTGCATTCTATTCTGTTCTGTTCTGTTCTGTTCTTTTCTGTTCTGTTCTGTTCTGTTCTGTTCTGTTCTGTTCTGTTCTGTTCTATTCTATTCTATTCTATTCTATTCTATTCTATTCTATTCTATTCTATTCTACTCTACTCTACTCTACTCTACTTTACCCTACTCTACTCTACCCTACCCTACTTTATCCTACTCTACTCTTCATTCTATTCTACTCTACTCTGCATTCTATTCTACTCTACTCTACTCTGCATTCTATTCTATTCTATTCTATTCTATTCTATTCTATTCTACTCTACTCTACCCTACCCTACCCTACCCTACCCTACCCTACTCTACTCTACTCTACTCTGCATTCTATTTTGTTCTGTTCTGTTCTGTTCTGTTCTGTTCTGTTCTGTTCTATTCTATTCTATTCTATTCTAGGCACTGTGCTGATTTTCTTGACACACGCACACACACACACGCTCCAATTCCCAGATGACACAACATCAGGATATTTTTCGTTCTCCATGAGCAATTCTTGCCTTGTCGCACTTTGAACGCACGTAATATTTTCTGCATTGTAAATGCAAGAAACCGCCTTCTGCAGGACTGCAGAAACAACAGTCTGAAATGGAGTCTTTTTTCTACCTACGCTTTCATTTGTTTTCCCAGTGCAAATGGTGCACTAGAAAACTGGGAACATTCAGAGTCCTTTCTTCTTCTTCTTTTTTAAAAAATCTGGCAAATGTGTGCACAGCTGCATTGAAATGGCGGTCTTGGAATACAAAGGTTGTACAGCTCCCCGCAGTTGTGCAGCTGTAGAGATGGCCGTTGGAAATTAGCCTCCCATTTCTGTCTTCAAAGGAGAGGAAATGAAAGACAGCTTGGAATATCCTGTCTGGATTTACCTTCCTCTCCTTTCCAGGCAAAGAGAAGGGCACCAAAGAAGGTTGCAGAAACCAGGGGTCTAATCTTGCAGAGAAGAGTTAGAGAAATGTATGCTGAATATACGCTGGCATTAATTTTGCTTAAAACAGCCGTGAATACCATTTACCAACTGTTGTAAAAGGAATGACAGATTGTTGGAACGAACTAGCAATTTGGGCTGTCAGGATTAGCATTAGCAATAGCACTTAGATTTATATACCGCTTTACAGTGTGTCAGTTTTGGAAGACAATTTTCTTTTTCTTCTTAACTGCCACATATTTTAGCTGGGAAAGTTGGGAGGGGGTTGCTGTTGGAGCGGTAGAAAGTTAGTCATAACAATATTCCGTATTCAAGGACATCCTGCATCTGATGGAGACTGCCTGAAGACTGTATCCAATTGAGTGTGAAGAGTTGATTGGACAATGTGATGAACTTGTGGGTGTGGGGCAGGGCTGTGAACTGTCAACTGGGTGTGGAAAACCTGGAAGCTTTCAGTTTCGGGTTTCCCCAGCTGTGCCAACATGACATCTCTAATAAATTGGAACTTTGAGGAACCTCAAGCCTCAGAGCCTTATTTCATTGGGGGTGTTCCTTGGAACCCTGACACAGTGCTTAAGAAGAGAAGAGAATAGAAGAGAAGGGAAGGGAAGGGAAGGGAAGGGAAGGGAAGGGAATAAGAATAGAATAGAATAGAATAGAATAGAATAGAATAGAATAGAATAGAATAGAATAGAATAGAATAGAATAGAATAGAATAGAATAGAATAGAATTCCTTATTGGCCAAGTGTGATTGGACACAAAAGGAATTTGTCTTTGGTGCATATGCTCTCAGTGTACATAAAAGAAAAGATACGTTCATCAAGAATTCTAAGGTACAAGACTTAATGATAGTCATAGGGTACAAATAAGCAATCAGGGAGCAATCCATATCAATATAAATCGTAAGGATACAAGCAACAAAGTTAAAGTCATACAGTCATAAGTGGAAGGAGATGGGTGGTGGGAATGATGAGAAGATTAATACAGTTCTTTTACAGCCCTCTCTAAGCGGTTTACAGAGCCAGCCTCTTGCCCCCAACCATCTGGGTCCTCATTTTACCCACCTCAAAAGGATGGAAGGCTGAGTCAACCTTGAGATTCGAACGGCCAAATTGCAGTCAGCTGGCAGTCAGCAGAAGGAGCCTGCAGTACTGCACTCTAACCACTGCGCCACCATGGATTGCATTGTGTCTGGCATTTGTAGAGCTCCCTGACATTGTATGGCTCTAAATAAGTAAATAAGTCAATAGATGATGATGATGATGATGATGATGATGATGATGATGATGATGATACCGTGTTTCCCCGAAAATAAGATCCTGTCTTATATTTTTTTGAACTCTGAAATAAGTGCATGGCCTTATTGCCATGCACTCAAAAGCCCGACTGGGCTTATTATCAGGAGATGTCTTATTTTGGGGGAAACAGGGTAATAATAATCATCATCATCAGTAGGAGAGAAGCAGAAATAGTGGCCTCAGATTCAGATAGTCTTCGACCTACAACACTTAGTGACCATGCAAATTTATAACAGCACTGAAAAAAGTGACTTATGACCAGTTTTCACACTTACAACCGTAGTAGCATTCCCCCTGCCTGGTCACATGATCAAAATTGAGACGCTTGGCAATTGATTTGTATTTATGACTGAAGTAGCATCCTGGAGTCACGTGATCCCCTTTTGTGACCTTCTGCCAAGCAAGGGGGAAGCCAGATTCACTTAACAACCATGTGATTCACTTAACAACTGCTGTGATTCATTTAACAAGGGCGGGGGCGAAGAAAGGTTGTGAAATGGGGAAAACTCCCTCAACAAATGTTTCACTTTTGGACTCAGTTGTGGTCATAAGTCGATGACTATCTGTACTCCAAAACTACCTGTAATTTGTACCATGACGTCATCTCTTCTCCTGCAGATGTCCATTGTGTAATTAGATGTCACTAATTACATTGTCTGTAATAACGTCAGTTTGTGAAGCAGCTTGTAAAGGATACCTTCTCGAAGCATGCACATGGCAAAATTCCCCTGGTAACCTTCATCCATTCCTAAATTGAAGTGCAGGAAGGAAGTGCAGTGAAGTTCAGCACTCGAGTTACGTCAGCTTGAGAACTTCATCTTGAAATAATGACTAGTCATCACAGATGTAACCACACAAAGCAATCTCGGTTGTTTATTTTACTTTATGAATGAAATCAGTGGTGAAATCCAATTTTTTTTACTACCGGTTCTGTGGCGTGGTGTAGCTTTGGTGGCCATAGCTTGGTGGGCATGGCAGGGGAAAGATACAGCAAAATCTCCATTCCCACCCCACTCCAGGGGGAAGGATATTGCAAAATCTCCATTCCCTCCCTACTCCTGGGGGAAGGATATTGCAAAATCTCCATTCCCACCCCACTCTGGGGCCAGCCGAGGTAGTATTTCAGACAGGATTCCAGAAACATCTGGTAAAAAGAAAGGAGGAGGCTTATGCCTATATATTAATTCAACCTGGTGTCAAGATTTTAACATAGTTTACAAATTCTGTGACAACAATTTAGAGACTCTAATTATCAACTGCAAACCTTACTATTCACCTCGTGAATTTTCCTCATTTCTTCTAATTGCTGTTTATGTCCCACCACAAGCCTGTGTAAACGAGGCATTACGAACTCTAGCTGACCAAATCATGGAGGCTGAAGCCAAACACCCTGATTCACTGGCCATTGTTTTGGGAGATCTAAACAAGGCAAACTTAAGGAAAGAACTACCAAAATACTTTCAGCATGTCAATTGTCCCACCAGAGGCAAGAATACTCTAGACCACTGCTACACAACACTAAAAGATGCCTATCGGTCTTTACCACGTGCAGCTGTAGGACACTCTGATCATTGCATGATTCACCTTGTACCTGCTTACAGGCAAAGACTTAAAGCCATAAAACCAATAATTAAATCAGTGAAAACCTGGACGGAGGAATCAGAATTAAAGCTACAGGCATGTTTTGACTGCACTGATTGGAATATTTTTAAAGATACCTCTGCAGACCTGGATGAACTCACAGATACTGTAACATCATATGTCAGCTTCTGTGAAGACCTATGTGTACTTACAAGGAACTTGCGAATACACAGTAACAACAAACCTTGGTTTACACCTAAACTTAAGCAGCTACGACATTCCAAAGAGGAAGCCTACAGAAAAGGTGATAAAATGCTGTACAATCAGGCCAGAAATGCACTAACAAAGGAGATCAGAGCAGCAAAAAGAAGCTACTCTGAAAAGCTAAAGAATCAGTTTTCAGCAAATGAACCAGCAAACATGTGGAAAACTCTTAAAAATATCACCGGCTATGGCAAACCTCCTTCCCAGGCTGAAGGTAATCAACAACTGGCAGATGACCTGAATGAGTTTTACTGCAGGTTTGAAAGGAAACTACAGCCACCTATCTCCACAACCCCCATCTCAGACACACCAACAACAGCCAAGCCTCCTACAACTGACCCCATTTCATTGGGTTCACAACCCCTAGTGATCACAGAAAAGGAAGTGCAGGACCTATTTCACAGACAAAAGCCAGGAAAAGCTCCAGGCCCAGACAAGATAACTCCTTCTTGCTTAAAAGTCTGTGCTGACCAATTGGCCCCCATCTTCACCCATATTTTCAATAAATCACTAGAGATGTGTTATGTTCCTTCTTGCTTCAAACACTCTACCATCATCCCAGTGCCAAAGAAGCCCACCATCAAGGAACTGAATGACTACAGACCAGTTGCTTTAACATCTGTAGTCATGAAAACCTTTGAAAGGCTAGTGCTTTCCTACCTGAAAACCATCACGGATCCTCTGTTAGGCCCCTTGCAATTTGCATACCGAGCAAATAGATCAACAGATGATGCTGTTAATATGGCTCTGCACTACATCCTACAACATCTTGAGTCTCCAAAGACCTATGCAAGGGTCCTTTTTGTAGACTTTAGTTCAGCATTCAATACCATCATTCCAGACATTCTCCTAACTAAGCTAAACCAGCTACAGGTACTGGAACAGGCTTGTAAGTGGATCACAAGCTTCCTAACAAACAGGAAGCAGCAGGTGAAGCTAAGCAAGATCACATCAAATACCTGTACAATTAGCACAGGGGCCCCCCAAGGCTGTGTGCTCTCCCCACTTCTCTTCTCTCTGTATACCAATGACTGCATCTCCAATGATCCATTTGTTAAGCTACTGAAGTTCGCAGATGACACAACAGTGATTGGTCTCATTCGAGACAATGACGAATCCGCATATAGACGAGAGGTCAAACGACTAGCCTTGTGGTGCAACCAAAACAATCTGGAACTGAACACACTCAAAACCGTAGAAATGGTGGTAGACTTTAGGAGAAACCCTTCCATACTTCCACCTCTCAGAATACTTGACAACACAGTATCAACAGTAGAAACCTTCAAATTTCTGGGTTCTATCATATCGCAAGATCTCAAATGGACAGCTAACATCAAAAACATCATTAAAAAAGGACAACAAAGAATGTTCTTTCTGCGCCAACTCAGTAAGCTCAAACTGCCCAAGGAGCTGCTGATCCAATTCTACAGAGGAATTATTGAGTCTGTCATTTGCACCTCTATAACTGTCTGGTTCGGTTCTGCAACCCAACAAGAAAAACACAGACTTCAGAGGATAATTAGAACTGCAGAAAAAATAATTGCTACCAACCTGCCTTCCATTGAGGACCTGTATACTGCACGAATCAAGAAGAGGGCCGTGAAAATATTTACAGACCCCTCGCATCCTGGACATAAACTGTTTCAACTCCTACCCTCAAAACGACGCTATAGAGCACTGCACACCAGAACAACTAGACACAAGATCAGTTTTTTCCCAAAGGCCATCACTCTGCTAAACAAATAATTCCCTCAACACTGTCAGACTATTTACTGAATCTGCATTACTATTAATCGTTTCATAGTTCCCATCGCCAATCTCTTTCCACTTATGACTGTATGACTATAACTTGTTGCTGGCAATCCTTATGATTTATATTGATATATTGATCATCAATTGTGTTGTAAATGTTGTACCTTGATGAACGTATCTTTTCTTTTATGTACACTGAGAGCATATGCACCAAGACAAATTCCTTGTGTGTCCAATCACACTTGGCCAATAAAAAATTCTATTCTATTCTATTCTATTTGCTGGACTATCAAAATTTCCACTACCGGTTCTCCGAACTGCTCAAAATTTCCGCTATCAATTCTCCAGAACCTCTCCGAACCTGCTGGATTTCACCCCTGAATGAAATCATCCATACATTCCAAGGTGAAATGCAATCAGTAGCCTTGTTGTTGTTGTTGTTGTTTTTAACTTACTTAGTTATGTCTTGACTCTTGGTGACTTTGTAGGCAAGTGCTCTCCACAGCACAGCTTCTTGTTGGATGGTCAGCTTTGTAATCGATTTGATGCTATCAAGCCAGCTTGCCCCTTCTTCTTGTTCCAGGAACCATTCCTAGCATCATTGCCTTCTCCAATTAATTTGCATGTATAACATGGTCAAAATAAATCATATGAAGTCTTATGATTTTAGCTTCTAGTGATGTGAGACTTTGAGACCCTTTGAGAGCTGCATGCAATGTAATTTCATTTTAATGTATGCTGATTCGTGTACATTCAAAGTGACAATAAAATACTCTACTCTACTCTACTCTAGTCTGCCCTGCTCTGCTCTCCATTCCATTCCATTCCACTCCACTCCACTCCGTTCCGTTCCGTTCCACTCCACTCCACTCCACTCCACTCCACTCCACTCCATTCCATTCCATTCCATTCCATTCCACTCCACTCCACTCCACTCCACTCCACCCCACCCCACCCCATATTCTATTCTATTCTATTCTATTCTATTCTATTCTATTCTATTCTATTCTATTCTATTCTATTCTATTCTTCCTGCTCTGCTCTCTATTCTATTCTATTCCTCTCATTTTATATCATTTAACACCTCTCTGTTAGTCAATCTATACCATACAATCATCCGAATGCTATAAAAAAAACCGCAAAAACTTAAAATAAACCAGGGGAAGGTAACTTTCTTCTAACCTTAGCATTGGTTGAGTGTTGTGGTTTGCCGTGAACGAGCGAGGAAACAAAATGGCCCAGATGACCTGCCTATGTCGAAAGGACTCTTTCCCAACTTGCAAATCATTACAATCAAATACCTCCATCCTTGACAGTAAGTAATGCCTCTGTTTCTGCCTGGACAGTTTGATGGGCAGCTAATTTACTCTCCACTTTTCTGCCTGGCTGGCTGGCTTTACATACATCCAGTTCCTGCCAATTTGCTGCCATGAGAGGCCCTGGAAAGACGTTTGAGAGAAACCATGCACAGAATGTGCTCCACCCATGCTTTTGTGCGCTGAGAATCCCTTGAAAGCATGTGCGGATTTTAGCTGCCACCAGCAAGAAGAGTCACAAGCTTCTCATGGGTGTGGTTACAACTTCTTGCAGACTTCAGTGCCACCTGCTTGTTTGCAGAAAGTGGAATCGAGATTGAACTAGGATAAAGCTGAAAGCCCTACAAAGGGCCTCTGGTGGCTCAGACTGCTAAGGCAGTCTGTTATTAACAGCAGCTGCTTGCAATTACTGCAGGTTCAAGCCCCACCAGGCCCCAGGTTGACTCAGCCTTCCATCCTTTTTAAGGTAGGTAAAATGAGGACCCAGATTGTTGGGGGCAATAAGTTGACTTTGTATATAATATACAAATGGATGAAGACTATTGCTTGACATAGTGTAAGCTGCCCTGAGTCTGCAGAGAAGAGCAGGACATAAATGCAAATTAAAAAAACAAACTCCGATGCAGCTTTCTCATGAAGTGAAGTGTTAGTACCTCTTTATAATGCCTTGGTCAGACCATGCTTGGAATATTGCATCCAGTTTTGATATATAAAAAAAGATTGAGACTCTAGAAAGAGTGCAGAGAAGAGCAAAAGGATGATCAGGGGACTGAAGGCTAAAACATACGAAGAACTGTTGCTGGAACTGGGTATGTCTAGTCTGATGAAAAGAAGGAGGGAGGGGAGACATGATAGCAGTGTTCCAATATCTCAGGGGTTGCCACAAAGAAGAGGGAGTCAAGCTATTCTCCAAAGCACCTGAAGGCAGGACAAGAAGCAATGGATGGAAACAAATCAAGGAGAGAAGCAACTTAGAACTAAGGAGAAATTTCCTGACAGTCAGAACAATTAATCAGTGGAACAACTTGTCTCCAGAAGTTGTGAATGCTCCAACACTGGAAGTTTTTAAGAAGAGGTTGGATAACCATTTGTCTGAAGTGGTAGAGGGTTTCCTGCCTAAGCAGAGGACTGGACTAGAAGACCTCCAAAATCCCTTCCAACTCTTCTCTTCTCTTCTCTTCTCTTCTCTTCTCTTCTCTTCTCTTCTCTTCTCTTCTCCTCTCCTCTCCTCTCCTCTCCTCTCCTCTCCTCTCCTCTCCTCTCCTATTCTATTCTATTCTATTCTATTCTATTCTATTCTATTCTATTCTATTGAAAAGAAAGACAGATATGATAGCAGTTTTCAAATATCTAAGGAGCTGCTGCAAAGAAGATGAGGTCAACCTACTCTCCAAAGAAGTAGAAGAAGGCAGAAGAAAGTAGAACAAGAAGCAATGGATGGAAACTAATCAAGGAAAGATCCAATCAAGAACTAAGGAGAAATTTCCTGACAGTTAGAACAATGATTCAATGGACCGGATTGTCTTCAGAAGTTGTGGGTGCTCCATCAATGGTGGTTTTTAGGAAGCGATTGGGATAGCCATTGTCGAGAATGGTGCGGGTGGAAGTTGGCAAACGGGCCATTTTCGGCCTCCAGAAGACCTCCGGGGGTGGGGGAAGGCTGTTTCCGCTCTCTCCAACTCCTAGAGAGGCTCTGGAGCCAGGTGAGAGAGAAAAATGGACCTTCCCCACCCCTCCCCACCCTCGAGGCCCTCCGGAGGCAGGAAACAGCCTGTTTCCCTACTTCTGGTGGGCCCAGAAGGCCTGAAAATAGGAGCTGAGCTCGCGTGCCCACTGATATGGTTATGCGTGACATAGGTTCGCCGTCATGGGTATAGGGTCTCCTGCTGAAACAGGGGGTTGGACTAGAAGACTTCCAAGGCCCCTTCCAACTCTGCCATTCTGTTATTCTATGAAGTACAGTGAGAATGTCTACATTGGAAGTGCCCATTCATGAAAGAAAGGCTCATTCAGCCACTGTTCCATTGCTGATTAACTCCTAGGGCAGTGGTTCCCAACCTTTTCTTGTTTGAGGCACAACCTTTTCTTGTTTGAGGCACCCTTGGAAAGCCTTTCAAAAGTTCCCGGCACCCTTATAAGGAAATAGATATTTAAAATCTCCGTAGCTCAAAAGTTCCCGGCACCCTCAAAAGATCTCACGGCACCCCTTAGTGCCGCGGCACACTGGTTGGGAACCACTGTCCTAGGGTGTATTAAAGCAGATGGAAAGCCTGCTGAGTGCAGAGATTCTAGTACAGCAAGTGAGTTTGATTTGACTTTCTGAACTCCATGGATGCAGCTGGAAAATAAAGGGTAGTTCAGTTGAAATTAACCCGGCTAGAGTCTTGGTTTAGACAGATTAAATGAGCTATGACTAATGAAGAGCCAAAGGGTGGGGGAATTGGGATGGAGGGAGAGCTGTAGAAGACATGTTGGATGTTGGAGAGAAAAACGGCACAGCCCCGTTTTTGAGAGCAGCAAAATGAGTCAAGCAAATTTCTCAGCTGCCTTGAGAAGAAATTGTAGTTGAACGCAAGGCTTTTTTCCCCAAAGGA
The DNA here is from genome assembly GCF_028640845.1 of Ahaetulla prasina. Classification (NCBI taxonomy): domain Eukaryota; kingdom Metazoa; phylum Chordata; class Lepidosauria; order Squamata; family Colubridae; genus Ahaetulla; species Ahaetulla prasina. The sequence goes on from NC_080551.1 coordinate 9,761,171, forward strand.
GGGGAAACCTTGCAAGCGGTTGATGGAAGCGACAACGGCACAAGGTGAAAAGGCAATTTGATTTACAAAATGGACTTGCTCTCTTGCAAAAACAATATTGTCGCCCATCCCGAAACAGAACAGCTGACAAAATATTTTAAAGATTCAATTCCACATACAGATGCAAAACAGAATAGAATAGAATAGAACAGAACGGAACGGAACGGAACGGAACGGAATGGAATGGAATGGAATAGAATTTTTTATTGGCCAGGTGTGATTGGACACACAAGGAATTTGTCTTGGTGCATATGCTCTCAGTGTACATAAAAGAAAAGATATGTTCGTCAAGAATTCTAAGGTACAACACTTAATGAAAGTCATAGGCTACAAATAAGGAGTTTAACGGTTATCTATACGATAAAATCGTTCAGCTTCGGGATGGTTTGGACCAAGATTGCGGTGATGCGGGTGAGATGCTCGAGGGCGGTCTTGGTGACATTGTTTGGGATGAGTTTGACCCTGTGGCTCCCGAGGACATGGACAGGTTGTTGGGTAGGTTGAATGCCACCACGTGTTTACTGGACCGTGCCCCTCTTGGCTGGTGCTGGCCACTCGAGAGGTGACACGAGGCTGGCTCCAGGTGATTACGACCGCTTCTTTGGTGGAGGGTGTCTTCCCGCCTGCCTTGAAAGAGGCGGTGGTGAGGCCCCTCCTTAAGAAGCCGTCCCTGGACCCGGCTGTTTTAGGTAATTATCGTCCGGTCTCCAACCTTCGCTTCGCGGTGAAGGTTGTAGAGAATATGGTGGCATATCAATTTCCCTTGCACCTGGATGAAACTGTCTATCTAGACCCGTTCCAGTCCGGTTTTCGGCCCGGTTACAGCACGGAGACGGCTTTGGTCGCGTTGGTGGATGATCTCTGGAGGGCCAGGGATAGGGGTTGCTCCTCTGCCCTGGTCCTATTAGACCTCTCAGCGGCTTTCGATACCATCGACCATGGTATCCTGCTGCGCCGGTTGGAGGGATTGGGAGTGGAGGCACCGCTTATCGGTGGTTCTCCTCCCATCTCTCCGACCGGTCGCAGTCGGTGTTGACGGGGGCAGAGGTCGGCCCCGAGGCGCCTCACTTGTGGGTGCCGCAGGGTCGATTCTCTCGCCTTCTGTTTAACATCTACATGAAGCCGCTGGGTGAGATCATCAGTGGTTTCGTGTGAAGTACCAGCTGTATGCGGATGACACCCAGCTGTATTTTTCACACCGGACCACCCCAACGAAGCTTTCAAGTGCTGTCCCGGTGCCTGGAGGCCGACGGGTCTGGATGGGGAGAAATAGGCTCAAGCTCAATCCTCCAAGACAGAGTGGCTGTGGATGCCGGCATCCCGGTACAGTCAGCTAACCGCGGCTGACCATCGGTGGCGAGTCATTGGCCCCGATGGAAAGGGTCCGCAACTTAGCGCCCTCCTGGATGAACGGCTGTCTCTAGAAGATCATTTGACGGCCGCCTCCAGGAGAGCGTTCTACCAGGTTCGCCTGGTACGCCAGTTGCGCCTTTCTGGACCGAGATGCCCTATGCACGGTCACCACGCACTCGTGACGCCCCGCCTGGATTACTGCAATGCTCTCTACATGGGGCTCCCTTGAAGGGCATCCGAGGCTGCAGTTAGTCCAGAATGCGGCTGCGCTGGTGATAGATGGAGCCCCGTGGCTCCCGTGATAACACCCATCCTGCGAGGCTGCACTGGCTACCTGTGGCTCGGTGCGCTCAAGGTGTTGGTGACCACCTTTAAAGCGCCCATGGCATCGGGCCGGGTTACTTACGGGACCGCCTACTGCTATCGAATATCTCTCACCGACCTGCGCCTCACAGAGAGGGTCTCCTCAGGGTGCCGCCAGCTGCAATGTCGTCTGGCGACGCCCAGGAAGGGCCTTCTGTGGGGCCCCACCCTCTGGAATGAACTACCCCGGTCTTCGCCAGCTGGACCTCCGGACCTTCCGCTGGCTTAAAACATATTTATTTAATTGTGCAGGGCTGAGCTAAATTTTAAATTACTGGCTTTTAAATTGGCTTTTATTCTATATTTTTAATTTTAAATTAACAGGCTTTTAGAATAAGTTTTTTAACTGTTTTTATATTCTTTATATTGTATTTATGTGTTTTTAAATGCCTGTACACCGCCCTGAGTCCTTCGGGAGATAGGGCGGTATATAAATTTGATCAATAAATAAATAAATAAATAAATAAATAAATAAATAAACAATCAGGAAATAATCAATATCAATAAATCGTAAGGATACAAGCAATAAAGTTACAGTCACACAGTTGTAAGTGGGAGGGGATGGGTGATGGGAACGAAGAGAAGATTAATAGTAGTGCAGATTTAGTAAATAGTTTGACAGTGTTGAGGAAATTATTTGTTTAGCAGAGTGATGGAGTGAAAAAAGCAGCTAAAAAATTATAGGCCTATAAAATATTTCTAAGTAAAAAAAAATGGAAATCAGCAGAAATACAATTACTCAACTGTCTCCATCTTTCCAGTCTAGTTTATGGCTCTTGTGTCTTGGAGGATTCCCATATCCATTACTCACAAGGAAGACTATGCTTATTCTTTTGAGATCTGTTTTGGTCAGTTATTCCATGGAGAGTTGCATTTATAGGGAGCTCTGGGCATATAAATACTTAGTAACATTCTTTTACAAAGCATGGTTGAAATTCTTTAGCTTTCTTGGAGTCTGTCTTTACCATCTATCCATCATCTATTATCTATTATCCATCTGTGTCTGTCTATCATCTCTCTCTCTCTCCCCTCTCTATCATCTGTCTATCTAATATCTCTCTTTTTTTCTCATCTATCTCTCATCTCTCATCTATCTATCTATCTATCTATCTATCTATCTATCTATCTATATCTATCTATCTATCTATCTATCTATCTATCTATCTATCTATCTATCTATCTATCTATCATCTATCTATATCTATCTATCATCAAAAACGCACAACAAAGAATGTTTTTTCTGCACCAACTTAGAAAGCTCAAACTGCCCAAGGAGCTGCTGATCCAGTTCTACAGAGGAATTATTGAGCCTGTCATCTGCACCTCTAGAACTATCTGGTTTGGTTCTGCAACCCAACAAGAAAGACACAGACTTCAGAGGATCATTAGAAATGCAGAAAAAACAATTGCTACCAACTGCCTTCCATTGAGGACCTGTATACTGCACAAGTCAAAAAGAGGGCTGTGAAAATATCTACAGACCCCTCCTATCCTGGACATAAACTGTTTCAACTCCTACTACAGAGCATTCCACACCAGAACAACTAGACACAAGAACAGTTTTTCCCCGAATGCCATTACTCTGCTAAACAAATAATTCCCTCAACACTGTCAAACTATTTACTAAATCTGCACTACTATTAATCTTCTCATTGTTCCCATCATCCATCTCCTCCCACTTATGACTATATGACTATAACTTTGTTGCTTGTATCCTTACAATTTATATTGATATTGTTTCCTGATTGCTTATTTGTAGCCTATGGCTATCATTAAGTGTTGTACCTTATGATTCTTGATGAACGTATCTTGTCTTTTATGTGCACTGAGAGCATATGCACCAAGACAAATTCCTTGTGTGTCCAATCACACTTGGCCAATAAAAAATTCCATTCCATTCCATTCCATTCTATTCCATTCCATTCTATCTATCCTGAGCACATGTTGAGCTCAACTTAAAAATGGCTCAGCCATTTCTTAGATTCTCTGGGGAGAACATAAGTGGTAATCATGAGAAGATGAAAACCTTTCAAAGAAATATAGGCAGAGGCAACTTTAATTCCATCAGTTGTTCTGCCAATAAACCTCTGACCATCCTTCTCTCTGGAGAGAATCCCCCAAGGTTAAGGAAAGTAATTTGATCTCTGTGTTCCTGCTATCATGGTGTTCTTTCTGTTCAAGATATATTTCCAATTTTTTTTCAGCTCTGTTTTTTTTTTAATAGGATGGATCTCTTTCTCTCCTGCCAATACATAATCTAATGGTTATGAATTTCTTCAGATAGTTATGGCTTTCTCTGTAAAATGATGAATGACCCCAAAAGCCATTCCTATTATCTCAGCTCCTTCCTGAGACAATAGGTGATTTCATTGCGAGGTCCAGAGATTTACTTCCCACCACCCCAGAAATGAAAGGAAAAGAGGGGAAGGCTCACCAGCCAACTCATCCGTTTTATCCTTGGAAGAAATTATGCTGGAGGAAAACATGACCTCAGAATGAGCCATCTGTTCAGAAACAGCTTTGCATCACCTGAGTTATGGCATTGTGGCATGCTTCTTTGGGTGGCATCAATTCCCATTTATTCAAGAAAAAAGGTTAGTGGTGAATCAGGAAAAAGGAGGAATGTCTCCTTGGGACGGGATGGGATGGGATGGGATGGGACGGGATGGGATGGAATGGGATAGGATAGGATGGGATTTAATGGAATGGAATGGATTGGAATGAGATGGGATGGGATGGGATGGGATGGAATTTGATGGAATGGAATGGATTGGAATGAGATGGGATGGGATGGGATGGGATGGATTGGGATGGGATGGAATGGGATTGGATGGAATGGGATAGTATGGGATGGGATTTGATGGAATGGAATGGAATGGATTGGATTGGAATGAGATGGGATGGGATGGATTGGAATGGGATGGGATTGGATGGAATGGGATTGGATGGAATGGAATAACAACAACAACAACAACAACAACAACAACAACAGAGTTGGAAGGGACCTTGGAGGTCTTCTAGTCCAACCCCCTGTCCAGACAGGAAACCCTACACCATTTCAGACAAACGGTTATCCTACATTTTCTTAAAAATTTCCAGTGTTGGAGCATTCCAATCTAGTGTGGATTGGAATGGGATGGGATGGAATGGGATAGATTAGACTAGACTAGACTAGAACAGAACAGAACAGAATACTTTATTGGCCAAGTGTGATTAGACACACAAGGAATATGTGTGTCTAATAATATCACAGTTCAGTTATATAAATTAGATTATTAGGTTATTTTTATTTATTTATAATATTATAATATAAATATAATATCATAATATCATAATTTATTATTTATTTATAAATCAGAAATTACAAAAAAATTACTACCCTGCATGGCTCATAACAAACAAAACAAACGACAATCAAATGATAACAAAACCAGGAGGGGAAAAGATGAAAGAGAGAAAATGGGAAGAAGAACAGACCGGATGGAATGAAGCAGGTGTGCTGCCTCTCCCTCATCAAAACAATTGAAGGTGATGGAGATCATGGACAACTCAATAAAATATTAAGTACAACACAGCAACTGGAGTTTGCAATTGCAGGATCACCATTCAAGTTACCACCTTTAAAGCGCTCCATGGCTTAGGACCGGGTTATTTACGGGACCGCCTACTGCCACCGTTTGCCTCCCACCGACCAGTGCGCTCTCACAGGGAGGGCCTCTTCAGGGTGCTGTCAGCCAAACAATGTCGGCTGGCGGCCCCCAGGGCGAGGGCCTTCTCTGTGGGGGCTCCCACCCTCTGGAACGAACTTCCCCCAGGACTTTGACAACTTCCTGACCTCTGGACCTTCCGCCGCAAGCTGAAGACGTATTTATTCTTCCGCGCAGGACTGGCATAGAATTATTTTATTAGTCTTAATTTTACTGGGATTTTATGGTTTTAATGTATTTTAATGAGGGGCCAAATTGAATAAGTTTTTTTAATATTGGTTTTATTTGTATTGTATCTATTTATTGTTTTTTACTTGGCTGTGAACCACCCTGAGTCCTTCGGGAGAAGGGCAGTATAGAAATTAAATTAAATTAAATTATTATTATTATTATTATTATTATTATTATTATTATTATTATTATTATTATTATTATTATTATTATTATTATTATTATTATTATTATTATTATTATTATTATTAAGCAAAACACAACATCTTTTGTAGCAAGGTTTAGCTCAGATTCCAAACAAAGACTTGTGCTATACTGATGGCCAAAGAAAATTTCACAGGGTGAAAACACAATTACAGAGTTGGAAGTTTGGAGGTCTTCTAATCCAACCCCCTGCTCAAGCAAGAAACCCTATACCATACCGTACAAGTGGCTGTCCAGTCTCTTCTTAAAAACCACCGGTGGTGAAGCACCCACAACTTCTGAGGGCAAGCCATTCCACTGGTTCATTGTTCTCATTGTTAGGAAATTTCTCCTTAATTCTAGATAGCTTCTCTCATTGATTAGTTTCCATCCGTTGTTTCTTGTCTGGTCTTCTGAGGCTTTGGAAAGTAGGTTGACTCCTTTGTGACAACCCCCCAAATATTGAAACACTGTTATCATGTCCTCTTTTTCTTTAGATTAGCCATCTACTGGGATTCCTCCAACCATTCTTCATATATTTTAGTCTCCAGGTCCTCAATCATCTTTGTTGCCGATCTCTGAACTCTTTCCAATATATATATATACACAACGTGGTGAACAAAATTGGGAGCGGTCTTCTAGCTGTGGTTCTGTTTGCTGTTGAAATACATTCTAAATAAAAGAAACTCTGCTTTAAGGGGTTAGTTACTTTTCATCTGGTAATGAGCTGTGATCATTTTCCATCTTCCTGAGTTCTTCCTTACCTTTTTGGCCCACGCTGATTTTTACTTCTTTAATTAAGAGCAAGCAGGAGAACTTCCTCTGGAAAGATTAATCTCAGGCTGCCACGAATACTTGCTATCTTTGGAAGAGACGACAATTTATTCTGCAAATATCAGGAATAATTAGTCCTTGGTGACTCATCAGGAAAGAATGGTAAATTAAAATTTATCGGCTGCTCGGTTAATGCAGTGAGTTTTTCACCAGGAGCCATCTGAGTTGATCAATCTATGCCCCATGCCCTGGCAGAAGCTATAAATTGCAGATTAAACTTTTCTGGCTATTTTTATAAGAATGAAAGGCAGAGGGTGAAACGGAAGCAGAAGAATAAAAGAAGGGAGACGCGGAATCACTTTTGGGACAGCAGCAGGGCTATTGTGACCAAAACATGTAACAAATGCTCAAAAGTCCTATTTCCTCTGCCCAGGGGTGGGCTTCAAAAATTTTACCAAAAGGTTCTCTGCTTGGTGGGCATGACCTAGACAGGCCTCCAGAACCATAGTGGGGAGGGGTGTTTTTGCTGTCTCCGGGCTCTGGAGCAGTGGTGGGTTTCAAAAATGTTTAATACCGGTTCTGTGGGTGTGGCTTGGTGGGCGTGGCTTGGTGGACATGGCAGGGGAAGGATACTGTCAAATCTCCATTCCCTCCCGATCAGCTGGGACTCGGGAGGCAGAGAATAAATGGGCCAGTCAGAATTTTTACTACCCGTTTGCCGAACTACTCAAAATTTCCGCTACTGGTTCTCAAGAACTGGTCAGAACCTGCTGAAACCCACCTCTGCTCCGGAGGCTTTACCCGAGCCTCTGGGAGGACAAAAATGGCCTCCCCAGGTTCCAGAGGCCCTCTCGAGGCTGAAAAAAAGCCCTGTTTCCAGCCTTCCCGAACTTCCAGCAGCCCATTTTTTTGCCATCCCTGAGCCTCCGTGCACGCCCTGTACTTACCTGCATCCAAAATGGGCTGTGTGGCGGCTCCTGGGAGGGGCAGGGTAGGCGGGGCCAGCCAGGAGTGGGATTTGGGGATTCTCTGAACTGCACAGAATCTTAGCTAGAGTTTGTCCTGTACCCTTGCGAACCCCCAGCAGCCCACCCCTGTCTCTGCCCCTGTGACTCTGGATGATTAGGGGATTGGAGGCTAAACCATGTGATGAATGTTTGCATGGAAATGGGAATGTCTAATCTAAAGGATGAGGGGTGACATGATAGCAGTCTTTCAATATTTGAGAGGCCATCACAGAGAAGAGGAGATTGTTGGAAAGAGTGCAGAAACAGCACTAAAAATGATTAGGGGGCTGGAGGCTAAGCATATGAAGAATGATTTACAGGAATTGGGTATGTCTAGTCTAGTGAAAAGAAGGACTGGGGTGGCATGATAGAATAGAATAGAATTTTATTGGCCAGGTGTGATTGGACACACAAGGAATTTGTCTTGGTGCATATGCTCTCAGTGTACATAAAAGAAAAGATACGTTCATCAAGGTACAACATTTACAACACAATTGATGGTCAATATATCAATATAAATCATAAGGATTGCCAGCAACAAGTTATAGTCATACAGTCATGAGTGGAAAGAGATTGGTGATGGGAACTATGAGACGATTAATAGTAGTGCAGATTCAGTAAATAGTTTGACAGTGTTGATGGAATTATTTGTTTAGCAGAGTGATGGCCTTCGGGAAAAAACTGTCCTTGTGTCTAGTTGTTCTGGTGTGCAGTGCTCTATAGCGTCGTTTTGAGGGTAGGAGTTGAAACAGTTTATGTCCTGGATGTGAGGGATCTGTAAATATTTTCACGGCCCTCTTCTTGATTCGTGCAGTATACAGGTCCTCAATGGAAGGCAGGTTGGTAGCAATTATTTTTTCTGCAGTTCTAATTATCCTCTGAAGTCTGTGTTTTTCTTTTTGGGTTGATAACAGTGTCCCAGTATCCGAGGAGCTCCTGCAAGAATGAGAGGTTCACATTATTTCCCAAAGCATCAAAAGGCAAGACAAGAAACGATGGTGAGAAACTAACCAAGGATAGAAGCAAACCTAGAGCTAAGGAGGAAACTCCTAATGGGGAAAGCCATCAACCAATGGAATATCTTCCCTTCAGAAGTTGTGGGTGATCCATCGCTGGAGGCTTTCAAAAAGAGACTGGACAGAAGTAATGGGTGGAAGCTTGTTAAAGAAAGATCCAATCTACAAATAAGGAGAAAATTTCTGACCATGAGAACAATTTTAATCAATGAAATAAATTAAATAGAGTTGTGGGTGCTCCATCACTGGAGGTTTCCAAGACTAGACTGGACAACCATTTGACTGGGATGGTATAACACCTCCTGCCTTGAGCAGCGGGTTGGACTAGAAGATCTCTGAGGTCTTTTCTAGCCACATGATTCTATGTTCTATGAATCAGTCCAATTAAACTGGGGATGTTCTTCATCCAGTACTTTTTATTTCATGTTTTAATCGGACAAAGCTTTCCTTTCCCCATTTTTCTCTTCCCCCATCTTCAGTAAAAATTGGCCAGTCCTAAAATTCCTCTCCTTCAACTCTCTATTTTGCAGATTTTTCTTTTTGTAATTATTTCCATGCTTTTTTATGATCAGAGTTTTATGGCACAGTTTTTGCGCAGTTTTTGCGCAGTTTTTGCGCAGCTTTCCACACTGCTAGCTAGCACTACATAGTTGAATGAGAATGCTTGTAACAGCAGAAATGGGGAAGGTACCTCCAGCTTCATAGATTAGAGTTGCCGCTGGATTTTTAAAATAAAAACAACATAAACCCATTAGCCATTGCTGCGCTTTCAGTAACAATTTGCACCACAACCAGGCTTCCAACTTATTAAGGCTGACATCAAACCTCTTTGTAATTATTCCTTTCACCCTTTGATCAATACTACAATAAAATTAATTCTCTGGAGATGCTGATTGCTTTATGGTGGTCTGTACCTAGCAACAGCCCAGCCTAGTGTTAACAAAAGAAAAGGGAAAGAGAAGGAAAGGGAAGAGAAGGGAAGGGAAGGGAAAGAGAAGAGAAGGGAAGGGAAGGGAAGGGAAGGGAAAGAAAGAAAGAAAGAAAGAAAGAAAGAAAGAAAGAAAGAAAGAAAGAAAGAAAGAAAGAAAACCAAACCAGACAGCCAGATTTTGTTTATACTCATTTGTTTAATCGAACACAATTTGTTCTTTTTTTAAACTTGCAATTGAACTGCTATTTATGGCTATACGAAAATATCTGGAATAACAATTGAGATATTTTAAGTATAATAGAAACTCAGATGTAAAACATCTACCCGGGAAAGTAAACAATGTCCAGTTAATACTTCTGTATCTTTATTATAGGTTAAGTAGTATAATCCGATCTTCAGTTCATTGAATAAATGGGGCTGTTTGGCCAAATATGAAAAAGAAGCTTATATTTTTATTTTGAGTAACCAGTTTAATCTGGAAATGAAGCCATTTCCCCCTCCCCCCATTAGAGCCTAATGCTCAACCAGGTTTTTTTAGTCCTTTGTCACTTACTTGGGCATTGGAAAAGGTCTAGAACAGGGGGGTCAAACTTGTGGCGTCACATTGTCATCACATGACGTATCGCGACTTCCCCCCCTTTCTAAAACAGAGGTGGGCGGGGCCAGCATCTGACGCATCTGGTCTGTGGGCCGCAAGTTTGAAAGCTCTGGTTTAGAACAATCAGTCTGAAGGATCATTCAAATTGTGTTGAAATATCTGTTTGGATACGGGACAACAATTCACAGCTGCATCTCTGAGAGTTGTCACTGCTGAAATTAATTTAATCCAAGTGTCTGTGGAAACTGTTTTGATTCCTCCTCCTTCTTTGAGAAAGGGAATTCAGGGGACCGTATCTTCAAAAAAAGCAAAAATCTCTAGTTCAGAATATTGATAGTTGGTTCTAATAACACAGAAAGGAGGGAGGGTCAACGTCTTCTCCAAAACACCCAAGAGCAGGACAAGAAGTAACAGATGGAAGCTTCTGAAGAGATCCAACCATGAACTAAGGAGAAATTTCTTGATAGTGAAAACAATTAATTCGTACAATGGATTGTCTTCAGAGGTTGTGGGTGCTCCATCACCGGAGGTTTTTAAGAAGAGATTGGACAACCACTTGTCCAGAATGATATAGGGTTTCCTAATTAAGCAGAAGGTTGGAGTAGAAGACCTCCAAGGTCCCTTCCAACTCTGTTATTCTGTGATACTAATTCTAATGGTGAAGGATGCAAGCATCTTAGTAAGAACACACCTAGAATACTGCATCCAGTTTTGGTCACCACACTATAAAGAAAGATGTTGAGACTCTAGAAAGAGTGCAGAGAAGAGCAACCAAGATGATTAGTGGACTAGAGGCTAAAATATATGATGAACAGTTGCAGGAACTGGGCATGGCTAGTCTGGTGAAGAGAAGGACCAGGGCAGACAGGATAGCAGTCTTCTAAAATTTGAGGAGCTGCCATAGAGAGGAAGGGGGTCAAGCTATTTTCCAAGGCTCCTGAAGGCAAGACAAGGAATAATGGATGGAAACTGATCAGGGAGAGATTCAAATTGGAAATAAGGAGACATTTTCTGACAGTGAAAGCAATCAGCCAATGGAACCGAAGTTGCCTTCAGAAGTTGTGGGAGCTTCATCTCTGGAAGCTTTCAAGAAGGGACATGATTGCAATCTGTCACAAATGGTGTAAGGTCTCCTGCTTGAGCAGGGGTTTGGATTAGATGACCTACAAGGTCCCTTCCAACTCTATTAATCTCCATCTCTCAAAGCAAGGAGAGACTGGCTTCTAGGCAGAGAGAGAATAAAACCAACATCTCCTGAAACCTCAGAAGATTTGGTAGGCTGTGGAATGTTCAGAATGTTAGAATGTCTCTAAGAAGCAAATGTTTCAGTTCCAGTTTTCACCAAGCAAATCCTGGAAATTCAAGAGATTCAACATACTTTCAGATTTTGTCAGCTTTCCTGTGGTCTGCATCTGTGCCCTCATTTTATAGTCCGCCTATCCAGAAACAATGAACAATTCTGTGGGAGGGTAGAAGACAGATATGTCACTTGCTTGATGAAGTCCAAGGAATGAGATGATGCATTGTGAGTTAGCAATCTGCTATACAACACTTTTTTTTTCCCTGGGCATTGGAATGCACTGCTTAATTTTATTGTACCATGTAACAAGGTTTTGATGGCAACGTCTCTGCTCTGGAAAAGGATCCAGAACAACCTGAGGCCTTCTTCCATGATGTGGGAGAGCTAGAACATCCAAGGTTCAGAATTGAAATTCTCTCTTCTGAAACTCCAGTTCAAACTCATCTTGGATCAACCGTTGGGTTTGTCCAAACATTTTTTCCGAGCTGGGCAAAAGGCAATCTCTCCATCCCGGATGAAAACTGTTGGGAACATATTTGCTAAAGCTTATGAGTCAGTCAGAGTCTTGGAAATAAACATGTTAACCATCGTCTGCATATATCAAGCGAAGGAGCCAAGTCACCTTGGTGTTCTCCTGCTCCACCTTGATTTCTGGCTTCTGGATTTTGTTAATAATTCCTTGCTTGGTCTGGTGGGTTTACTGGAGGCTCTCAATATGAAAGCTGTCTCTTTTTGCTGTTGAGCTGCACCAGAACAGGAGTTTATTCTACTCCACAGTTGACTGGGAAAGAACAGACTTGCTGCATTCGTTGTACGTTTACATTACGGCCTTTGGTTGGGCTTTACCCAGCTGGAAGCTGAAAAATATAAAACACAAGTGGAAATAATGCATTGCACGGCTAGTTCCTAAATCTGTAGAAAAATCTGGTCAGGTAAGGAGAACCTTTCCGCAAACAAATCACAGAACAAGCACTGGAACAAGAAAGTTATAATGTCTGGTAACCTAGGCAGATAAAACAACTTCTATGAAAAAAAAAAAGCTAGGCATTGTTGGAATCTTGGGGCATTTTGACTTAAGATGCTTATTTTTACATAATAATGCAATCTATTATCCAACAACTAGAAACACATGCAGTTCGGTGTGTTTCACACACGGGATTCTACTCCAAACATAAAATAAAGCAGACATCGTCTCCCAATGCTTATTTGGCAATAAATTGGCTTGCTTCTAAACCACTATGGGAATCTTCAGTGTAGCTTCTTTCCAGAAACTAAGAGGGCTTCTTTGTTGGAAGCATGCAGGATGGATTTACACAAAACAATGTAAAAAAGACGTGGAGACTCTAGAAAGAGGGCAGAGAAGAGCAACAAAGATGATGAGGGGACTGGAGGCTAAAACATATGAAGAACAGTTGCAGGAACTGGGTATGTCTGGTTTCATGAAAAGAAGGACTAGGGAAGACATGATAGCAGTCTTCCAATATCTCAGGGGTTGCCACAAAGAAGAGGGAGTCAAACTATTCTCCAAAGCACCTGAAGACAGGACAAGAAACAATGGGTGGAAACTAATCAAGGAGAGAAGCAACTTAGAACTTAAGAGAAATTTCCTGATAGTGAGAACAATTAATCAGTGGAACAACTTGCTTCTAGAAGTTGTGAATGCTCCAACACTGGAAGTTTTTAAGAAGATATTGGATAACCATTTGTCTGAAGTGATGTAGGGTTTCCTGCATAAACAAGGGGCTGGACTAGAAGACCTCCAAGGTCCCTTCCAACTCTGTTATTCTATTCTATTCTATCTACAACAAAACCTTATTTCGATCATAGACCAGCACACCTGAAATGAACAGGAGGGCCCCTTCCCAACAGTAAGATTCTATTCCTGTATGATCTCCTTTAGTTCTGAAGCATCTGATGGGTGGCTTAGGGATGAAATTTGATCTGGACAAATCTTGACACTGTTGTTAGCCAACTCAGTTAATCCATTTCATAATGGAAGACATGAAAGACGATTAATGCCAACCGAGTTCTCCAGAGGCATCAGAAAGATACAGCTCCACATTTGCGAACTGCAGGATCTTCTCTCTGAGCAATTGCCACCCTCTGTAATTTCATTAGCATTATTAATCCCACATTTGTGCTAATCATATCTCCATAGGGGGCCTGTTTTTCCAACATAGATACCCGCTTCATTTTGCATATGTGTCATCTCTTTGCCGAGAAAAATCTTGACGCAGCCGCAACAGCTGATTGCCAGCAAGAGATCATCTTCTCCCTTGATAGACCAGCTGGGGCATTTTGTCAAAACACAACATGGCCCACTGACTCAGCCTGGGCCACACAGAAGGCAAGAAGTTTGCGCTCAAGCCCGTGCCGAGGAAATTTCCACGTCTAAGAACGAAAGCACAGGGTCTTTCGCTTTTTAAAAAAATCAATGTTCCCCAGGCAATTTATATTAACAGCTGTGTAAACTATGCAAGAATGCGTACAAAGGCTCCATATATTAGAAGGTGTTAGTAACATAAAACTTGGATATTTTTCTGCAGATCTTTCTTTCTTTCTTTCTTTCTTTCTTTCTTTCTTTCTTTCTTTCTTTCTTTTTCTTTATTTCCTTCCTTCCTTCCTTTTAACCCATTGAAAATGCCAGGGTGGAATATGGTCTTAGTAGAGCAGGTAATTAAGTGAGTGGCATTTTTATGCAGTTGCATCTCCAGCTGGGTGGGAGGGGGATAGATTTATGTTGGACCCAAGAGAAAGGAGGTTCTATGAAAACATGCATGGCCCACAATTCTCAAGGAAAGACAATAACTGTCTCTTCTCTACATCCAAACCCTTGAGTTCATCTCCCGATGGTAGAAGATGGACTCGGTCCGAGAGGCTGAAGGATTCTTGCTGCCATTCAGGTGTCTTCTGTTTTTCACACTGGTTTTCCAGATTTCCACAAAATCCTGAAACTTCAATGAAAGCAGGGGTGGGCTTCAAAAATTTTAGCAAGGGGTTCTCTGCCATGGGCGTGGCCTTGGTGTGTGTGGCCTAGTTGGCCTCCTGCACCATGGGGAGGATGTGTTTGCCCTCCCCGGGCTCCAGAGGCTTTCCTCGAGCTTCCGGGAGGGTGAAAATGGCCTCCCCAGGCTCTGGAGGGCTGTTTCCAGCCTTCCTGAACTTCCGGTAGGCCTGTTTTTAGCCCTCCCCGAGCCTCCGTGTGCATCCTGCACTTACCTGCATCCAAAATGGGCTGCGTGGGGACTCCTTGGAGGGGTGGGGTGGGTGGGGCCAGCCAAGAGTGGGATTTGGGGGTTCTCCAAAGTGCACAGAATCTTAGCTAGAGGTTCTCCCGAACCCCTGCGAACCCCCAGGAGCCCACCCCTGAATGAAAGGATAAATCTACCTCCGATTGGCAGCAATAGGTTGCAAATCATGCTATCGTTATTCAAAGAACACCACTTTGCAATGTTGGCACGACAATGTCATATAACATAACATAACATCAGAGTTGGAAGGGACCTTGGAGGCCTTCTAGTCCAACCCCCTGCCCAGGCAGGAAACCCTATACCATCTCAGTCAGATGGTTATCCAACATTTTCTTAAAAATTTCCAGTGTTGGAGCATTCACAACTTCTGAAGGCAAGTCGTTCCACTTATTAATTGTTCTAACTGTCAGGAAATTTCTCCTTAGTTCTAAGTTGCTTCTTTCTTTGACCAGTTTCCACCCATTGCTTCTTGTTCTACCCTCAGGTGCTTTGGTGAACAGCCTGACTCCCTCTTCTTTGTGGCAGCCCCTAAGATATTGGAACACAGCTATCATGTCTCCCCTAGTCCTTCTTTTTGTTAAACTAGACATACCCAGTTCCTGCAACCGTTCTTCATATGTTTTATCCTCCAGTCCCTAATCATCTTTGTTGCTCTTCTCTGCACTCTTTCTAGAGTCTCAACATCTTTTTACATCGTGGCGACCAAAACTGGATTCAATATTCCAAGTGTGGCCTTACCAAGGCATTATAAAGTGGCACTAACACTTCACGTGATCTTGATTCTATCCTCTGTTTATGCAGCCCAGAACTGTGTTGGCTTTTTAACAGCTGCTGCACACTGCTGGCTCATATCTAAATGGTTATCCACTAGGACTCCAAGATCCCTCTCACAGGTACTACTATTGAGCAAGGTACCACATATACGGTACTGGTGCATTTTGTTTTTGGCCTAAATGTAGAACCTTACTTTTTCCACTGTTGAATTTCATTTTGTTAGATAGCGCCCAATGTTCAAGTCTGTCAAGATCTTTCTGTAACTTGAGCCTATCTTCTGGAGTGTTGGCTATTCCTGCCAGCTTTGTGTCATCTGCAAATTTGATGAGTTCCCCATCTATCCCCTCGTCCAAGTCATTGATGAAGATGTTGAAGAGTACTGGGCCTAAAACAGAGCCTTGGGGTACTCCACTGCATACTTCCCTCCATGTGGATGTAGTTCCGTTGAGGACTACACGTTGAGTGCGGTTGGTCAGCCAGT
Organism: Ahaetulla prasina; assembly: GCF_028640845.1. Classification (NCBI taxonomy): domain Eukaryota; kingdom Metazoa; phylum Chordata; class Lepidosauria; order Squamata; family Colubridae; genus Ahaetulla; species Ahaetulla prasina. The sequence goes on from NC_080551.1 coordinate 9,777,179, forward strand.
TACGAATCCATCTGGTGGTGGTGCTGTCTAACCCACATTTTTTTACTTTATCTAGTAGTAGGTTATGGTCTACTTTATCAAATGCTTTACTGAAGTCCAAGTAAATTATATCGACAGCATTCCTCTGGTCTACTAATTTTGTCATTTTGTCAAAGAATGCGATAAGATTAGTCTGGCATGATCTGTTTTTGACAAACCCATGTTGGCTTTTGGTTATTACTTTGTTTGCTTCTAGGTGTTCGGTGATTCTTTGCTTGATTATCTTTTCCAGAATCTTCCCCGGTATTGAGGTCAGACTGATAGGTCTGTAGTTTCCTGGATCTGTTTTTTTTCCTTTTTTGAAGATGGGAACTACATCAGCTCTTTTCCAGTCCTCTGGCAGCTCCCCTGTGCTCCAGGATCTTTGAAAGATATAGTTCAGTGGTTCTGAGATCACGTCTGCCAGTTCCTTCAGAACCTTGGGGTGTAATCCATCCGGTCCTGGTGATTTGAACTCGTCTAGGGTAGACAGGTGTTCACTTACCATTTTCTTCCCTATTTTAACTTGTGTTTCTAATCTGTTTTTTGTAGTGCTGTTTTTGATAGGTTGGATAGGTTGGAATGTCATGCGTGATGCCACTGTTTGGCCATGACACCTATGCATATGTTTAACCTGGTCAGGGAAGGAGCTAAATAGGGCTGAGGTTAATCTTAATTAGGTTTTCTAGGACGTAAGATGAGGTGCAAATTCAGCCCTGCGAATTAATTTTGAACGGAATGGACTGCTGTATCTATCTTTGGAACAACACGTAACAATTATATTGCTTGCCACCCAGCTTGGTGTACTTCTTATTTTATAGCTGTGATAAATCTAATCCCTGCCCTCAAGAAATATACCATAGAGAGTGTCATGCCCCTGTCGGAGTCTGAATCTGAAGGGAAAGAGGAACGGCTGACAGAGAGTAAGAGAGTGGATCAACTGGCTGTGGAGAAAACTGGGGAAGAGCAAAGTCAGGCTGGGCAGAGCAGGGGAGAGGTAGAACAAGGGAGAGGGGGTTCAGATGAAGACCAAGGCCCACCCCCTCCTCATTCTAGGCAACGCAGGGAGGAACAGAGAAGAGAGCAACTGGGATGCGTGGCTTACGAGGGAGGAAAGGGACCCGATCATCTTTACAAGGCACAGCTGTTGCTGGAGTTTAAAAGGAAAGACAAATGGGAGGGGTGTTTGTCAGGAACAAACGCTGGGTTTATCTGGTGTTTCTTTGAATCCTGACATCCTCCCAACTTGCTTGATTTATGGCAGTGCTACTTTACTTGTGGAATTCCTTATTTTGCCTGCCCTGCCGGATTAATTACCTTGTCTTGCCTTTGAATTTTTTTTCTTAGAAGTTTTCTGCTTACAACATTTGGGACTGAAGTATTGCCAGCCAAAGACTATGACAGGTTGGTGGAAGAGCTCTCTCCAGGCCAGAGAGTTGAAAGGGACATTGGGGGCACAGTTGGTGATAATAAAGGGATTCATATCGGTTCTCTGGCTGTGTTGACCTTGTGTCACCCCCTGGGTCATCAGAGAGAGTAAAACCAGGATAAAAGAATACAGACTAACAATGTTAGAAGGGATCTTGGGAGGTCTTCTAGTCCAACCCCCTGCTCAGGCAGGAGACCATATCCCATTCTGGACAAATGGCTATCCAATCTCTTCTTAACACCTCCAGTAGGAGCACCCACAACTTCTGGAGGCAAGCCATGAGGAGGAGGAGGATGATTATTTCCTACTATAGAATCATCTATTACAACGTCCTTCCTGTTGTAGACTACTTCAGCTTCAATCGCGACAATACACGAGCACACAATAGATTTAAGCTTAATGTTAACCGCTCCAATCTTGATTGCAGAAAATATGACTTCAGAGTTGTTAATGCTTGGAATAAACTACCTGACTCTGTGGTCTCTTCCCAAAATCCCCAAAGCTTCAACCAAAAACTGTCTACTATTGACCTCACCCCATTCCTAAGAGGTCTGTAAGGGGCGTGCATAAGAGCACAAACGTGCCTACCGTTCCTGTCCTATTGTTTCCTTTCGTTATATCCAATTAATATAGTTATTACATACTTATGCTTATATATATGCTTATATATTATATAGTTATTTCATGCTTATGCTTATATATACTGTGTGACAAAATAAATAAATAAAATAAATAAATAATAAATAGTGCTGGTTTGGGCTGGAGAACTGAAGTACAAAACATCTGCTGCCCCACATTGCCCAGTTGAATTAAGTAATTAGGAGCAGCACGAACTCAAGTGGCTGCCCTCATGATTATTGTTAGCGCGGCAGCTCCAACATTCCGCTTCTGTCTTCTGCTGTTTTTGTGCCTGCGGTTCCACCCTCCATCTTTTCTTAATTTAATTCCTTAATGTTGACATTGCTGATGGGCCTCTGAATCGATCGGATGTGCTCAGTGAGAGAAAAGAAAACTCATCTATTGCTGGATGCTTACAGTGAAGGTCGGCACTTTTAGAACAGCTCCATGAGAATAGGCAGCTCTGTGTGTTCGACATGCTGGAAAATTACAAGCGAGCTGTCGATTTCTTCGCCTGTAACAGTGTCTGGGATCAATATGGGAAGACACTAAATGATGCAAAGACCGTTAGAAAGGAACAGATGAACCTGGGTGCCGAACCCAACCAGGATGACTTAGACAATGAAGGACAACAATAAAGAGAAGGAAGGGTTACAAAAGACTACATCCACTGGAAATTAGCAAAATCTTGTATTGGGGTTTTATTTCTGTAAGTCACCAATAGTCCTTGTGAGTGAGCTGGGCAACCCAGTACAGTGGTGGGTTTCAAATTTTTTTACTACCGGTTCTATGGGCGTGGCTTGGTGGGCATGGCAGGGGAAGCATACTATAAAATCTCCATTCCCTTCCCACTCCAAGGGAAGGATACTGTAAAATTTCCATTCCCCCCTGATCAACTGAGACTCGGGAGGCAGAGAGTAGATGGGGGCGGGGCCAGTCAGAATTTTTACTACCGGTTCTCCAAACTACTCAAAATTTCCGCTACCGGTTCTCCAGAACTGGTCAGAACCTGCTGAAACCCACCTCTGGTTTGGACTAGAAGACCTCCGAGCAGTGGTGGGATTCAACCAGTTCGCACCACTTCAGGAGAACCGGTTGTTAACTTTTTGAGAAGTTTGGCAAACTGGTTGTTGGAATAAATCATTAGGGCAGAGAATCAATTGTTAAATTACTTGAATCCCACCACTGCCTCCGAGGTCCCTTCCAACTCTATTATTTATTTATTTTTATTTTTTATTTATTTATAGAATAGAATAGAATAGAATAGAATAGAATAGAATAGAATAGAATAGAATAGAATAGAATAGAATAGAATAGAATAGAATTTTTTATTGGCCAAGTGTGATTGGACACACAAGGAATTTGTCTTGGTGCATATGCTCTCAGTGTACATAAGAGAAAAGATATTATTTTGTCACACAGTATATATAAGCGTAAGCATGAAATAAATATACAATATATAAGTATATATATAAGTATGAGTATCTAATAACTATATTAAATTGGATATAATGAAAGGAAACTATAGGACAGGAACAGTAGGCACTCTTGTGCTCTTAGGCACACACCTTATAGATCTCTTAGGAATGGGGTGAGGTCAATAGTAGGCAGTTTTTGGTTGAAGCTTTGGGGATTTTGGGAAGATACCCCAGAGTCAGGTAGTTTATTCCAAGTATTAACAACTCTGTTACTGAAGTCATATTTTCTGCAATCAAGATTGGCGCGGTTAACATTAAGCTTAAATCTATTGTGTGCTCGTGTATTGTTGAAATTGAAGCTGAAGTAGTCTTCGACAGGAAGGACATTGTAATAGATGATTCTATGAGTTAAACTCAAGTCATGTCGAAGACGGCGTAGTTCTAAATTTTCTAAACCCAGGATTTCAAGTCTGGTGGCATAAGGTATTTTGTTGTATTCGGAGGATTGTATTCTGTTAGAATTTAGATCTCTTTCTTCCTTTCTTACACCTGCTAAGGGTTGCAATCCTCTTTTATCTCTTCCTTCCATTTGTTCATTGTGGACTTGAGTGACTTCCCCTCCCAAAACACACACCTGAGATAGCTCCTGGGAAAGAAAAACTTGTATGTCCTAAAACTTCTAGGGAAATGTCTAGTGTTTATAATGAATAGCCAGGAGAGAGGGAGGGGAGAAGATCCAATTTCTCCAATTCTCGGTTACACCCATAATGCTTTGACATGGAGCTCCTGGACCTTTCTCTTAAAGGAGTTCAGAAGACAGTACATAGAGATTATGTGGAGACACAGAACAAAACTGAGGAAGTGCGCTGCTGACATACCAGCATTGAATTGTTTGGGAGGTGATCCACTTGTTTATTTCTTTTTGCAAACAAGAATCCATTCGTAGCTTGGCTGCTTTCCAAGTCAGTCTGATTAGAAATAAACTAGCCCGTGCTTGCTAGGAACATAATAGGGAATAAATATTGCTAACAGTTCAGTTTTCACAAGGTTTTTTTTTTTAAAACCAGCCATAATAATCTGGGAAATATATCCACAGCAGATATTCCTATGTTAAATGTGTCTGGTGTTCATGGTTTGGTGCTTCTTGTCTGGAACACCTCAAAGAGCCGACATTCATGGTTTCGTGCCTAAGGAACAAAAATAATTGCTACCAACCTGCCTTCCATTGAGGACCTGTATACTGCACGAATCAAGAAGAGGGCCGTGAAAATATTTACAGATCCCACACATCCTGCACATAAACTGTTTCAACTCCTACCCTCAAAACGACGCTATAGAGCATTGCACACCAGAACAACTAGACACTAGAACAGTTTTTTCCCAAAGGCCATCACTCTGCTAAACAAATAATTCCCTCAACACTGTCAAACTATTTACTAAATCTGCACTACTATTAATCTTCTCATCCTTCCCATCACCAATCTCTTTCCACTTATGACTGTATGACTGTAACTTTGTTGCTGGCAATCCTTATGATTTATATTGATATATTGACTATCATTTGTGTTGTAAATGTTGTACCTTGATGAACGTATCTTTTCTTTTATGTACACTGAGAGCATATGCACCAAGACAAATTCCTTGTGTGTCCAATCACACTTGGCCAATAAAAAATTCTACTCTATTCTATTCCATTCCATTCCATTCCATTCCATTCCATTCCATTCTATTCTAAGGAGAGACTAGATCTCACTCTCTCTTGGTTTCTAGCCTGGTGCCTTTAACTATTACACCCAACTCATTCTCACTGCCGCTACTGCTACTGTAGCAAAGAAAAGAATGTCTGATGCCACTTTACTAGGACTCAAGGGAAAGGACACAATTCATCACCATCATAATTCGTTGAATCAGTCAAAATCATTTCCCACAGCTTGGAAGTTCCCTTCAATTAAACAGCCATCATATTTTAATTTACAATTCATCATATTTTAAAATACAGTTATTTCTAGTAAGTCAAGCCTTCGTTGAGTCTAGCTCAACTCGTTTCAACTTCTGGGATAAACCCATCGAGAAACCATCTTCTTCTGGAATAGGTTTCTGAATTCCTGGTCAAACCTTGGTATTTTCTAGTCGTCTTCCGTCAAAATATTAAAGAGATTCCACTCAGTTTCTGAGAACAGACAGGATTCTGTCACCTGCTGAGACAGTAAAACTGCTTATTAAAAACAGAAATGGTGCACACGGTCTTTTAAGAGGCATTTCCAATGCTGTGGTTGTGACACATCCATCTATTAGCTAACAAAGAAAGAATGTAAGCTTCCCTAACTGTTCCCCTGTAACAGGTTTGTCTTTATTTTTATTTATTTATTATTTATTTATTTGTCAAGTACGTATTAGATAATATATATAAGTATAAGCAGGAACTGAATACATGAAATGGATACGAATAAAAGGGAACATTAAGACAGGGATGGTAGCAATGGTGGGATTCAGCCAGTTTGCACCACTTCGGGAGAACCGGTTGTTAACTTTCTGAGCAGTTTGGCAAACTGGTTGTTGGAAGAAATCATTAGGGCAGAGAACCGGTTGTTAAATTGCTTGAATCCCACCACTGGGCAGTAAGCACGCTGGTGCTCTTATGCTCGCCCCTTACAGACCTCTTAGGAATGGGGTGAGGTCAACAGTAGACAGTTGAAGCTTAAAGTTTTGGGGGTTTGGGGAAGAAACCACAGAGTCAGGTAGAGCATTCCAGGCATTGACCACTCTGTTGCTGAAGTCGTATTTTCTGCAGGAGTTTGGAGCAGTTTACCTTGAGTTTGTATCTATTGTGTGCTCATATACACAAATACACAGAATACACATATACACAAAGCTATACAAATCCATTGCCTAAAACTCAGACCAAGAGAACTTGAACCAACAGTAGATTATTTGTAGGATTTTCCGCAAAAGGCTTAAGGACTCAGAACCCGTTGCGATAATTTTACCCTCTTCCCAAAGATTTAAATGTGCTGAGTTGGCAAGACATCATCTTCTCAATGAGACACACACACACCCCTTGCATTGTTCCACATCCTCTTGGGTGAAAAATATCACAAGTGTTGCAAGTCTGGGAAACTGGATGTGAAGAAAATCCGAAGTGACTTGGTCTGTTGGCAACTGTTACCAGACATCTTTCGGATAATTTGGCTGCCTCCCTCCCCTTCCCTCTCGACACAAAACCTTCTCAATGCTGTTGGCAGGTTCCTTTGACTTGGACATGATTAATGGGCCAATCTCACACTAGGAACGGGTTTTCTCTACCTTGGAAACATCCCGTTGCTTCTCTTTGTTGGGCTCCACTCACTTTGTTAGGGTTTTTTTTCCCAGAATGGCTGAAGGCCATCCATCGCTTTTCAGAACAACAAAAGCAGAATGATAGAGCTGTCATTGTCCAGGGAAACATGTCTGCCCTTTCCTGTTCCAAGAGTCCCTTGAAGAACGCAAGTTTTACAACGGTTGGGGGAAAAAAATGGTGACCTTCCTCTTTATGCAAAGGGAGGGGGGAATCTTTTTTTTAATCCACATATGGGGGAAAGCTTGCTCTTTATTTATTTATTTATTTATTTATTTTTTGGAAGGATACGGCTACTCCAGGACTTTAAGCATCTTGATTGCTCTTGAAATTGAGCCACCTGCACGAATGCTTTACCTTTTACCTGCAGGCTGAGATCCCACTTTCATTTCAACCTTCCTGTTGAAGACTACTTCAGCTTCAATCACAACAATGCACGAGCACACAATAGATTTAAGCTTAATGTGAACCGCTCCAATCTTGATTGCAGAAAATATGACTTCAGAAACGGAGTTGTTAATGCCTGGAATGCACTACCAGACTCTGTGGTCTCTTCCCAAAATCCCCAAAGCTTTAACCAAAAGCTACCTACTATTGACCTCACTCCATTCCTAAGAGGTCTGTAAGGGGCGTGCATAAGAGCACCAACATGCCTACCGTTCCTGTCCTAATGCTCCCTTTGATTGTATCCAATTTCATATAGTTATTACATACTTATGGTTATATATATGCTTATAAATCGTATAGTTATTTCATGCTTATGCTTATATATACTGTTGTGACAAATAAATAAATAAAATAAATAAATAAAATATATTGCCACTTCTGGCCAACTAGGTCTATTCTATTAAAGGAAAGGAGGGCGAGAAGGGGCAGGAATTTAGGGGCAAATATTTAGAAGTGGTATTCAGCCGGTTCAAACTAGTTCTCCCGAACCGGTAGCAGAGATTGCAGGTGGGCCTACCCACCTGCCCCGGTGCTATGCTGTCCTATTTAGCCACTTTTTTGAGGTCAGGCGCATGCGCGGAAGGGGCGCGTGGGAGCAAAGCACATGCACAGGCCGGGTGCATGCACGAAAGTTGCACGTGCATGCGAAGCGAGTGTGCGCACGGCAAACAATATCTGAAGCCCGCCTCTGGAAAGATTGCACTCTTTTGGCTGGGAGGATGAAGGGAATCAGAGTTGAAGGGCTGAGGATGGGAAGAGCATCCCACAAGTCCTCAAAGTGAGCATTTTAAACTATTAACCTAGGTGTCAGGCCTGGAAGCCATACTACCTTAATATGAAATGAATATGAAGAGTGTTGGTCCAAGAACGCTGCCTTGGGGAACGCCGCTATTGACATAAACAGGATTTGATAGGGCACTGCCTATTTTGACCACTTGTTGTCTGTTTGACAGGAACGCTGTTATCCAATTGTGGAGGAGTCCAGAGATGCCGTAGGATTTATTTTTAGGAGAAGTTTGTCATGTACCACAGAGTCAAAAGCTTTACAGAAGTCTATGTAAACTGCATCTATTGCTTTGTCCTGATCAAGATTTGTAGTCCATATGTTTTTGCAGTGATGAAGTTGTAAATTACAGGATAATTTTTTTCTGAAACCAAATTGTTTATTAGAGAGTAGGTTGTTTGTTTCTAGGTGGAGGGTGATGGATTGATTGATGATTGATTCCATTACTTTGCAGGTGACACAGCATAAAGAAATTGGTCTGTAATTTTCAACTAGCCTGAGGTCTCCTTTTTTTGAAGACAGGGATGACCGTGGCTAGTGATCATAGTTTGGGAAGGGAGCTGGTCCTGAAAGATTTTTCAAAGATTATGCTTAGGGGTTCTGCTATAACAGTGGAAAGCTTTTTTAAGAAGTATGCACATAGACCATCAGGTCCAATCGATAGAGATGGTTTTAGTTTGCATAGAGCCTTTTCAACATTATCTTCTGTGAAATCTATTTGTGTTAGGTCGTTGTAATCATTGTTGCCGTCAGGATCCAGGCCTGTCACAATCCTACCGTGGGAAGTTGAGAGGGGGGATTGCATGAGTGAAGTAGAATTAGCCATAACAAAACTTCGCAGAGAAGTTCAAGGCCATGGTGTCTGACAGCTGTGCTGAGAAGAACGTGGTGGTAGTCTTTGTACGTGAAGGAACTGATTGAAGCAGTGGTGGACATGTGGGACAAGTGGGCAAGGTCTTGAAGTTTCTTTTGGGTGAGGAAAACCCGGAAGCTCTCAGATTCGGGTTTTCCCAGATGTGCCAGTTGTTGTTGTTGTTGTTGTTAGTTGCGAAGTCGTGTCCAACCCATCGCGACCCCATGGACAGCGTTCCTCCAGGCCTTCCTGTCCTCTACCATCCTCTGGAGTCCATTTAAGCTCATGCCTACTGCTTCAGTGACTCCATCCAGCCACCTCGTTCTCTGTCGTTCTTCTTTTCCCCTCAATCTTTCCCAGCATTAGGCTCTTCTCCAGTGAGTCCTTCCTTCTCATTAGGTGGCCAAAGCATTTCAGTTTCATCTTCAGGATCTGGCCTTCTAAAGAGCAGTCAGGGTTGATCTCCTCTAGAACTGATTTGTTTGTTCGCCTTGCAGTCCAAGGGACTCGCAGGAGTCTTCTCCAGCACCAGAGTTCAACGGCCTCAATTCTTTGGAACTCAGCCTTTCTTATGGTCCAACCTTCACAGCCATACATTGCAATTGGGAAAACCAAAGCCTTGACTATACGCACATATATGTGCCGATACAACATCTCTAATAAAAGTTAGCTTTGAGGAATTGCAAGCCTCGGAGTTAGATTTCGTTGGCGGTGTTACTTGGAACCCTGACATTAGGTACATTTCAATTTCAGTTCAGAAGCATGATATGAATAAGTTCAGCTTTGCAAATACCAGGAGGACACTCAAAAGGTTATCTTATTTAAACAGGATCAGGTGTGTGTTTGTGTGTGTCCATATGTAGGACACTGAATCACAGAGTCAGAAGGGACCTTGCAGAAGTTCTAATCCAACCCTTTGCTCAACCAGGAGACCTTATACCAGGGGTGAAATGCTCCCGGTTCGGACTGGATCATTCAATCCGGTAGCGATGGCGATGGCGATGTGGGTTTCAGAGAACCGGTAGCAAAAATCCCTGCCCCCACCCCCATGCCCAGCTGAGCTGCGTGATCATCAGAGGTTTGTTTTTTTTTTAACTTTTTCTTCGGCCAAAAAAATGCTTTTCAGAAGCTTTTAAAAGCATTTTTTACAACCTCTTCCACCAAAATCCAATTTTTTTTACTACCAGTTCTGTGGGCATGGCTTGGTGGGTGTGGTGTGGCTTGGTGGGCCTGGCAGGGGAAAGGTACTGCAAAATCTCCATTCCCACCCTCTCTGGGACCAGCCAGAGGTGGTATTTGCCGGTTCTCTGAACTACTCAAAATTTCCGCTACCGGTTCTCCAGAACCTGTCAGAACCTGCTGGATTTCACCCCTAGTATGAACCTGGTACAGATAATGGTACCTGAGACTTTTTAAATTATGTAGAAGAGACTTGGTTCTTTGAACATCATAGAACGTAAAAGCAACCTGACCTGAATTGATCTGGAAAAGGAATGCATGCTAAACAGATGGATTCAATTGGGTATCCTTACGGTGATAGAGCTACAGATTTAGCATAGAATTATTTTCAATGTTTATCCAATATCCCCAAGTAAAATGGACTATATGAAGAATTACACTTTAGTATCCTCCAGATAGTTTTAAAACAATTCCCTGAACTTTTTGCCATTGGCCCTGACATCTGAGGCTGATGGGAATTATATAGATAGTCCTCAACTTATGACTGTAATGGAGCCATCATGGTCATAAACGATAATGGCTGTAAAGCATGCACGTGACTGATCCAATTTTACAACCTTTTTTTTGCAATGGTCACTAAGCAAATCAATTGTTCACTATGGGCTGGTTTTGACAAAAACTGGAATTAAATGCTGGTTTTTGAGAAAAACATTGTAAATCCAAGTCAGATGACTATGGGATGTTGCAAAAAGCTAAAAATGCTAGTTGCTGAGCCCCCAACATGGGGTCACCTGATTAGGGAGAAGGGGCAGCTTTTGGAACTTCAGAGTTGGATTGGAAGCAACCCCAAAGGGAAGTCCGTCATAATTTCAAATGGTTGCTAAAGTGAACACTTGTAAGTCAAGGACTTCCTGTAATTGAAAATATCTCAAGAAAACAGAAATGGTCTATCACAGTGATGGCTAACCTTTTTGCCATCGCGTGCCAAAGTGGGTGGAGTGCGGGGTTGGGTGTCATGTACGCGCGTGCCCAAATCCATAATTCTATGTGCCCACACCCACGCATGCGTGTGCGATCCCCTCCTCCACGCAACGTCACAGTTGGCCTGGTAGGCCCATTTTTTGCCCTCCCCAGGCTCCAGAGGCTTTCTAGGAACCTGGGGAAGGCGAAAACGCCCTTCCCCACCCCACAAAGGCCCTCTGGAGGCCAGAAACGGCCCATCTGCCAACTTCCGGTGGGACTGGAAGGCCCATTTTTGGCTCTCCTCAGGCTCCAAAGCCTTTCTAGGAGCTTGGGGAGAGCAAAAAATGGGCCTTCCCCACCCCTCCGGGCCCTCTGGAGGCTGGAAACAGTCTGTTTCCCTACTTCGGGTGTGCCCAGAAGGCCGAAAATCAGTTGGCCGGTGTACACATGAGCTGAGTTCGCGTGCCCATCGATATGGCACCATGTGCCACCTGTGGCACGCATGCCATAGGTTCACCATCATGGTTCTATCTGCAACCTGATGTCTGATTCGTAAGCCCAGTTCCCTATATTTCTAGGAGCATCAACTCCCAATCGTTACTCCCACAGGCCCCCAGTACATTTACTCAGAAGTTAATCCTGAGAAGAATTGAATTCACCGCAGATGTATTACACACAGGCTGATAAATAGACTTTACTCTCAAAGTCAGCCAGCTTTTATCAACAGCTCAGAAAACTTGCAATTTTATTATCCTTTCACCTTGACGCTGGAGCAGGGCGATACATTTCTCCTCCCTGCGGATTGGCAGAGATAAATGGGAGAAATTTCTTTGTGATTACATAATGTGAATCCCGCTCAAAGATGAGTGTTAGCCACCTCTATGTTTTCCAGTTTCTAGTCAGGCAGGGTATAAAAAAAATGACTAAGGCTAAGTGCCTCCAGGCTCAGCCGCAGTTCATGCAAACAATACCATAAAGGTATTTGCAAGAAATGACATTTTCATTTCCTAAGCATATTTGGCTATAAATTCCATACTGGGTTTATGAGCATCACAAAGGAAGGAGTGCACAAAAATTAAGTGTCAAGGCAGGGACATTGTTCTATTCCCTTTGTTAGTCTGAGCTCATAAGCTTTGCTTTCTCCATCCATATAGACTCTGCCTGCCTGCCCTCAAGCTCTTCATTGTCTTCCACAGAGTTTCAGAAAGTTGGTTTATTATTTGGGGACTCCTTTTATAATCCGTGAATGTAATTCTCTTTGTTTCTTCTCCCTTCCCGTTTTTGCAAAGATTTGCTCTTTCCTACGTTCAGGGCTCAGCTGCTGGGGGTTCGCAGGGGTTCGGGAGAACCTCTAGCTAAGATTCTGTGCAGTTTGGAGAACCCACAAATCCTACTCCTGGCTGGCCCCACCCACCCCTCCCCTCCCTTCTCAGGAATCCCCACGTGGCCCGTTTTGGATGCAGGTAAGTGCAGGATGCGCACAGAGGCTCAGGTAGGGCGAAAAATGGGCCTACCAGAAGTTCAGGAAGGCTGGAAACAGGGCTATTTCCAGCCTCCATAGGGTCTCCGGAGCCTGGGGAGGCCTTTTCCACCCTCCTGGAGGTTCGAGGAAAGCCTCTGGAGCCTGGGCAAAAACTCCCCCCACCCTTTCTAATGCAGGAGGCCGACTAGGCCACGCCCATCATGGCCACGCCCATGGCCACACCCACCCCGCCTACATTTAAATCACTGGGGTTCCCTTATATATTCAGTCCCAACTGATTGACTAAGTTGCCTTTGGTTGGGTTCACTCAACGCTGAAAACAAGAAACCGAGAACATAGATTAAAACGGTTGGAAGGAATCTTGCAGGTGTTCTAGTCCTGCCCCTTGCTTCAGCAGGAGACCTTACAATTTTGGACAAATGGTGGTTGAACCTCTTCTTGAAAAACCTTCAGTGAAGGAGCAGCCCCAGCTTCTGGAGGCAAGTCGTTCCACGGTTCCATCCATGCCTGACTGTAAATCCAGGAGGTTAATGTATTGTCTGAATCAGCCAGTGGAAGATAAAGGACATATGGGCAACGTTGCTTTGGCTCATCCTGAGAGTTATTGCTGATCTCTCATCCATGATTGTTTATATGCAAAGTATATTTCATTTATAGGTACCATGAATACTCAGAGAAGAGCAACCAAAATGATTAGGTGACTGGAGGCTAAAACATATGAAGAACAGTTGCAGGAATTGGACATGTCTAGTCTGATGAAAAGAAGGACTAGGGGAGATATGATAGCAGCGTTCCAATATCTCAGGGGCTGCCACAAAGAAGAGGGAGTCAAGCTATTCTTCAAAGCACCAGAAGGCAAGACAAGGAACAATGGATGGAAATTAACCAAGGAGAGATTGGACCAAGGGTGAAATGCTACCAGTTCATTCCAGTTCAGGCAAACCGGTAGTGATAAAAACTACCGGTTTGGGCAAACCGGTAGTAAAAAAATGCTTTAAAAAGTAAAAAAAAAAAAAAAAGGTTCCGATGATCACAGCTGTGCTGCGCGATCATTGGAACCTCTTTTTTTACTTTTTTAAAGCATTTTTTTTACTACCGGTTCAGGCGAATAGGTAGTAAAAATGCTTTAAAAAGTAAAAAAAAAAAGTTGTCCACGCCCACCCAGTCACATGACCCCACCACCACCAAACCACGCCCACAGAACCGGTAGGAAAAAGATTTGCATTTCACCACTGGATTGGACAACTACTTGTCTGAAATGGTATAGGGCAGTGATGGCTAACCTTTTCCGGACTGAATGCCCAAAATGCACACATGCACGCCCAAACCCCCAAAATACAATGTGCGCTTGCATGCACCCCACCCCCATGCATGGCCCCCCACACATGTCCTGTCCCAGTGCATGTGCGCCCCTGCATGTGCCCTGCCCCCCTGCCCATGTGCACAGGCCCCCCGTACCCTCGCTCATGTACAGCAGAGACCCGAAGACCAGCTGGTTGTTGGGAAGCACACACACATGCACGGCAGAACTGAACTGGGGTGACGGCTCATGTGCCATTAGAGAGGGTGCTGCGTGTCACCTCTGGCACACGTGCCATAGGTTTGCTATCATGGATGGTGCCATGGTGATGAACCTAAGGAGCCATATCGGTGGGCACACAAGCACTGCCCTAGCTCAGCTTCGGTGCACATGTGCCGGGCAGCTGATTTTTGGCCTTCTGGGCACACCGGAAGTAGGGAAACAGACTGTTTCCTGCCTCTGGAGGGCCTGGGAGGTGGGGAAGGCCCATTTTTTGCTCTCCCCAAGCTCCTAGAAAGGCTCTGGAGCCTGAGAAGAGCCAAAAACAGGCCTTCTGGTTTCACCAGAAGTTGGCAAATGGGCTGTTTCCGGCCTCCAGAGGGCCTCTGGGGTGGGGGGAGTCTGTTTTCGCCCTCCCCAGGCTCCTAGAAAGCCTCTGGACCCTGGGGAGTACGAAAAACGGGCCTACCAGGCCCACCGTGCCATCGCGTGCCAAAAGCGTGGAGAGCATGGGAGGGTTGCGCACGCATGCGCGGAGGGGCGGGTCGGATTGAATTATGGGTGTGGACACGCAAGCATGCAAACCCCCCCCACACACACACACTGCCCCCACTTTTGGCACATGACAGCCAAAAGGTTAGTCATCACTGGTATATGGTCTCCTGCTTGAGCAGGGGGCTGGACTAGAAGACCTCCAAGATCCCTTCCAACTCTGTTATTCTGTAGTGAATTTATCTTTCACCATTGAAAAAGTCAAGAAGCGCCTTTGTCTCAGAAATTCACAAAGAATATGCTTGTTCTTAAATATAGGCCAGGAGTGGAGCTCTTCAGTCTGAACCTCTTCCTGGGGATTTCTGAATCATCCCCAGCCCTCATCCTTGTATTGGTTATAGGTATTATTTATTCTATCTTGCTGGAGGGAATCCGGTGCAAGCCGAAGAAGGAAAATGTCTGGATGAAAATGTTCTGTTTCTGTCTTGCATACCGTAAAGTGGAAAAAGTCTGAACCATAACTTTGGTTCTGACCGCAGATTCATGACGGGTTTCACACAGGGTGAGGCAGTCTTCCACCGGAAAGAAAGTCCACCATTCAAAATAAACTTTATGCAAATTCTTCGGGCAGCTGGCTCAGTTGCGACGCCGCTGCCAAAGGCTGGTCAGCTGTCCTTACTTTCCCAGATCGAAAAACTAGACAGTCAGGCCAGGGACCGATGGTTGGTTAACGGCAAGCGTTGCCATTTGGGAGATTTTGAAATGGTGGTACTGGTTGCCCCCTCCATGGCTTTGGAGCGGTCACTTCTCTGCAAGTCAAAACTTGCAGAGCCTAGTTTCTGTCTTGCATACCGTAAAGTGGAAAAAGGGCCTCTGGTGGCTCAGCAGACTAAGTCTGTCTGTTATTAACACAGCTGCCTGCAATTACTGCAGGTTCAAGTCCCACCAGGCCCAAGGTTGACTCAGCCTTCCATCCTTTATAAGGTAGGTAAAATGAGGACCCAGATTGTTGGGGGGGGCAATACAAGTTGACTTTGTATATAATATACAAATGGATGAAGACTATTGCTTAACACAAGTGTAAGCCGCCCTGAGTCTTCGGAGAAGGGCGGGATATAAATTCAAATAAAAATTAAAAAATACAATAAAAATAAAATAAAAAAAACGGTGGGAGTGGAGAATTTGGAGATCAATCAGTTTATAGCAACAGCGCTTAGACTTATATACTGCTTTATAGTGCTTTACAGCCCTCTCTAAGCAGTTTACAGAGTCAGCATCTTTCCCCCAACCATCTGGGTCCTCATTTTACCCACCTCGGAAGGATGGAAGGCTGAGTCAACCTTGAGAATCAAGAATAGAAGTGGTGGCAGTCAGCAGAAATAGCCTGCAATACTGCATTCTAACCACTGTGCAGGCAGGAAGGAAGGAAGGAAGGAAGGAAGGAAAGAAAGAAAGAAAGAAAGAAAGAAAGAAAGAAAGAAAGAAAGAAAGAAAGAAAGAAAGAAACAAACAAGCAAGCAAGCAAGCAATAGACTTACATACTGCTTCATAGTGCTTTATAGCCCTCTCTAAGCGATTTACAGAGTCAGCCTTTTGCCCTCAACAATCTGGCTCCTCATTTTACCCACCTCGGAAGGATGGAAGGCAGAGTCAACCTTGAGCCTGGTGAGATTTGAACTGCCAAATTACACGCAGCCGGCAGTCAGCAGAAGTAACCTGTAGTACTATGCTCTAACCAGTGTGCCACTGCGGCTCTTTATGTTGCTCCTCGGGCTCTGCTCTCTGAGACAAGCACTCAGGAAAAAGGTCCAGCAGAAAACAGGACTCCCAACTTTTGCAGGCATACAAGAAACTCAACTAGACTAATAAATCAAGCAAACATTTGTGTCTGTAAAGTCCCTATGACCATAAATGAAGGTTCAGGTTATTTATGCACAACTGGTTCAATGACAAAAAAACTAACCAAGTTTAACACTTAAGTAAAGTTAGCACATGGCAGCCAATGCAACTGCTAGTAGAGGCATCTGATAGAAACCACGATGGTGTCCCTTCATCAGGAATTTAAGTGAACTATATAATTACAGTACATGGTGTGACTAATGCAAATTCCATACTTTTTTCTCCTTTCTGGGGTAACCACCTGTCTAGTGTGACATTCATGGCTGCAAGGTATTTCATGGATCTGGTTGTGAAGTGTGAGATCACAGCTGGCTGGGATGCTTGCTTGCTAGTCAAGCAAATTTCAGGCCCGATTTGAAAAATATGGACGGCTTGAAAAGGGAGTGCAGAAATAAGTAGATAAGGAGGACGGTTACCCTCATTCCCATCCTTAAGTAATAGCAGTCAAACAATTAAATATGAGCCAGCATTGTGTGGGGCAGCCAAAAAGCCAATGCAATCCTAAATTGCATTAACAGAGGAATTCAATCAAGATCAAGTGAGGTACTAATACCACTCTATAAAGCCTTAATAAGACCACACCTAGAATACTGCATCCAGTTTTGGTCACCACACTATAAAGAAAGATGTTGAGACTCTAGAAAGAGTGCAGAAAAGAGCAACCAAGATGATTAGGGGACTAGAGACTAAAACAAATGAAGAACAATTGCAGGAACTGGGCATGGCAAGTCTAGTGAAGAGAAGGACCAGGGGAGACGTGATAGCAGTCTTCCAATATTTGAAGGGCTGCCACAGAGAGGAGGGGGTCAAACTATTTTCCAAAGCACCCGAAGGCCAGACAAGGAATAATGGATGAAAACTGATCAAGGAGAGATTCCACCTGGAAATGAGGAGAAATTTTCTGACCGTGAAAACAATCAACCCATAGAACAGAAGTTGCCTTCAGAAGTTGTGGGAGCTTCATCACCAGAGGCTTTCAAGAAGAGACTGGACCACCTCCTATCAGAAATGGTGTAGGGTCTCCTGCTTGGGTGGGTGGGTCAGACTAGATGACCTGCAAGGTCCCTTCCAACTCTGTTAATCTGTTAATAAGTGATGCATTAGCTGTGGGATTTTGGAGTGTAAATGAGTCCCAAGAGAAACAGATGGGCTGCAAGCAACAGATTCATGCTTATGCTTATATATACTGTTGTGATAAAATAAATAAAATAAAAAAAACTGCTTGAATTGCTCATTTCAGCTCTAGTGCATCTCATGTTGGTGGCAGATGGCCTTCAATCAAGCTCTAGATAGTGGGCCAGTGGCGAAAGTGAGCAAGGACTGTATTTTCCTTTTCTGGCACCTTAGTATCTCTTCTGGGCATCACGTCTTCCGGTTTTCTTATGTACTCTCTTCTTATCCTCTCTCCCTTTTCTTCTCCATCTAAGAAACGAGATACATAGCTCTTCTAGAACCTGGATTTTTATTATACACTGATGATGTTACCTAGTTTGGTCATGAAACATCTGCAAGAAAACCACCAAGCTCAGAGAGCACCAAGGCCCCCACAGCCTGAATTATTCTCTGGCAGAGGACTTTTGAAATAAGATCAAGAGTTGGGTTTGGCCTTTGGACCGCCAGTTGCCCATCTCCTTATGAAAGCCAACAACAGACCCCTCCCTACCCACTCCAAGAACAGTAAAGAAGGAAACACTGAAGTCTGGCAAAAATGAAGTAGACATGTGGAAAATTAGGAAGATGGTTTCAGGCAGGAACTGTGGGTGGAGGTCTTAGGAGAAGAAGGGCAAGACATTTGCATGGTGAAAAAGAGAAGTACATGGACAGAAAAGTAAGAATGAAAGGCATGGACATCTATGGAGATTCTCAGTCTTCCAGGTCAGGGGTCTCCAACCTTGGCAACTTTAAGCCTGGTGGACTTCAACTCCCAGAATTCCCCAGCCAAGGTTGGAGATCCCTGCTGTAGGAGATCAAGTTCAGCCATTAGCTCAGAGTAAACATAATTGAAGCAGATGGATCAAGGAATTCTGGGAGCTGAAGTCTGGCAGGCTTAAAGTTGCCAAGGTTGGAGACCCCTGATCCAGGTCATGGTTGTCGCAAAGGTTGTTGCAAAGGTGCAACTGGACTTTGTGTTTCCTTGAAGACATTTCGCTTCTTATCCAAGAAGCTTCTTCCGTTCCATTCCCCACTATTCAGGCAGAACTGAAGAAGTTTCCTGGATGAGAAGCGACATGTCTTCTAGGAAAAACAAAAATGCCTTTTGAAAAAGCACCGTTGGGAAAGGCGTGGACAGACTGCTTTGAAAGAGTCATCAAGTTGAAGGAAACAGGGAAGCAAAGTTAGAGGTTTTGATTCGGGTGTATCAGACCCGATACGGAATATTTCCCAAGGGACTGTAGGAAGTTAGCACCCACCCCTCTCCTAGGAAAATGAGATATTAGGAAATATTAAAAGGGCAGAATATTTTCCCTAAAAGGGAGGCAGAAACTCAACACCCCCACCCCCAATGGGCCATTAAGGCCTGAGCCAGTCCATTCTACATAACAAAGATCTACCTCCTTCAGGCAGAGCCATAGAAGGAATTGCCCGAAGTGCTTTCATTACAGCATCTGACAGCCAATCAGAATACAAGCTCAAATTCCAAGCCCAACAGAGGATAAAAATCTTTCTCTCTCTCTCACCTATGTGCCTTTTTTGTCCAGGACCTCAAAACCATGTGGTCCTGTCCACCATTAAAAACCCTCTTTCTAATCAGCCACCATGTTTCCAGTCTCTTTCTCCCCACTTGGAACTGAACCCAGATGGACATTTCTTCCAACAGGACACGAACGACTAGCCTTGTGGTGCGACTGTAACAATCTGGAACTGAACACACTCAAAACTGTAGAAGTGGTAGACTTTAGGAGAAACCCTTCCATACTTCCACCTCTCATAATACTAGACAACACAGTATCAACAGTAGAAACCTTCAAATTTCTAGGTTCTATCATATCACAAGATCTAAAATGGACAGTTAACATCAAAAACATCATCAAAAAAGGACAACAAAGACTGTTCTTTCTGCACCAATTCAGAAAGCTTAAACTGCCCAAGGAGCTGCTGATCCAGTTCTACAGAGGAATTATTGAGTCTGTCATTTGCACCTCTATAACTGTCTGGTTTGGTTCTGTAACCCAACGAGAAAGACACAGACTTCAGAGGATAATTACAACTGCAGAAAAAATAATTGCTATCAACCTGCCTTCCATAGAAGACCTGTATACTGCACGAATCAAGAAGAGGGCTGTGAAAATATTTACAGATCCCTCACATCCTGGACATAAACTGTTTCAACTTCTACCCTCAAAACGACACTATAGAGCATTGCACATCAGAACAACTAGACACTAGAACAGTTTTTTCCCGAAGGCCATCACTCTGCTAAACAAATAATTCCCTCAACAATATCAAACTATTTACTAAATCTACACTACTATTAATCTTCTCATCGTTTTCATCACTAATCTCTTTCCACTTAGGACCGTATGACTGTAACTTTTTGTTGCTATCACTAAGGGTTAAATTGCAACCTATGACCATCATTTGTGTTGTAAATGTTGTACCTTTGATGAAGGTTTTTTTTTCTTTTTCTTTTCTTTTCTGAGAGCACATGCTCCAAAACAAATTCCTTGTGTGTCCAATCACACTTGGCCAATAAATTCTATTCTATTCATAGTCATCTATACAATCTCACCACTTTTTTGCAGTATGTATGGTTTCTAAAGGGCAGACCAGAAGGCAATCTGGGTGAGGATAAATTGGATTTTATTCCATGCAAGCATTAGCGAGCTGCAGGAAACCAGGAAGCCCAAGGTGTCCCTTTTTTCCTTACCAGAAATTCTGCCTCTTTGCTGCCAAAACATATTTGACATTTATATTTTAAAAGGGCATCTCATGTAACAGTTCTGTTCCATTTAAATATCCATATCCTCCCCTATTTTTGTTTCAAATAGCTCCCTATTTACTTTCATTTCCTCAGCCCTCTCTAGAAGTGAGAAGGACACGGGGCATGGTTTTATTCTTCCTTTCTCCTCCCTTTCCTGCTGTTACTGTTAACAAAGCATTAATGGAACAGATGTTATGGCCTCCGTTTTATGGGATCAACCAACCTTTGTGAAATGAAATCAGCTACAGAAATGGTCTGCTAATTCCAAAGGGAAGTCGGAGTCTACTAAAAAGACCATGCCTCAACCAGATACTCGATTCCTGGTTCGCACTGATTTAATCAGCAGATATTTATTTATTTATTTATTTATTTGATTTGATTTTTATACCGCCCTTCTCCCGAAGGACTCAGGGCGGTGTACAGGCAAGATAAAACCAGCAATACAAATATACAAGTTAAAATATCATTTAAAAAACTTATTTAAAATTAGCCTGAAATTAAATTACCATAAACTAAAAACCCCGTTTAAAAATTAATAAAATTTCCCATTAAAAATCCAATTTAGGCCAGCCCCGCGCGAATAAAGAGATGAGTCTTTAGTTCGCGACGGAATGTCCGAAGGTCAGGTATTTGACGTAGACCCGGGGGAAGCTCGTTCCAGAGTGTGGGAGCCCCCACAGAGAAGGCCCTTCCCCTGGGGGCCGCCAGCCGACATTGTTTGGCGGACGGCACCCTGAGAAGTCCCTCTCTATGGGAGCGTACGGGTCGGTGGGAGGCATGTGGTAACAGCAGGCGGTCCCGTAAGTACCCAGGTCCTAAGCCATGGAGCGCTTTAAAGGTCGTAACCAACACCTTAAAATGCACTCGGAAGGCCACAGGCAGCCAGTGCAGTCTGCGCAGGAGCGGTGTTACATGGGAGCTACGAGTAGTTCCCTCTATCACCCGCGCAGCTGCATTCTGGACTAACTGAAGCCTCCGAGTGCACTTCAAGGGGAGCCCCATGTAGAGAGCATTACAGTAATCCAAGCGCGAGGTAACGAGCGCATGAGTGACTGTGCATAAGGCATCTCGGTCAAGGAAGGGGCGCAACTGCCGAACCAGGCGAACCTGGTGGAAGGCCCTCCTGGAGACGGCCGTCAGATGATCTTCGAAAGACAGCCGATCATCCAGGAGGACACCTAAGTTGCGCACCCTATCCTTTGGGGCCAATAACTCGCCTCCAACAGCCAGCTGCGGCTGCAGCTGACTGAATCGGGATGCCGGCATCCACAGCCACTCCGTCTTGGAGGGATTAAGCTTGAGCCTGTTTCTCCCCATCCAGACCCGTACGGCTTCCAAACACCGGGACAGCACTTCAACAACTTCATTGGGGTGGCCCGGGGTAGATATAATAGATAGATAGATAGATAGATAGATAGATAGATAGATAGATAGATAGATAGATAGATAGATAGATAGATAGACAGACAGACAGACAGACAGACAGACAGACAGACAGACAGACAGACAGACAGACAGACAGACAGACAGAATTCTTTATTGGCCAAGTGTGATTGGACACACAAGGAATTTGTCTTTGGTGCATAAGCTCTCAGTGGACATAAAAAGAAAAGATACGTTAGTCAACAATCATAAGGTACAACACTTAATGATAGTCCTAGGGCAGGGGTGGGTTCTACTTACTTTTACTACCGATTCGCAATGTGAGTGCACAGATCATCCATGATGACGTCTGGGCAGGTGGGCGGAGTCTACCGCCACTTTGACTACCAGTTCGCAAGACCTGGGAGCAACCCACCACTGTCATAGGGTACAAATAAGCAATCAAATCATACTAGGAAACAATATTAATCGTAAGGATACAAGCAAGAAAGTTACAGTCATACAGTCATAAGTGGGAGGAGATGTGCAATCGGAATGATGAGAAGATGAATAGTAATGCAGACAGTGAATAGTTTGACAGTGTTGAGGAAATGATTTGTTTAGCAGGGTGTTGGTGTTCGGGGGGAAAAACTGTCCTTGTGTCTAGTTGTTCTGGTGTGCAGTGCCTCTGCCTCTCAGCATCCATCGGTATTCATCTGGCTAGCGTCCTTGCAGCAAACAGCAAAGAGCAAGGTAAGTGTCAGCACGTTATCGCAGCCTGATTTAGCACAAACAGCTGATTGGTGGGAGATCAGCCTCCCAAATACTGCCAATTAGCTGTTCCAGGCTGCAGGGATCACCAGAGCCCATTGCAGACTCTGCGTGTTGCATTTTTTTGGCCTCCATGCATCTTGTTTTTGGCCTTCCATTGCTCCATTTTAGACCCATTCCAGTCTGTGCGGATCGCCACAGCACATCGCCGCCAATTGCCGCCTCCATGCGTTGCATTTTCAGCCTCTGTGCATTTATTTATTTATTTATTTATTTATTTATCAAATTTATATACCGCCCTATCTCCCGAAGGACTCAGGGCGGTGTACAGGCATTTAAAACACATAAATACAATGTAAGAAATATAGAAACAGTTAAAAAACTTATTCTAAACGCCTATTAATTTAAAATTAAAAATATAAAATAAAAGCCAATTTAAAAACCAGTAATTTAAAATTTAAAATTTAGCTCAGCCCTGCACAATTAAATAAATGTGTTTTAAGCCCGCGGCGGAAGGTCCGGAGGTCCGAAAGCTGACGAAGACCGGGGGGTAGTTCATTCCAGAGGGTGGGGGCCCCCACAGAGAAGGCCCTTCCCCTGGGCGTCGCCAGACGACATTGCCGCGCTGACGGCACCCTGAGGAGACCCTCTCTGTGAGAGCGCATGGGTCGGTGAGAGATATTCGGTAGCAGTAGGCGGTCCCGTAGGTAACCCGGCCCAATGCCATGGAGCGCTTTAAAGGTGGTCACCAGCACCTTGAAGCGCACCCGGAAAGCCACAGGTAGCCAGTGCAGCCTGCGCAGGATGGGTGTTATACGGGAGCCACGGGGGGCTCCATCTATCACCCGCAGCCGCATTCTGGACTAACTGCAGCCTCCGGATGCCCTTCAAGGGGAGCCCCATGTAGAGAGCATTGCAGTAATCCAGGCGCGACGTCACGAGTGCGTGAGTGACCGTGCATAGGGCATCCCGGTCCAGAAAGGGGCGCAACTGGCGTACCAGGCGAACCTGGTAGAACGCTCCCCTGGAGACGGCCGTCAAATGATCTTCTAGAGACAGCCGTTCATCCAGGAGGACGCCTAAGTTGCGGACCCTTTCCATCGGGGCCAATGACTCGCCACCGATGGTCAGCCGCGGATTTAGCTGACTGTACCGGGATGCGGGCATCCACAGCCACTCTGTCTTGGAGGGATTGAGCTTGAGCCTATTTCTCCCCATCCAGACCCGTATGGCCTCCAGGCACCGGGACAGCACTTCGAAAACTTCGTTGGGGTGGTCCGGTGTAGAAAAGTACAGCTGGGTGTCATCCGCATACAGCTGGTACTTCACACCGAAACCACTGATGATCTCACCCAGCGGCTTCATGTAGATGTTGAACAGGAGGGGCGAGAGGATCGACCCCTGCGGCACCCCACAAGTGAGGCGCCTCGGGGCCGACCTCTGCCCCCCCGTCAACACCGACTGCGACCGGTCGGAGAGATAGGAGGAGAACCACCGATAAACGGTGCCTCCCACTCCCAATCCCTCCAACCGGCGCAGCAGGATACCATGGTCGATGGTATCGAAAGCCGCTGAGAGGTCTAATAGGATCAGGGCAGAGGAGCAACCTCATCCCTGGCCCTCCAGAGATCATCCACCAACGCGACCAAAGCCGCCTCCGTGCTGTAGCCGGGCCGAAACCGGACTGGAACGGGTCTAGATAGACAGTTTCATCCAGGTGCAAGGGAAATTGATATGCCACCATACTCTCTACAACCTTCGCGGCGAAGGGAAGGTTGGAGACCGGCCGATAACTAGATAACAAGGCTGGGTCCAGGGATGGCTTCTTGAGGAGGGGCCTCACCACCGCCCCTTTCAGGGCAGGCGGAAGACACCTCCACCAAAGAAGCGGTCGAATCGCCTGGAGCCAGCCTCGTGTCACCTCTCGAGTGGCCAGCACCAGCCAAGAGGGGCACGGGTCCAGTAAACACGTGGTGGCATTCAACCTACCCAACAACCTGTCCATGTCCTCGGGAGCCACAGGGTCAAACTCATCCCCAACAATGTCACCAAGACCGCCTCGAGCATCTCACCCGCATCACCGCAATCTTGGTCCAGACCATCCCGAAGGTGAACGATTGTATCGTATAGATAACCGTTAAACCCCTCAGCACGCCCCTGCAACGGGTCGTCCCGCTCCCCCTGGTGTAGGAGGGAGGGAGACACCCAAAACAGGGCGGCTGGGCGGTTATCTGCCGATGCAATGAGGGAGGAGGCGAGCTACGCCGCTTCCTCAATGCCACTAGGTAAGTCCTAGTATAGACTTCACTAGTGTCCGATCAGCTTCGAACGGCTAGACCTCCAGGAACTCTCTAGGCGTCTTCTCCGGCGTTTCATCCTCTCAGCTCCTCGGAGAACCAAGGAGCCGGTTGGGACCTGCGCCGGGTCAGAGGCCGCAAAGGCACGACACGGTCTAAGGCCCCGCCGCCCGCTCCCAGGCCGCAACAAGTTCCTCAGCCGAGCCGTGAGCCAGACCCTCAGGAAATGGCCCAAGCTCCGTCCGGAACCCATCCGGGTCCATCAGGCGCCTGGGGCGGAACCAACGTATCGGCTCCGCCTCCCTGCGGTGGTGAATGGCGGTCAGAAAGTCCAGGCGAAGAAGAGAGTGATCTGACCATGACAAAGGTTCAATGACTATTTCCTTTAAGTCCAGATCTCTCAACCACTGACTAGAGAGAAAAATCAAATCCAGAGTGCCACCCCCAATGTGAGTAGGGCCATCAACTACTTGAGTCAGGTCCAAGGCCGTCATGGAAGCCATGAACTCCCGAGCTGCCGTCGATGACGAGCCGGAAGATGCATTATGTTTTCGGCCTCCACAGGCCCCATTTTTGGCCTCTGCGTGTCCATTTTTGGCCAGTTCCAAGCAGCTGTGATCGGGTGGAATGGATCTAAAACAGAGCATGCAGAGGCCGAAAACATGATGTGTGGAGGCTGAAAATGGCCAAAGGTTGGGGGCTGGCGAGTGGGCAGGGCTTTGGCAACATTCAGTGTATAAGATGCACCACAATTTTCACTCATTTTTAGTGGGGGAATGCATCTTATACTTTAAAAAGTACGGTAACCTTGCCAAGTCTCTTCCCGCAAAGAATTGTGTTCTCATTTATCATCTTCTATTTCTCAGTCTGAATGCCAACCGGTTTCTCATTCCTTCCATGCGAATAGCTGAGCGTTGTATATTTTTCTCAATCTCTTTCTTTGGAATTCTCACCTAGATGCATCTTCTGTCAATTTTCACCGGCCTTTCTTAAGGCCCAGCAAGGCAAGACTCCAGCACCAACCGCTGCAGGGCTCAGCTAAGTCATGAATATACCTCATTCTTCTGTTCCCTTCCAGCAGATCATGTGTCAATCAAAGACTCCTGGCGTGACACCCACGTCAAGTGAAGCCCCATGGGATTGCTCATTAGCGAAATGGAGAATGGGCTCTTAGATTCATGGATACTGTACCAATCCTTGAGCTGTCAAGAATGGTCATATTCCCCTTCCTATCCTTATTTCAAATCTCCCATCATTCTTAGTCTGGGGTTTTGTTTTTTTTTTGTTTTTTTTTATTACTTTTTTTGCAACAAACAAACAAAAAGAAAATACATTATTACACCCTTGTGCTATACATAAAAGGAAGATTTGGGTCTTCGGATATATCCTCATGATTGCCAAAATCCACGTTCTCGAGGTACAGGTACTGAAGCGTCCAATGTTCCAAGCACAAAGTCCACAAATAGTTTCCAAGTCTTCCAAAAAATATCTTCTTTATACACACCACTTCTAATTTTAATATCACATGTCATTTTATCATTTAAAGCTAATTTCCACATTTCAGAATTCCACTCTTCTATTCTAAAAATCACATCTAGTTTCCAATATCTAGCTATTATAATTCTACCTATTATAATCATAATTCTAATCAATTCTTTTTCATATTTTGTTAATTCTATTTCCTTAATTACCAACAATAATATAGTTTCCACTCTCAATGTTATTACTTTCCCCATCATTTCAAATATCATTTTCTCCAATTGTTGCCAAAACTTTTTAACCTTATCACAATTATACCACATATGTTCATAAGTCCCCAATTCCATCTCACATCTCCAACATTTTTTACTAATTTTTTTATCCATTTGTGACAATCTTACTGGAGTCAAATACCATTTCCAAACAACTTTATAATTGTGCTCTTTAATCCTTATAGATAAAGTTCTCATAATTCTACTCTTCCAATTCACATTCCAATCTGACTCTGGTATTTCAATATTAAGATCTTTTTATAAATTCTGATGAAAAAAAAAAATTACAAAGAGTGTTGAGGACAAATTGGGGGAAAAAAAATAGTCTGTGGTTTTGTTTTGCTCACACTCCCTTATTTAATGCATGGGATGGACTCAACCCACACAGGAAAATATATATATATCTTCTGTTGTTCTCTAAACATAGTTCTTATTCTCTCCAATGGAAGGGTAGCTGCTTTCCATGTTCCTTTCCAAGAAGAAGAGGATTTTTAAGGAATTCACCTGGATGGAATGGGGTGCCTTGCATTTACAGGTAGTCCTTGACTTACAGCCATTTGTTTAGTGACCGTTTGAGGATTTAGGACCATTTCTCACACGATGAAGACCATTGCAGCATCCCCATGGTCACATAATCAAAATATGCGGGTTGCGATGTCCCTGGATCTTGTGATGCCCTTTTGTGATCTTCTGACCAGCAAAGTCAATGGATGAGCCAGATTCACTTAACAACCGTGTTACGAACTTAACAACTGCAGTGATTCACATAACCATTGTGGCAAGAAAGGTTGTAAAATATTGTAAAAGAGTGCAGAGAAGAGCAACCAGGATGATTAGGGGACTGGAGGCTAAAACACACGATGAACAGTTGCAGGAACTGGGCGCGGCTAGTCTAGTGAAGAGAAGGACCAGGGAAGACAGGATAGCAGCAGGTTCTGACAGGTTCTGGAGAACCGGTAGCAGAAATTTTGAGTAATTTGGAGAACATCTGGCTGGCCCCAGAGTGGGGTGGGAATGGAGATTTTGCAATATCCTTCCCCCAGGAGTAGGGAGGGAATGGGGATTTTGAAGTATCCTTCCCCTGCCATGCCCACCAAGCCACGCCCACAGAACCGGTAGTAAAAAAAAAATTAGATTTCACCACTGCTCTATATTATCCCAAAGGTGCTCTTTTCATAAGACAACTGGACTTTGTTTTTCCTTGAAGACATTTCTTTTTTTCATCCAAGAAACTTCTTCAGTTCATCGTTTGAAAAAAAGGACTTTTGGGACAACCATGACCTGGATGACTGAGAATCTCTACAGACATCCCTTTATATTATGTGTTGTTTGTTTATTTATGTCAAAACCATCACAATTAAAATAAGGCATAGTATATGACAGGGATACCCAGCCTCAGGGCCACGGACTGAGGCTGGTCTGTGGCATGCCAGAAACCAGTCCACGCAAACAAGGCCCATCTGTAGGACGCAGGCAGCACCCGAAACCATGGAAAAACATCTGTCATGAAACCAGTCCCTGGTGCCCGAAAGGTTGGGGGGGTCACTGCTATATGAAATAAAATTTAAAATACAAAATTCAAATTAAACAGATCTTGCCCAGAAACTAGCAACATTTTAATTGTGTTCTGTTGTGCTGCCATGAGGTCCTCTGGTGCACACTAATTGGGACACAAAGGGCAGGTATAGAATAGAATAGAATAGAATAGAATAGAATAGAATAGAATAGAATAGAATAGAATAGAATAGAATAGAATAGAATTTTTTATTGGCCAAGTGTGATTGGACACACAAGGAATTTGTGTTGGTGCATATGCTCTCAGTGTACATAAAAAGACAAGATACACTTGTCAAGAATCATAAAGTACAACACTTAATGATAGTCATAGGGTACAATTAAGCAATCAAATCATACTAGGAAACAATCAATATAAATCATAAGGATACAAGCAACAAATTTATACTAATACAGTCATAAGTGGGAGGAGATGGGTGATGGGAACGATGAGAAGATTAATAGTAGTGCAGACTTAGTGAATAGTTTGACAGTGTTGAGGGAATTATTTGTTTAGCAGAGTGATGGCCTTCGGGAAAAAACTGTTCTTGTGTCTAGTTGTTCTAGTGTGCAGTGCTCTGTAGCGTCATTTTCAGGGAGGAGTTGAAACTGTTTATGTCCAGGATATGAGGGGTCTGTAAATATTTTCACAGCCCTCTTTTTGACTCGTGCAGTATACAGTATATGTGTTTACATTATGCATTTACCTACCACCGTTACAATTTTGGACACTACTAATCCGAAGGAGTTAGGCAGGGTGGGATAATTTCAGAGAAGGAAGGCAATGCAAATGGTCAGCAGGCTGAAAAGTAAGTCCTATGTGCAGGGGGTTAAGGGAAATTAGGAATATTTAGGGGGATAAAATGTAAAAGCCCTTTTCCGTGGATCTGAAGAAGTTTTGCCCAGATGGAAACCATAACATGTTCTCTGTCATTCCAGAGATTAAGTTACAGAAAGGCAGATTCTAGCAACACAATTGCAAAACCCTTCCCCAGCCCTAACAGCAATATGTGGAACCAATGAGCAAGAAGAGGTCACGAATTGCCTTTTCTTGGATGTGTTTCAGCGGAGTTTGGGCAGCCATCTGCTGAGGATGGTTTCAAGTCTGCGGATTTCTGCACCTGAGGGCCTAACTGGATCCCTGTGTGCTCAGCTGCTTGTGGAGATCTTTGTCCGCTCAGCATAGACATCTGAAACTGGTTTGGAGGCATGTTCCACTGGATGCAACTCAAGCTTTGTGAATACATTCTTGGTAGGTGCATTCATGCAGAATGCCGGAATGGGACTGGAGCTGGAATAAACCCACTTTGCAGGCAGGTAAACAAACCAAACTGTTTACTGCAAGAAGGAGCCTAGGCAGGTACAGAAAGAAAAGTTTAAAAATGATATCCTGCTCGACAGCATAATAATAGCCCATCTGCTATAGCTAGAACAGAATTCCTGAGAGGGATCCCTTGAGTCACAGCAAATAATTCATCACTTTGCACCTAATAGAAGGGACAACCCAAGGTGTTTCCTCCTCCTTCTCCTCCTCCTCCTCCTCCTCTTCTTCTTCTCCTCCTCCTCCTCCTGCTCCTCCTCTTCCTCCTCCTCTCCTCTTCTTCTTCTTCTTCTCTTCCTCCTCCTCCCCCTCCTCCTCCTCCTCTTCTCCTCCTCCTCCTCTTCTCCTCCTCCTCCTCTCCCTCCTCTTCTTCTCTTCCTCCTTCTCCTCCTCCTCCTCCTCCTCGCCACAGGCTGATAGAAAGTGTACCTGGAGGGAAGTTAACAAGAAAGGGGAAGAAAACAATCTAAGAGCATAATGTGGACAAACAATTTCAATTTGGTAATTTCCTCCTCTCCTCATTAAAATCAGAGCAATGTTCTTTTCATCAATTTTGGCTGATTCCTGCTGGGACCAAAGAAGGACTAATTGCTTGGTTAATGCAGCCCAGCTAGCTGTAATGGGGCAAACGGCAGGGGGACAAGAAGCATGAGTTTAACATAAGCTGATTGCAATTTTATTTAGAGGCAAGGCAGAATTGCAGGTGCCAGGAAACAACAGGAGGAGGAACATGAAATAAAAACCGAGCTTAAAATATATACATAACAAAGGCATCGTTAATTTTATTTCTTGAGAAGCCTGCTAATTGTTTCTTGCCTTAACTCTTCTTAAACCTCTGCCGAAAAACTAGTTTCAAGAATTACATGGCAGCGGCGGCCTGCAGATTTGTCAAGACTTTAGATGATTTGCTAATGGATGCCAAAGAATGTTCATGCTCATTC
Source organism: Ahaetulla prasina (assembly GCF_028640845.1). NCBI lineage: Eukaryota > Metazoa > Chordata > Lepidosauria > Squamata > Colubridae > Ahaetulla > Ahaetulla prasina. The sequence goes on from NC_080551.1 coordinate 9,807,534, forward strand.
TGAGAAAAGGGTCTGCTGATACATTTCATCCATATTGGAGAACTACAGTTTTAAGAGCTTCATAAAACTCAGGGGTTATCTACTGCTCAGGACTCACAACATAAGCCTAAGACTGAAAATCAGGTTTGTCAGATGCTACAACTTTTCTATCCTGCCCTACGGGAGTAGAGAGTTGGTCTCTGACAGAAAACCAGTTGAAGAAACTAGAAGCATCTGAAATGTGGATTTACAGATGGCTGTTAGGTATAAGCTGGATTGACAAAATCACAAATGAGGAGTTGATAAGCTGCCTGGGAAAGCCAAGGGAAATCATCAAAGCCAATAAAAAGCGAAAGTTAGAATATTTTGGACATGTGATGCGACACCCAGAAAAATACGACATCCTTCGCTTAATCCTCCAGGGAAAGATGGACGCAAACCAGATCCAGGCAGAAGAAGAACATCATGGCTTCAAAACCTTAAGGGACTGGTTTGGACAAAACTCAACAGCACTTTTTCATGCGGCTGTTGACAAAAACAGGATTGCCAACATGATTGCCAATGTCCGATGACGGATATGGCACAAGAAAAAGAAGGATTCAATTAGGAGAACCTATTGGTTAAGGTAAGGGTGGCTCAGGGGCTAGGACATTGAGCTTGTCAATCGAAAGGTTGGCAGCTCAGGGTTCGAATCCCTAGTGCTGCCATGTAATGGGGTGAGCTCCCGTTACTTGTCCCAGCTTCTGCCAACCTAGCAGTTTCAAAAGCACGTAAAAATGCAAGTAGAAAAAATAGGGACCACCTTTGGTGGAAAGGCAACAGCATTCCGTGCACCTTTGGCATTGAGTCATGCCAGCCACATGACCACGGAGATGTCTTCGGACAGCGTTGGCTCTTCGGCTTTGAAACGGAGATGAGCACCGCCCCCTAGAGACGGCAACGACTAGCACGTATGTGCAAGGGGAACATTTACCTTTACTGGCTAAGGTAGCCCAAGATCTCATCTTAGTAGCCCTGAAAATTCTTCTTTCTGTTGATCCTACATGGCAAGTCAGCTCTGGAACAAAAGTTTCTCATTGTGGCAATGTGCACTTTGTCCTCTTTACACAACGCTGAGCCCAACCAAACTTCCTTCAGACTTATCTATTTTCTCATCATATAAGAGGGCTATGATGGTTGGCATAACAAAGATCAGTTTCCTTGTGATTAAACAAGCCACTTTGTCTAAGATTGTTTTAAGCAACCTTTTTTCTTTTTGTTCTTTTCATAACTACGTATAGTTGTATCATTTTCTTTTGAAAACTGTGAACTGCCTTTAAAATGTCAGGGTGAGGGAATGAGTGCCAAGATATGTGTGAATTAAGTAAAAAGATTTTTTTTTAAAAAAAAACCCAGCTTGTTCTTATAAGGAAATGAAAGATAGGAGAGACACAATTCTGTGCCCAGAAGCCTCTGCAGAAAATCACCTATATGACTATGTTTTGTTTAGTTTTATTTTGTTTTGGTAATCTTTGTTGCTATTTTGCTATTTCATATCAAAAGCAGCTGACAGATCCTGTCTCTTCTGTTTCACATCTTCTTCACCTCTAGGAAGAAAACGAAACCTTGATCCTAGCAACAGCAACGTTATGAAAATATTTAGAAACACAAAGCTTTCCACGTGATCCAGAGGAAGAATGGAGGGATGAAGGTGTCACGGAGAAAAAAAGATCAACAGTTCAGCAGTTCTGTAAACAAATCGGGATAACTCAGAAATGAAAGACTGGTGTATGGTGACATCATCATCACCCAAAAGCTGGCACCACACACCTAGATTCTGACATCTAACGCAAGTATCTTTTTTTTGTTTTTGTTTACATTTATATCCTGTCCTTCTCCGAAGACTCAGGGCGGCTTACAGTGTGTAAGGCAATAGTCTCATTCTATTTGTATATTTACAAAGTCAACTTATTGCCCCCCCAACAATCTGGGTCCTCATTTTACCTACCTTATAAAGGATGGAAGGCTGAGTCAACCTTGGACCTGGTGGGGCTTGAACCTGCAGTAATTGCAGGCAGCTGTGTTTTAATAACAGGCTTCTTATAACCTGAGCCACACCGCGGATGCATGTTGTCATGCAGATGTTGACTGCTCTTCTTCTTGCAGTCCTCTGCAGATGCCGATAAGAAGTCTTTTGAAGAAATTGCAAGGCAGATTTCAATGCAATATTGAAGACTACTCCACCTCTTTTCAACCCTCGAGATGTCTACCATCCTGCTATGGAGAGAGAGTGTGAGAGAGAGAGAGAGAGAGAGAGAGACGAGGTGGTGCAGTGGTTAGAGTGCAGTACTGCAGGTTACTTCAGCTGATTGCTAGCTGTAGTTCGGCAGTTCAAATCTTACCGGCTCAAGGTTGACTCAGTCTTCCATCCTTTCCGAGGTGGGTAAAATGAGGAGCCAGGTTGTTGGGGGCAAGAGGCTGACTTTGTAGACCACTTAGAGAGGGATGTAAAAGCACTATGAAGCGGTATATAAGTCTAAGTGCTATTGCTATACCAAGACTTATCCTAACCTTCCCCAATCTGATCTTCTCCAAATAGGTTACTTATCGTGTGGGTTAATATGCTAGTTATCACCTTTCATCATTTGGGACCAAGTTACTTCTTATATCAGCTTAAACCATCCCACCTGGTGAAACAGGGAAGGTATGTTGTGGATCTCATCACTTAAAGAATTTTGACATCTGACTGCCCATTGATGAGGTTGCCTCCACCCTATTGAAGAGCATCAAAATCTAGCTCTGCCAATTGGCATGGGAGTTCTCAGAATGATAGGATCCTTGGGGTCAGTTGGTGGTTTCAAGATACTCCCTCCACCTCTTTTATCTTTAACTTTAACTTTGTCTTTAATTCTGTGTGGTCCTTGATGCTCTCTGAGCTTGGTTGTTGTTTTTGGAAGACATTTCATTACTCAACTAGGTAACATCATCAGTGCTAGTAAGGTGTGGGGTGTGTGGAAAGAAAGAGGAGGAGGAGACTATGGAGTCCTTGGTGCTCTCTAAGCTTGGTTGTTTTCTTGAAGACATTTCATTACCCAACTAGGTAACATCAGCAGTGTTCAGTAGCATCAACCAAGCTTGGAGTGCACCAAAGATGTTACAGTTCAACCCTGAGCTACACAAATTCTCTTCTATTGGTGTCTTAATTCTGTTTTTAACTCTGTTTTATGTGTTGTGGTCCACCAGCAACCTGCAAAGCTGGCAACGAAGTCAGATAGCGATGAGGCTGAGGAAAAGCGTGGGCCAGTCCTGGAGGCTGGGGAAGGCCCAGATGAGAGGTCTCCGTCGGAGGCAGAGGTGGGGCCAGGGCCATCAGGGAGTGAGATGCGGACTCTAGAGCCTCCAGAGCCTGACAGTAGTGAGGCAGAGGAACAAGAGGACCCTGTTCCTAATGCACACATGAGAAGAGCTGCCAGAAGGCAAGAGCAGCTCAAGCAAAGAGGATGACTCGAGAGTAGGGCCAAGAGATGATTGGCCCCTCCCATAAGGCTTAAAAGACCAGCGATGGCATTTGGCAGCAAAAGCAACATGTACAGCTTTGTCTTGCTGCATTTGTTTTGTATCGGTGTCTTCTGAACTTTTGCCAGGAAAGGCCTTTGGCAGTTTTCCTAATTGGACCAAGGCTGGTGATAGGACTGAGGAATTTGTGTCGGGAGGAATTTGCTTTAATTTCGTTGAACTATGCTGAGAAGGAAGTAATTCTCAGCTGATCGAATAAAGTTTGTTTGTTTTTACACTGACTGAGTTTCCTACTACCTACTTGGGCCTGGGTCACAACATCATCCAGTTTTAATCTTTTTATTTTACTTTTACATGTACTTTACTTTTACATGTACTATGACCAGAGGTGGGCATCACATAATGTAACAACGGGTTCGCCCAGCATCGAAAATGTGAGCATGTGAGCCGCGAGCAAACATGCGGCTTCAAAAACATGGCGATATAGGACGGGATACCCACCCGCTGGTTGCAACTACCGGTTCACCCAAACCGGTCCGAACCACCAGCAGTCCACCTCTGGCTATGACCTATTTTGTTTTTATTTTACCTGCTCAGTGTTGATCGTTATATGTCTATAATCTGAAACTTCTTCTGGCACAAATAAAGAAAAGAATTGATTTCTTGCTCCATGTGGTCCCGTTGATAACAGAGAAGCAGGCTGATCTAATTTCTCAGTCTGCAAATTAGTGGTGATTCTGCATACACCATTCGAAGCGTGCAGTAGTGAATAATTTTCCATTTTCTGCTCTTTCTTATAAGGGAATAATTCATATTCGAAAAGAATGTGCGTGGATAAGAGGCTGGAGTTGCATCATTGCACCTTTTCCTTCTTCCTTTGGTGAAACAGTTGGTTATGGGAATTGGGCTGGTGCATGAATAAGGAGACACATGTACTACTCTGCTCCTCCAAAAGGAACTGCTGTCCCATCTGTCAATCCATCATAATAAAGGGATCAATTGTATTCATTACAGTCCCCAGAGAGGGCAGCTTTTTCAACGCCCAGAAGACACTGCAATATGAACTCATGCATATTAAATCATGTTTAAGAGTCTGAAGGATGAGTTCAGCAGAATGAGAATCAGCAGTGCGATTAAAAAAGGGAGAGAGACAAATACAACTTTCGCTTCGTTGTTAGAAACATCATTACCAAATCACAGGAAAGTCCAATTGTACTCTTTTCTGCCCTGGTAAGATCCTACCACCAATATCTGTCCAGTTGTGGGGGAATCACAATTAAGAAACCAGCTAAACAGGTTCAAAGATGGACAAGGTAGATCCTAAAGTCTTATGAGGAGAGATTGATAGAATGATTTGATGGATGAACAGATGGACTGAGTGACAGCAAGTTGTTGTTGACTCTTTTTTTTTTAATTACATGGATCTTTTACAGATTACAGATTAACAGAGTTGGAAGGGACCTTGTAGGTCATCTAGTTCAATCCCCCCCTCGCCCAAGCAGGAGACCCTACACCATTTCTGACAGGTGGCAGTCCAGTCTATTCTTGAAAGCCTCCAGTGATGAAGCTCCCACAACTTCCAAAGGCAATTTCTGTTCCATGGGTTGGTTGTTCTCACTGTCAGAAAATTTATCCTTATTTCCAGGTTGAATCTCTCCTCATTCAGCTTCCATCCACATCTCCTACTGCTGGTAAGGAAACCACGCAAATGCACTGGGATTCAATTGTGGTTGCTTACTTGCTCTTTGTTGCTCTTCCCTGTGGCCACCAAGGTCTCATTTTCACACCCGTCACCCGTTGATCGACAGACCACAGGGCTGTCGATCAACATCCATCTCAGGTTCCTGTCTACTAGACAGATAGCAGTCCAATCTCTTCTTGAAAGCCTCCAGTGATGAAGCTCCCACAACTTCCGAAGGCAACTTCTGTTCCATGGGTTGATCGTTCTTCTCACGCTCAGAAACTTTCTCCTCATTTCTAGATTGATCGTTTTTCAGTGAAAACATTTTAAGGAAAAAGAGAGAGAATACACTCACACATATAAAAAGGAAAAACAAGTACGGAAGAGAATTGAATTAGTGCTGCCGACCACAAGGAGAAATCTATTGTTGCTCTCAATGTTACCGTTTGTAAATGTGGACCCACAAGCCATACGCCTCCTGTTTTGCCAACGGACCCTTTCATTTGGCAGCGTTCTTCCTTGTAAGAGAAGTCAAGGAGCATAACTTTCGAACCAATGGCATTTGCGCTGGATAATGCCCGAAAGATAAATGGCGAACAAGCAAGGCTATTATCCAACTCCGCGGTTAATAAATCTCTTCTTCCACAAGATGCACCACCAGATTTGAGAGTATCACTTCCACCTTGCTATCTTGTCAGCCCCATCGGTAAAAAATGGCTTCCCATTTCCAACTGATAATGAGGATAAAATGGACCAAGACTGATGAGCTAGGAAGTTGAGCCATCCATTATAGAGCTGGGTGAAGAAGAAGACAAATGTTCTCTCTCTTGTTCGACTAGCAAATCCAATGTATAATAATGATGTCATTGCTTTAAGCCTTGGATGGTCTGGGTGGGGTAGAAAGAGAAGTTGCTGATCATAATTTCAGATGGATGCCAGGTGTTTTTTTTTTCTTTCCAAATTCTGTAATTGCTTTCCATGGCATCAAAATGCCAGTGTCCTGACAACTGATTTCTCCCCCTTCCCTTAGATCCCTTGTTTGTGGGTTGCCGTGATGTTTTCAAGAGTACTAAAAATGTACTTTTTATTCCAATATCTCAGGGGCGGCCACAAGGAAGAGGGGGTCAACCTATTCTCCAATGCACCTCAAGGCAGGACAAGAAGCAATGGATGGAAACTGAACAACGAGATAAACAACTAAGGAGTCATTCCCTGATAGTGAGAACAATTTCATCAGGGGAACGGCTTGCCGCCAGAAGTTGTGGGTGCTCCATCACTGGAGGTTTTCAAGAAGAGATTTGTCGAGCCCAGCTCGGATCATGGGAGCAGCCCCTAATCAAAGATCCAAAAGGATGACATATTGGGGACCTGTTCGAGGGGTGCAGGAATCTACGTTTGGCAAGCATGAGAAAAGAATCAGCACACTGGCGGCCAGGATAGAGGGAAATAAGGGCTGGATGTTAGGAAGAGCTTCTTTAGTTCCGGGATTTAGCAGATGACGTGGCAGCTGAGGTTGTCAGACGAGGAGGGAGAGAGCGACCGGGCATCCAATCAATGGAGTAGTTCAGCCATGGGGCGGGGCATGAGCAGTGTGGGATGTTTAAAAGGAGGCTGAGAGGCAGAAGCTCTCAGCGCTGACTTTATACAGAGAGACCTCGACTTTTACTGAGACCCGGTTTGTAGCAGACCCGATAAACGAAGTCACTATCGGAAAGAAAACCAAGTTGGCTTGTTTCTTCTCACGGCATCTGACACAACTGGGGCTGAGCTAGCCGAGAAGATTGGTCAGCCATTCTCTGGATGGTACAGGGCTGCGATGACGAACCTATGGCACGCGTGCCAGAGGTGGCACGTAGAGTCCTCTCTGTGGCCATGTGCAGCAGTGGCAGCTGCTCTTGCAGGTTACATTGCACGCATGTGCACCAGACAGCTAGCTTTCAGCATGTGCACCGGCCAGCTGCTCTCTTCCGGGTTCTGGCATGCACAATCCTTGCCAGACAGATGGTCTTCAGCATGCGCGCGATAGAACCTGGAAGAGCAGCTGGCCACCACGCACATAGACACAGGCCAGGCACTCTCTTCTGGTTCCGGAGCTCCGGCACGCGCAGGTACACGCACATGTGCTCCAGTTTTAGCACTTGGTGCCAAAAAGGTTAGCTGTCACTGCTATAGGGTTTCCTGCTTGACCAGGGGGTTGGACTAGAAGACCTCCAAGGTCCCTTCCAACTCTGTTATTCTGTTTCCTTCTTTGAAGCAAATGGGTTGGACTGGAAGATTCTGAGATTTCCAGGGAACCTGTGACTTTGCTAGAACTGAGATGAAGGTCAACAAAGAAGTTTTAATTTGAGTCCCTAGGGAGATAGGGCGGTATAAAAATATGAAAAATAAATAAATAAATAAATAAATAATTTCAGCCAGAATCAAAATTATGCAAATGTACATAATTCCTTAGTGACTGATGAGAAATAAATTCATCCCTTGGAAAGAAGCGGCTTTTGGCCACTTCTTCAGAAATGTCTGTTTGTATTTTAAACACATGGATCACGGTTGCTGTGTGCCAAGATTGATGGGGCTGGGGTTGGTGCTCCATTTTCATCCAAGCAACGTCGAAAACAGATGTGAAATAGAAGAGCTGTGACTGGATCTCTAGCATCGAGACAGAAAAAGAGCAAATCTGAAAATTCAGTCACAGATCTGACAGGAGAACTTGTCTTGTCAGCAGATCAAGTCTTTGTCTGTATCTACTCTATGGAGAGTGTCCTCTAGGATAGGAGTCTCCAACCTGTTGTAGGACATCAAGTTCAGCCAGTAGCTCAGAGTAAACATAATCGAAGCAGATGGATCAAGGATTTTTCTGGCTGTCAGGTAGTGTCGGTTGTGCCTCCATTCAAAAGAAAAGGAAGGAAGGAAGGAAGGAAGGAAGGAAGGAAGGAAGGAAGGAAGGAAGGAAGGAAGGAAGGAAGGAAGGAAGACCCCAATTCCATGTTTGTAGAGAAGAGGTACTTTTTATTTTTATTTATTTATTTATTTATTTTGTCAATCAGATATAAGATAACAGGTAAAAGTATAAACATAATTTAAATACATGAAAAGAGTAAGTAAAAAAGGAATATTAGGACGGGGATGGTAGGCACGCAGGTGCACTTATGCATGTCTCTTACAGACCTCTTAGGAATGGGGTGAGGTCAACAGTAGACAGTTTAAGGTTAAAGTTTTGGGGCTTGAGTATGAACTGATAGCAACGAAAGGAAAGCAAGATCTGAGGCTAAAATTGTGAAAATTACATATTGAAAGTCCCTCCCCACCCCCCAAGGATCCTGGCTGAATAGTCCAATCCCCTGTCCCCCATGGTGTCATGTGAGGTGCCTCTTCAGATGGCCCCATCCATCTGCTATGCCAGGATGGCTGACCTTGACTGGCTATCAACAAGTCCATTCAGCTGCACAGAAGACAATGAGAGCATCCCTCCCTTTTCCTCCCTTTTCGGTCACATCATGAGACATCTCCGCCAGCTCACTTCCCCACCCAAATACCTATACCTCCTCCCCACCCGTTACTATGGCAGCCGATAGAAAGCAAGCATCATAGAGGTAGGTTTCTATTTCTCCTCTGTTGGGATCCTTCTTCCAATCCAAGTATCCTTATCCATCAGCTTGACTGCCTTTGCATTTAAAATGGGCAGGAGCGGAAGCCTAGATCGTACATCGTCACATTCCTTTGTACCTGAACAAAAGCAGGGTTGGGTTCTACTTACCTTTACTACTGGTTTGCATCGTGCCCGCGCACATGCGCAGATCACTTTTGCTGATGTTTGGGTCAGTGGGCGGAGCCTCCCACTGGTTTTACTATCGGTTCTATAGAACCGGTCCGAACCGGGGGAAACCTACCATTGGACAAGAGGCAGAGTGGCAGATAATTTAACGGACCACAGATACACTTATTTGGGATGGATGTGTCAGCATTGTCTTCCCTCGTGCTTCCTAGCTAGTTGGAGATCATTGGGACTACGGTTCAAGTCACCTGGAGGGCATTAAGTTACAGAAAGAAAAATAATGAAGTTACAGCTCCAATTTCAGCTCTAATTCGACGAGAAATATGCTGTTCCTTCTTGGACAAAATTCTTCTGCATTCAAGGCCCAGTTTGCAGCCCTGTTATTTTCCGGGCAACATAGCTGTTCCAGCTGTTGAGAAAGCCAACCTGGAGCTCTTAACCCTGGAGGTCCTGAGATAATGGCCTTGGTTGTTTGATGCCTACGATGGAAGAGTCGCTCTAGTTCAGACACCGTCACTGGAACAGGCTCACTCCAGACCTGAGGACTTTTCTGACGTCACCAACAAATCAGTTCCAGTCGCTTTAAACAGGCGCTTAATCCTCCTGTCAACAAAGCAGTCCAGCTGGTTTCCCATAATGCTCTCTTAAGTCCCCAAAAGGAGGAAACAGCTGCCTGCTGGGATAGTGAGTGATGCTCACCAGGTGGGTTTGGCAACGAAGGAAGGATGTCAGTCTTCCATCTCCATCCCTCTGAAGGCCAACCTCATGGGACTTTTTAAGGTTTATTATTGCTTCATTATGACAGTTTTGGCTGAAGCTTTTTCTTGGGGGGGGAGAGGGAAATCAGGCAGATAAATGGTACTCTTGGAGAAACATCTGCTATCAATATCTATAAATCTATAGATGTCCCCTCTTGTGGAAGAGAGCCTTCCCACAGGACAGGCAGCTTGGCCTCACCTTAACTGGTTTCTCCAAAAAACGTATCAAAAGAAAGCCCTGCTGGAGAGCTTTTAATGAACAGATCAGCGCAGCGCCATGAAATTGTTAATTGTCACCGAGGCACTATTTTAATTTGAAATTAACAGGATGTCTTGATGCATATGTCAGTGTGGCTTTTGTTGCTGCATGCACGGTGGTTGTTCTGGTTTGTGTAAAATGCTGAGACTGACTAAAAATCAAATCAAATCAGAATGCTCCCTCCCTCCCTCTCTCTCTCTCTTTCTCTCTCTCTCTCTTTCTCTCTTTCTCACTCTCTCTCTCTCTCATTCTCTCTCATTCTCTCCTTCTCTCTCTCTCTCTCTCCTCTTTCTCTTTTTCTCTCTCTTTCTCTCTCTCAATGTATAGACACGCACACACCAACTCACCTTCCTCCAAGTTATAACCCTATAATTTCTTACAAATGAATTACGATAAATCAATAAACTGGTCGGAAAATGGATTGTCTATTTTTGTTATTGTTATTGTTGGGAAATGAAGATTACAAGGCTTAAAGACTCTTTTAATCTCCCTTCACACATGCAGCAGCTTTTTGATGCCATGTGCAACTTCTACATCTTGCACAGTTTCATTTTCAGTTTGGATTTAGGATGTTTGTTCCGTATCTGTTTTGTGACTTACTGTAAGAAGTTAAAAGAATAACAGAAACTGTTGGCTGCAGAGAAAGCATAGAGGAAGTTAACCTTCTGGATCATACCTTCCTACAACAAGTCACTACAGCCAACTCACCATGGCCAACTCACCATGGCCAACTCAGCATGACCAACTCACCATGGCCAACTCACCATGGCCAACTCACCATGGCCAACTCACCATGGCCAACTCATCATGACCAACTCACCATGGCCAACTCACCATGGCCAACTCATCATGACCAACTCACCATGGCCAACTCACCATGGCCAACTCATCATGACCAACTCATCATGGCCAACTCACCATGGCCAACTCACCATGGCCAACTCACCATGGCCAACTCAGCATGACCAACTCACCATGGCCAACTCATCATGACCAACTCACCATGGCCAACTCACCATGGCCAACTCATCATGACCAACTCACCATGGCCAACTCACCATGGCCAACTCACCATGGCCAACTCACCATGGCCAACTCATCATGACCAACTCTCTGCAGCCAACTCGCTGTGGGACAATTCACTGCAGGACAAGAATGATGCTAACATCAAAGAAATGGAGGAATAGAATCATTAAAGAAAGGGTGCAAAAGGAGGGACAGAGTGAAATGTGAATGACGAAAATTAAAATGTGTTTTTATTTATTTTACATAATTAAATTGAATTGTTAACTTGTCCAGCGGCGAGTTGTGCCATAGTGAGTTGGTCATGGAGAGCTGCCCGTGGTGAGGTGGCCACAGCGAGTTGGCTGTGGCAAGTTGTCCCATTCCTCTCAACAGAGTGGTATCCGATACTTTTTTTTTTGACTGATACCCCCAGAACTATTTCAAGATGGAAAAGAGAATCCTTTGCCACAAACAGTTGGTGCTAATCTGCTAAATGCCTGCAGTATATGCTGCTTCTAAAACATAAACGAGGAGTGCAGTGGTGGGTTTCAAATTTTTTTACTACCGGTTCTGTGGGCATGGCTTGATGGGTGTGGCATGGCTTGGTGGCAGAGGTGGGTTTCAGCAGGTTCTGACCAGTTCTGGAGAACTGGTAGCGGAAATTCTGAGTAGTTCGGAGAACCGGTAATAAAAATTCTGACTGGCCCTGCCCCCATCTATTCTCCGCCTCCCGAGTCCCAGCTGATCGGCAGGAAATGGGGATTTTGCAATAACCTTCCCCTGGAGTGGGGAGGGAATGGAGATTAAGAATGGAGACTAAGCCACACCCACCAAGCCATGCCACGCCCACCAAGCCACGCCCACAGAACGGGTACTAAAAAAATTGAAACCCACCATTGCTTGGTGGGCGTGGCTTAGTGGGTATGGCAGGGGAAGGATACTGTAAAATCTCCATTTCCTCTCTAAGCCAGGGGAAGGATATTGCAAAAATCCCCATTTCCTCCTGATCAGCTGGGACTCTGGAGGCAGAGAATAGATGGGGGCGGGGCCAGTCAGAATTTTTACTACTGATTCTCCGAACTACTCAAAATTTCTGCTACCGATTCTCCAGAACTGGTCAGAACCTGCTGAAACCCACCTCTGGAGGAGTGGTTGGTTGAGGGCTAAGATTGTGCGTTTTGGAAGCCACATTTTAACCCGGTTCTTAAGAGGTCATAAATGAAAGATAGGAAACAGGTGGAGGGGGGGAGATCACAAACAAGAACTTAATGCCATTGTGAAGCCCGATTAGCGCTGGGACATCTTTCAACAGAGAACGATAAGTTTTTTTTCAGAATTCGCTTCAAAGGAGCTAATGAAGCTCCGAGGGAGCTAAGAGATTGGCAATGATCGCCCTTCTTTCCTTGAAAATATAATTCCACTGGCAGCGATCGTAGCGGATTCTCCTTGAAAGCGTCTGAGTTTTAATGAGAGCAGGTCATGCTTTCTTTTTCATTGCAAGCTTTTTCTTCCCCTTTTAATATTCTAATCAGAACTCTCTCTTTTTTTCTCCTCCTTTTGAACGGTAGCAGAATTAGATTCGGAATTATATTCAGTGTTATCTTTCTTTAAAAGGCTCCTTTTGAAAGAAGCGCGCCTTGAAAAGATTTAAGTCGATTGCAAAGAGACAATTGCTTTAAATTGGAAAAGGTAGCTTTCTCCACATTTTAATATTGGGCGTGCTTTGTGAAGCTTTCAGAGATGAAAATGGTGCATCTAATGGTCGATAAATCTCCTTGCTGAATCGACGTGAATATTTCTACCCTGATTTGCATGGGGATTGTGTTTATTTAGTTAGCATTTTATATGCAGTAGCTGCTCACCTCACCCATAGATGACCCTGGGCGGTGTACAACACCACCAGATTTGGAATTTTATAAACAATTAAAAATGAAAAGAATAAACATCTAGAATGTGCAAATAAAATAAATACATGAAACCCATGGAAATAGAAAGAAGGAGAACAAACCTCATGCCATCTCACGCAATTATTTGTAGGCTACTCCCATGACCCAAGGTTGGTGGAAAAAAATATGTTTTCAGGGCCTCCTCAATTTTCCATTTTGAGAGCAAAGGCACCATATGGATGTAAACACAACTGAGAGGTCCATGCAGCGGTGGGATTCAAATAATTTAACAACCGGTTCTCTGCCCTAATGACCAGCTGGGTAGGTATGGTTCAGTGGTCATGTGACCGTGTGGGCGCAGCCAACTCAATGTCTTTCACATTGATGGGCGCTTCGCCTTAGCTGTTACAATGTACTAAGGGTTAACCAGAGAGGCAGTTTCTGTAAGCAGGGCAATAAAGATGAGGCTAGAAACACCACCAGAATGTTTCCTTCCTGCCTTCCTTACAGGATTAGCCCTGGAAAGTGGGGAAAAAACAAAATATGATTTCTTCCAACAACCGGTTCACCGAACTGCTTAGAAAGTTAACAACCAGTTCTCCCGAATAGGTGCAAACTGGCTGAATCCCACCACTTGGTCCATGGCGCTCTCTGGGCTTGGTTGTTTTCTTGCAGATGTTTCATTATCCAAACTAGGTAACCTCACTCCTTGCTAGCACTGGTGAGGTTACCTAGTTTGGGTAATGAAACATCTGCAAGATAACAAGCAAGCTCAGAGAGCAGCAAGGAGCCCATAGCGTTCCTCCTCCTCCTGTCTGCATACCCCATTCTGTCTTAGCATTGGAGATGTTACCTAGTTTGGGTTATGAAACATCTGCAAAAAAACAACCAAGCCCAGAGAGCACTAAGGAACTACAAATATCCCCTTTTATTGACACCTGTGATAAGACCATTCACCAAGGTATCGAGAGCAATCTCTAGTCCAAAGCCATGGATTTGAATTGACTGAAAGATTGGATCATCACCAGTAGTGGGTTGCAAATCCCGTCACTACCTGCTCACTTGTGGGCACATGCATGCTTCCGCATGGGCATACGATGCTTCTGTCCATGCGCAGAAGCGTCCTGGTGGGTGGGCAGAGCCTCCCGCCACCTCCGCTACGGGTGTGCCCAATCCGGGGTGAACCAGTAGCAGCCCACCACTGATCATCACCCTCTTGATCCAATGGACCTTCGGGTGTTACTCATCTCTCCATGAAGGAAGACATGGGGATGTTTGAAAAAGTGTCCTTCGAACAAGGTACTTGATTGTTTTTCCAGTGGGCAAGGAACAGGCTAGGCGAACAAACCCAGTCAGGAGTCACCTGGCAGGACCTTCACCTGGAGCTTTGTGCTTTGTATCTTATCCTCAGATCAGGAACTTTATCTTTGGATCATGACGTTCCTTGTTCATAGATCAAGAGATATTGGACCACAATGATGGCTTGGTTAATGGTGAATTCCTGTCAAATTCATCACACTCCCAGGTAAAGCTGTTGGCAAGGTGAAAAAAAATATCAATATGACATTCATGATTGTGCAACCAAGGCTGGCCCACTTCTCTTTAAGTTTTTATATTTGTTGCAATGGTTTTAACCATCATCAGAATATTTTTAATCCTCTGGAATATCCTGGTCCGGGGTTTGATATAACTAAAGGGAAAAAAGTACATTTAATTTAAAAAAGGCAGTAGTGCTAAATATCTGCATTAAAATATCTACCGTATTTTCTGGAGTATAAGACACACTTCCCCTCCCCCCCCCAAAAAAAGAGGGTGGAAATGTTGGCGCGTCTTTGACACCAAATACAGCCATTTTTGGCCTCCCGAAGCCCCTCCCCGCTCATCCTATTTTTGTAAAAAATGGGCCCGTTTTTCACAAAAACAGGGTGCGCAGAGGTTTTCGGAGGCCTGCGGAGTGCTCCTGGGGGCAGGGGAGGACAAAAACTTTTTTTTTTTTTTACTTACCTTTTTGAAATCCTGATACATATACTTATACACCGGTGCATCTTATAGTCTGAAAAATACGGAAATTTAATTTGCATTTGGGGGGAGTCAAAAATAATAACCGAAGGAGATGGCATCCTAGAACAGTCTCTAAATATTTTCTTTTTCCATTAACATGGCACGTTTTTGGCGCTGAGTGGCCTGGAATATTTTCAGTATAAGAGTACCTTATCTTTGCTACCACACACATAGATTGGGAATTAATTAACTTTTTTTTTCTGTGCTAACTGCCTGAGCCTTCCTTAAAGGAACCTTCAAATCAAAGGAAGTAGTGTAAAAATGACGGCACTAATTTTTTTTTTTAATGAGGTATTTTGTCTCTATTTATCTCTAGTTTATTATGTGTCCCTTTGTTAGCTGCTTAGGCCACGGGAGGGGAGGGGAGGGGAGAGGCAATCACAAAGGGAGAGATTTTGAAACAAATAAAAATAAAAAACCCCGATGGAATTGAACTGTTTTTTTTCTCAGAAAGCAAGCACAAACATTTGCATTTTTATTGTTCTGCTTTGCATATCTGCAAATAAATATCACATTGCATCATTATTATTATTTTTTCCTGGAATTTCTGTTCTCCCTCCAAAAAAAAAAAAACATTGAATGGAAGTCCTCCCACCTCCTGAACTGAATAAGAACTAGTGGAGGAAAATGCTCAGTTGCACACCTGGCATGAGTTCAAATCTGTGCTGATTCATGCAGAAAAGGGGGCTCAAAATGTAAAAAAAAAAATATGGATCAAATCAGAACATGAAGTCAGTGGGCACTTTTCCACCAGCACATGTTTCTACAGTTTTCCAGGGATGAATCAAGGGGTGAAATCCAGCAGGTTCTGACAGGTTTCGGAGAACCGGTAGCAGAAATTTTGAGTAGTTCGGAGAACCAGAAAATACCACCTTTGGCTGGCCCCAGAGTGAGGTGGCAATGGAGATTTTGCAATATTCTTCCCCCAGGAGTTGGGAAAAAGATGTTGAGACTCTAGAAAGAGTACAGAGAAGAGCAACAAAGAGGATTAGGGGACTGGAGGCTAAAACGGTTGCAGGAACTGGGTATGTCTAGTTTAATGAAAAGAAGGACTAGGGGAGACATAATAGCAGTGTTCCAATATCTCAGGGGCTGCCACAAAGAAGAGGGAGTCAAGCTATTCTCCAAAGCATCTGAGGGTAGAACAAGAAGCAATGGGTGGAAACTAATCAAGGAGAGAAGCAACTTAGAACTAAGGAGAATTTTCCTGACAATTAGAACAATCAATCAGTAGAACAACTTGCCTCCAGAAGTTGTGAATGCTCCAACACTGGAAATTTTTAAGAAGATGTTGGATAACCATTTGTCTGAAGTGGTGTACGGTTTCCTGCCTGAGCAGGGGGTTGGACTAGAAGACCTCCAAGGTCCCTTCAAAGTCTGTTATTCTATTCTTAAGTATTACTAAATCCTACTCAATTTACCAACCAAAGTTCTGTTATGCTTTTTTTCTGGACGTCTTTTCTGGCCCACAAATGAATTGGAGAGAACTTCTACCTGCATTGTGCTTCACATAAAGAAGAGACTCAGGTCTACATTCAGCTCAGATGTTACAAACAGTTTATACTGAGCCTTGGTAAGGTCATTTTAAACAATTTTTCTCCTCTTCTGCAGCCATCAACTTTTTCTTAACCCAACTATTTAGCCACTGGGGAAAAAAAAAAAGATGATTCTTTCAACCGAGGCCCCCGTACTTATTAAATTTCCAAACTTCATTATCTTCCTATTAACTGCTTGGGCTGCAACACAAAGGCTCAATTTAAGAGTTATAAAGCAACATCCGTTCCATGCAGCAAACTTGCAAAAGCTTTAGGTGAGATTAAATCCGTCAAAAGATGGAGTGGGAGGGAACGATGCTTTTTTTTTTCCTCAGCTGTGCCATGAAAGGAGGATTTGAGTCCATGCAAAGGAGTTTGGGACCTCGGGTAGAATAGCACATCACTCCCCCCCACCCCAGTTAATGACAATCCATACTATAATCTCCCCGCTCCGTCCATTGTTCCAGCAAAATGAAAAGGGGTGATGAATAGCATGCAAAATGAGGATTTGGCAGGGACGTTTAGAGACTGTTTTGTTTAATTACAGCTAGCAGCAGGCCGGCTTATTTATGTGCATTTTGTGCCATTACATATTAGAGATCCTGAAAGGGTCCATAATTCAGACAAAAATCAGAATTTGCATCAGGGGAAAGGACAACTTTAAATAGAATAGAATGGAATAGAATAGAATAGAATAGAATAGGAATTTGTCTTGGTGCATATGCTCTCAGTGTACATAAAAGAAAAGATACATTCATCAAGAATCATAAGGTACAACACTTAATGATAGTCTTAGGGTACAAATAAGCAATCAGGAAACAATATCGATATAAATCATAAGGATACAAGCAGCAAAGTTACAGTCATACAGTCATAAGTGGAAAGAGATTGGTGATGGGAACAATGAGAAGATTAATAGTAGTGCAGCCTTGTGAATAGTTTGACAGTGTTGAGGGAATTATTTGTTTAGCAGAGTGATGGCCTTCGGGCAAAAACTTTTCCTGTGTCTAGTTGTTTTTGTTTGCCGTGCTCTATAGCGTCATTTTGAAGGTAGGAATTGAAACAGTTTATGTCCAGGATGCGAGGGTTTAATTTAAATTAAAAAGAAGTCAAGTCTCCCCATTGAGTCCCACTTGACTTTCAGTCACTCCATCAATATGTTGCGAATTGCAAATTTTGACGGATTTTTACCAGTATACTGAAAACTGTTCTTCCCCACCCAATCTCCCTAACTTATTCTAGCCATCCCACGATTACCAATGGTAGTGTGGAGGGTCAACCACAGTCTCATCCAACCAGCTGGAAGGGTCCTCTTCTAGGATATTCGATTCCCATCTGCTTTCCCTTTTCTGTCTCTAATTCTTACCCACAATTTCTATCAGTAAATCATCCCATCTTCGAAACTCAATCCTCAATACTCACTGGCAGATGTTGAGTGGCTTCAACCGTCCCACTGGTTTTTGAAAGGGAAGTGTGAATACATTTGATAAATTGTCAAGCCATTTCATAGGAATGCGCCATACAATATAGAATAGAATAGAATAGAATAGAATAGAATAGAATAGAATAGAATAGAATAGAATAACAGAGTTGGAAGGGACCTTGGAGGTCTTCTAGTCCAACCCCCTGGTTAGGCAGGAAACCCTGGACCACTTCAGACAAATGGTTATCCAACAACTTCTTAAAAACTTCCAGTGTTGGAGCATTCACAACTTCTGGAGGCAAGTTGTTCCACTGATGAATTGTTCTAACTGTCAGGAAATTTCTCCTTAGTTCTAAGTTGCTTCTCTCCTTGATTAGTTTCCACCCATTGCTTCTTGTCCTACCCTTAGGTCAATAATGAGTTGCAAACCCTGTTGCTACAGGTTCGTTCGTGCATGCAAAGCTTCAGTGTGAGTGGGCAGAGCCTCCTGCCGCCGCTACCAGTTTGCCGATCCGGGTAGAACCAGTAAAAACCCACCACTGCCTCAGGTGCTTTGGAGAATAGCTTGACTCCCTCTTCTTTGTGCAACCCCTGAGATATTGGAACATTGCTACTATGTCTCCTCTAGTCCTTTTCATCAGACTAGACCTACCCAGTTCCTGCAACCATTCTTCATATGTTTTAGCCTCCAGTCCCCTAATCATCTTTGTTGCTGTTCTCTGCACTCTTTCTAGAGTCTCCATATCTTTTTTACATCGTGGCGACCAAAACTGAATGCAGTATTCTAAGTGACAGACAGACAGACAGACAGACAAATAAGAAGTGGGTCTAGAGAGGCAAAGGGTAAGGTTAGGTTTATTCCACTTATGACTATATGACTGTAACTTGCTGCTGTATCCTTACGATTTATATTGATTGTTTCCTAGTATGATTTGATTGCTTATTTGTACTCTATATCTATCATTAAGTGTTGCATCTTATGATTCTTAATTCTTTTAATTGTTCTAATTATCAGGAAATTTCTCCTTAGTCCCAGGTTGCTTCTCTCCTTGCTTATTTTCCATCCATTGTTTCTTGTCCTGCCTTCAGGTGCTTTGGAGAATAGGTAACACCCCTCTCCCCTTTTGTGTGGTAGCCTCTCAAATATTGGAAGCCAGCTATCACGTCACCCCTAGTCCTTTTTTTTTCCACCAGGACTAGTGAAAATCCTGCAACCTTTCTTCATGTATTTTAACCTCCAGCTCCCTAATTATCTCTGTTACACTTCTCTGCACTTATTCCAGAGTCTCAACATCTTTTTTTTTTTAATATATTGTGGCGATCAAAACTGGATGCAGTGTAGTGTTACCAAGGCATTATAAACCAGAACTAACGCTTCAGATGATCATACGGAAGATTTTCCTTTGCAAAATACCCTATGGTTGTTATTTGTAAAGCCCTCCTCTGCAGCCAAGCTGTTCCCTGTCATATATTGGGTGATCTTGGCTAACCCAGATTGTTGGGGGGGCAATAAGTTGACTTTGTAAAAATATACAAATAGAATGAGACTATTGCCTTATACACTGTAAGCCGCCCTGAGTCTTCGGAGAAGGGCGGGGTATAAATGTAAACAAAAAAAAACTTCAGATTACTGAGCCTTTTGCAAGCATTTCTAATCGTGTGCTTGGAGGAACAAGCGTCGGAGCAAAAATCATTTCATTTTTATGTACCATTTAGTAGTAGTTGCCCTCTCTCTCTCTCTCTCTCTCTCTCTCTGTCTCTCTCTCTCTTCCTTTCCCTTCCTCCCTTCCCCCCTCTCTCTCCATGCCCCCACCCTGCCTCCCCTTGTTCCACCTGGTAGATGGAACGTAAAATAGTGTGCTGTTAAATCAACTCCTTGATTTAACGCTGGTACAGCGCTGACTTTCATGTTAATTAATCTTTAATCCCATTAATTGGGTGTCTGTTTCCTGACAAGAAAAATGGCAAACACTCTTCACAAATCAATTTAATTCTCTTTCCAACCTGCTTGTTATTTTCAAGAGATAGAAAGGTTTCCAGGTCCACCCCTTTGTTGGGACTCAGACGGGAAAAAAAATCCCAGCGGGGCAATTTACATTCTCAAACTATCTAGATATGATGGGAATAGCTGGGTTGCCATATAGGTTGTATCTGGATGGTCTGCTTGGTTTTAACTCGGCAGGTTCTAGATTTCAAATCCTTGCTGTTTATAAACGGTGCCAATTAGCATGAGGCACGAATCCTGCTAATTGATGCCCAGTTTCAGTGAGCCAAGATTAAACAAACAATAATGTTGTGACCCAGGCCCAAGTAGGTAGTAATAAACTTAGTCTGTGGAAAAACAAACTTTATTCGAACAGCTGGGAATTACTTCATTCCCAGCGTTGTTCAACTCAAAGTAAAACAAATGCCTTCCAACACAAATTCCTCAGTTATCTCACAAACTTTAGTCCAATTAGGCAAACTGCCAAAGGCCCTTCCTGGCAAACGTCCATAAGCCACAAAAACAAAGACGTAAATGAAGCAGAAGACGGAGCAGAAGACGCAGCTACAACACTGTTTTCCGGCAAAGCTGAAATGCCAGTGTTGGTCTATTTTAAGCCTTATGGGAGGGGCCAATCATCTCTTGGCCCTACTCCCGAGTTGTCCTCTCTGCTTCAGCTGCTCTTGCCTTCTGGCAGCTCTTCTCATGCGGGCATTAGGAACAGGCTCCTCCTGTTCCTCTGCCTCACTACTATCAGTCTCTGGAGGTTCTGGAGTCTGCACCTCACTTCCCGATGGCCCTGGCCTCACCTCAGCCTCATCGCTGTCTGACTCTGTTGCCAGCTCCATAGGCTGCTGACGGACCACAACAAATAGCTAGGCAGAGATGCCAGGAAATGTTGACCTGGGAAAGGTGGCAACTAGGGTTAGCCTAGTTTTCCTCCTTCTGTTTCCAACAATTGACAATATAAAAACTTTTCTCTTTTTTTGAAGTGGATTAGGGTTCAGAAAAATGACATTATTATTGTCTTCACGCCTAGCAGCTGCCTGGGTATAAGTTTCTGCACTTTTCTTGGTAAGATTTCAGAAGAGGTTTGTCCTCCCAGGCAGGGGTGAAATGCTCCCAGTTCGAACCAGATTGGCCAATCCAGTAGCGATGGTGGTGGGTGGTTCGGAGAAATGGTAGCAAAAATCCCCCCACCCCCCACCCGCCCATGCCCATCCAAAGCCGGTCTGCCCGCTTCCCCACTTGCCGCTTCTTTCAAAAAAACACTTTTAAAAGGTTAAAAAAAAAGGCTCTGACGATCCCAGGTGAGCTGCCTGATCATCAGAGCCTTTTTTTTTTTACTTTTAAAAGCATTTTTTTACAACCTATTTGGCCGAAGAGATTGTTAAAAAAATGCTTTTAAAAGTTAAAAAAAAAGGATCACGTGCCACAGCTGATCACCCCCCCCCCCGCACACTGTTCTATTTACCCCATGCCTCCTTTTGGCGTGCACTGCACATGCACACGCACCTTGCATTCGCTACGTGATGTGCACTGTGCATGCGCAGCCAGAAAACTGGTAGTAAACCAGTTCAGATTCCACCATTGCTCCCAGGGCTGAAAGGAAGGACTGGCTTAAATTTTTAAATATTACTTTTAATTGGGGCTGTAATTTTTATGAATTTTAAGGGTTTTTAAATTTAATTATTTTAAATTTCGGCCGACTATAGAATAAGTTTTTTTAACTCTTTGTTTTAATTGTATATTGTTATTGTTTTTTTATAATTGGCTGTACACCGCCCTGAGTCCTTCGGGAGAAGGGCGGTATAAAAATCTAATAAATAAATAAATAAAAATAAATAAGTGACTGGTCCAAAGTCACCTAGCTGGTCTTTGTCTAGAAACCATGGTCTCTGAGCCTAGTGGTGTAACTACTACATCAGAATAACAGGGACCCTTAGAGGTCTTCTAGTCCAACTCTCTGCTCGAGCAGGAAACCCTATATACCATTCCAGACAAATGGTTTGTTTATTTATTTATTAATTTAATTTATATACCGCCCTTCTCCCGAAGGACTCAGGGCGGTTTACAGCCAAGTAAAAACAGATTCCACAAAAATTAAAAACATATTAAAAAGCTAATTCAATTAGGCCAAGATAGATTAAAACTGTAATAAAACCCATATTAAAACTACATTAGGCCAACCCTGCGCGATTGGTTGTCCAATCTCTTGTTAAAAGCCTCCAGTGATGGACTATCCACAACTTCTGGAGGCAAGCCATTCCACTGGTTAATTGTTCCAAATTCTCTCTCTCTTTTTCCCTTTCCCTCCCCCCTCCCTTCTCTCTCTCTCTCTCTCTCTCTCTCTCTCTCTCTCTCTCTTGTTTTTTTTCTCAATGCCTAAGCTGCTGCAAAGCTCTATTTCTGATTGCGTTTCTTTGAAATAAAAAGCCAAATCTTATTGTTTAGAAATACCAATTAGGCTTAAAACAGAATATGAATATCACTAATTAATGCCTTCTGGTAATGTCTATCATTCTTTTTTGTTGTTGTTGTTTATAGTCACTCTACCTAAGAATTGAGATGGTTAAAAATAGCCTACCGGTTGTTATCGTCAGTTATGATATTAATTAGTATGACTGACGATAACCGGTTGTTATCGTCAGTCATATTACTCCCGTTGAATTTCTGTCTGACAAAATAGGAACTAATGCTCCTACATACATATCAAGGAAAGCAATTTAATCGAAGGGTGTCGCCGGTTTATGTTATGATGTTGCTGAAATTTGAATCCTGTACGAAACGGAGTTTTATTTATTTGTGAATATTTTAATATGCAAATTTTGTCATTAGGATCATCCTAGGAAGCTGCTTCGAGGCAACCTAGTTGCAGCAGGGGAATTAAGGGTTAAAAACAGAAACCTAAAATGTTGGAGTTGAAAGGGTCCCCCAAGGCCATCAAGTCTCTCCTCAGAGCAGAAATCCAAGTTAAAGCCCAGAGGGTTGCCCATCACTGTCAAAGTCCATCTTTTCCTTCCATAAAGTGGAGATAATTGCAAATTCCATGTTTTTTGAGTTCGGTGTACAGATTTTAAAAACTGAAATAGAGGTAGTCCTCGACTTACGACCACACTGGAGTCCAAAATCTTCTGTTGCTAAGTGAGACATTTGTTAAGTGGATTTTGCTCCATTTTGCAACCTTTCTTGATCCAGGTGTTAAGTGAATCACTGCAGTTATTAAGTTAGTGACACAGTTCTTAAGTGAATCTGGCTGCCCCATTGTCTTTGCTTGTCAGAAGGTCGCAAAAGCAGATCACATGATCCCAGGATATTGCCACCATCATAAATATGAGTCATTTGCCAAGCATCTGAATTTTGATCAAGTGACCATGGGGATACTGCAATGGTCATGTGCAAAATGGTCATAAGTCATTTTTTCAGTGCCGTTGTAACTTTGAATGTTCATTAAATGAATTGCTATAAATCAAGGACTGTGTGTAAATTCATACGTTAATCTGGTCAGGATAATCTGGAACTGAACACACTCAAAACCATAGAAATGGTGGTAGACTTTAGGAGAAACCCTTCCATACTTCCACCTCTTACAATACTAGACAACACAGTATCAACAATAGAGACCTTCAAATTTCTAGGTTCTACCATATCACAAGACCTAAAATGGACACCTGACATCAAAAACATCATCAAAAAAGCACAACAAAGAATGGTCTTTCTAAGCCAACTCAGAAAGCTCAAACTGCCCAAGGAGCTGCTGATCCAGTTCTACAGAGGAATGATTGAGTCTGTCTTCTGCATCTCTATAACTGTCTGGTTTGGTTCTGCAGTCCAACAAGAAAGACACAGACTTCAGAGGATAATTAGAACTGCAGAAAAAGCAATGGCTACCAACCTGCCTTCCCTTGAGGACCTGTATACTGCACGAGTCAAAAAGAGGGCTGTGAAAATATTTACAGACCCCTCGCATCCTGGACATAAGCTCTTTCAACTCCTATCCTCAAAATGATGCTACAGAGCACTGCACATCAGAACAACTAGACACAATAACACTTTCTTCCCAAACGCTACTCTGCTAAACAAATAATTCCCTCAATACTGTCAAACTATTTACTAAATCTGCACTACTATTAATCTTCTCATCATTCCCATCACCCATCTCCTTCCACTTATGACTGTATGACTGTAACTTTGTTGCTTGTATCCTTACAAGTTATATTGATATTGATGTTGTTTCCTGATTGCTTATTTGTACCCTATGACAATCATTAAGTGTTGTACCTTATGATTCTTGATGAACGTATCTTTTCATTTATGTACACTGAGAGCATATTCCTTGTGTGTCCAATCACATTTGGCCAATAAAAAATTCTATCCTATCCTATCCTATCCTATCCTATCCTATCCTATCCTATCCTATCCTATCCTATCCTATTCTATTCTATTCTATTCTATTCATAATGAAAAGGCAGCAGATTATTCCATTCCTTGATGTTTAAGAAAGAAAACACAGTCTTTTTAGAAGATAGCAAATATTGGGGATTTAGTCCCTGTGCAAACATTGGCTTCAAAGACCGGATTTTCGTTAAATCCATAGAGGGTATAAACATTTCCAGCTGAATGATTTTAATTTATGCTTGGGTGGCATGGCTGTATGCATTTAGTAAACTAACCTGCGTTTGGAGCAGTCTTGATCATGCCGTTAGAAAGAAAATAGCCAAAGATTCTCTGGTTGATTATAGCAAGAACATGTTTGGACATCATATAATGTTCTATGATATCGTCTATATATCACTGAGTGAAGATCAGGAAATTGAAAGAGGCACAAGAAATCCTTCTGGGGGGAAAAAAAAACCCAGGTTGAAAAGTAACAGAAGAACAGAATGACAAGAATTGGAAGGAGGCTTGGAGGTCTTCTAGTCCAGCCCCCTGCTCAAGCAGGAGACCCTATACCAGGACTGTCAAACTCCTGGCCCGTGGGCCAGATGCATCATGCCATAGCCACGCCCACGCCTGGTTTAGCGAAGGGGAAAAAGTCCTGGTATGTCATGTGACATCGCCGTGACGATGTGAGTTTGATACCCCTGCCCTATAGCATTTCAGACAAGTGGCTGTCAAATCTCTTCTTAAAAACTTCCAGTGTTGGAGCATCCACAACTTCTGCAGGCAAGTTGTTCCGCTGATTAATTGCTCTCACTGTCAAGAAATTTATCCTTAGTTCTAAGGTTGCTTCTCTCCTTGATTGGTTGCTTCTTGTCCTGCCTCGATGTGCTTTGGAGAATAGCTTGACTCCCTCTTCTTTGTGGCAGCCCCTGAGATACACTGCTCTCATGTCTCCCCTAGTCCTTCTTTTCATCAGACTAAACATACCCAGTTCCTGCAGCCATTCTTCATATATTTTATATGAAGAGGTTGTAGAAAAAATGCTTTTAAAAGGCTCTGACAATCCCAGCTGAGCCATGCAATCATCAGAGGCTTTTTTTTTTACTTTTAAAAGCATTTTCGGCGGAAGAAAAAATGCTTTTAAAAGTAAAAAAAGAAAAACAACCTCTGATGATCACATGGCTCAGCTGGGCATGGATGCAGGGGGGCAGGGATTTTTGCTACCAGTTCTCCGAACCACTCACCACCATCACTACCGGATCGGGCAATCAGGTCCGAACCGGGAGCATTTCACCCCTGGGAAAGACCCATGTCTAAGGAAAAATAGGCTGTTTTTAAGTAATGTCTGATTTTTATATATATATGGAATGTTTTACAACCAGTTCATTTCTAGGTGAGAAAATTGTTTTCTTATTAGCTAACCAAAGCGGGGAGGGGACTATAACCTTTTTATATTACACTCATTAATTCATCCTTTGGAGCCCTTAAATGCATGGCTTATTTCCACGCTGCATCCTGAGTTGTGAGAGCTATAAGAAGTCACCATCGCAAAAACAAGCGGATTAGCTGACATCGGGGGACTCGTTTTAGAAGGAGCCCGTCTCTTGATTGTAAATAATCTCTCCCTATCATATTGATCTTCTTTTCTATGTTGCACTTACGATACGATTAGGGCTTCTCGTTGGCAAGATCTACAATGCATCTTTTTGTATTTCTAATTAGATCAGGGCTCATTTGGCAAGTGCAGTGAGCCTGAAACTATAATTAATATAAAATATGTTATTTCAAAGACATGCCCAAGGCAAGGAGAACTTCCTTTGAGTTTTAGTGATGCTTAAACCGCAGGCAAGGAAGGAGATAGCTTGACTGTTACTCTGTAGTGTAACTTGTTAGGAAACTGACAGCTAATTAATAAACTTGGGAAATCTGATGGGCCGAAACACCATTTGTTGAAGTCTAGTAGACAGGAACCTGAGATGGACGTTAATCGGCAGCCCTGTGGTCAGAATCCAGGACGGGTGTGAAAGTTAGACCTTGGTGGCCACAGAGAAGAGCAAAAAAGAGCAAATAAGCAGCCACAATTGAATCCCAGAGCATTTGTGTGGTTTCCTTACCAGCAGTAGGAGAAGTGGATGGAAACTGAACAAGGAGAGATTCAACTCGGAAATAAGGAGAAATTTTCTGACAGTGAGAACCATCAACCCATGGAAGAGAAGTTGCCTTTGGAAGTTGTGGGCGCTTCATCACTGGAAGCTTTTAAGAAGAGACTGGGCTGCCATCTGTGAGAAATAATGTAGGGTCTCCTGCTTGAGCAGAGGGTTAGACTAGATGACCTACAAGGTCCCTTCCAACTCTGTTATTCTATTCTAAAACCATGCACATTTTTAGAAAATGTCCAACCATTATCATACTGGGTTAAAACTACCTTCTCATTTATTTCATCATTTATTTATTTTTTAAATTTTATTCATAAACATTTTTGAATAGACTGGACTAGACTAGACTAGACTAGACTAGACAGAATAGAATAGAATAGAATAGAATAGAATAGAATAGAATAGAATAGAATAGAATAGAATAGAATAGAATAGATAACCATCTGTCTGAGATGATGTAGGGTTTCCTGCCTGGGCAGGGGGTTGGACTAGAAGGCCTCCAAGGTCCCTTCCAACTCTGTTGTTGTTGTTGTTGTTGTTGTTGTTGTTGTTGTTGTTGTTGTTATTATTATTATTATTATTATTATTATTATTATTATTATTATTTTTACAGACAATACAGTGCATTGTCAGAGTATACTACTTACAAATAAAAAAGACCAAAGAAAGGGTGATAGTAAAAAATTAACACACAAACTAATAACAACAATAATAATATAATAACAGTAATAATAATGTAACCAAAAAGCATTAACTAGGTTTCTTCTTACATTAGATTAATTACATTTTTGTCGATTATCATGACTATAGTTTATATATATATAAAAGGTTTGTATGTAGGTCTTTGGTTATTGGGTTTCTCCTGCGTAAAATTGGAAGTGTCTTGGCGACGTTTGAAGTCTCATTCGTCATCTTCAGGCTTCAGCCGTGCTTCCCAGAAGCAGGCTGAAGCCTGAAGATGACGAATGAGACTTCGTCGAAACGTCGCCAAGACACTTCCAATTTTACGCGGGAGAAAACCCGAATAACTAAAGACCTACATACAAACCCCCGCGAAAACCTCAGAAAATATATATATATATATATTCAATACTAACATTCATAATCTTACTTTCTCTAATTTCTACCTCCTGTCTCTATCCATGCATAAAATGTATTCCAAATCAAATAATATTCTGTATCTTCTTAATCTTTGATTTTTAAAGTTAGTCTGTCCATTTCAACACAATCCAACATTTTTCGAATTGCAGCCTTTTCTGGTGGACTGTTCACATTTTTCCAGTCTTTAGCATATATGATTCTTGCTGCCGCCAGTATATGTAAAACTAAATATATAGTTCCTTTATCATAACCCTCTGGTACAATATCAAAGAGCAGAGGTCTTCAAACTTGGCAGCTTTAAGACTTGTGGACTTCAACTCCCAGAATTCTTCAGCCAGCATAGCTTGTGTACTTCAACTCCCAGAATTCTCCAGCCAGCATAGCTTGTGTACTTCAACTCCCAGAATTCTCCAGCCAACATAACTTGTGGACTTCAACTCCCAGAATTCTCCAGCCAGCATAGCTTGTGGACTTCAACTCCCAGAATTCTTCAGCCAGCATAGCTTGTGTACTTCAACTCCCAGAATTCTCCAGCCAGCATAGCTTGTGGACTTCAACTCCCAGAATTCTCCAGCCAACATAGCTTGTGGACTTCAACTCCCAGAATTCTCCAGCCAGCATAGCTTGTGGACTTCAACTCCCAGAATTCTTCAGCCAGCATAGCTTGTGGACTTCAACTCTATGCTGGCTGG
The DNA here is from genome assembly GCF_028640845.1 of Ahaetulla prasina. Taxonomy (NCBI): domain Eukaryota; kingdom Metazoa; phylum Chordata; class Lepidosauria; order Squamata; family Colubridae; genus Ahaetulla; species Ahaetulla prasina. The sequence continues at coordinate 9,835,704 of NC_080551.1, forward strand.
AGAATTCTGGGAGTTGAAGTCCACAAGTCTTAAAGCTGCCAAGTTTGAAGACCTCTGCCTAAGAGACATGTTTCTGATTTCAACTCAATATGCTGTTTAATTATTATTTCCTGATTTTTTAAAAACAAAACAAAAGATTTACCCTGCAAAAAAAAGAGAGAGAGAGAGAGAGACTGCTGGGTGAGCAGATACTTTTTCTTTCTGTGGGCTTGTTTGCTCGATATTGCTTTTTTCCCGTTTATTTTGCTGTCTTCTAAATAGGAAAAACACACATCTACAGACACGAGAGAGCATCAAACATTAATTAATAAGTCAACCACAAGTTTATTTCACAACGATTTCCCTCTGGTTTTTTTTTTTTTCAGTCACGCAGCTTCCAACAAAACAGCCTGTGATTTCTGGAGAGGTAACTGCATAATGAAAGAAAAGGACCCAACACAATAGCTTGCATGCATTCAGCCATCCCATAACTAAAATTAAGAGTAAATATTTCTTTTTGCCTAATCTTGTTTTTCCCCCCACTAAAACCTTTGATAGGGTTTTTTTTAATGCAATTTGTTTTCTGTCAGCCTGATTAAGAAGGCTTTAAACCAGGGATGAAATTCAGCAGGTTCTGACAAGTTCTAGAGAACCAGCAGCGGAAATTTTGAGTAGTTCGGAGAACCGACAAATACCACCTCTGGCTGGCCCCAGAGTGGGGAGGGAATGGAGATTTGCCAGTATCCTTTCCCTGGAGTGGCGTGGGAATGGGGATTTGCCAGTATCCTTCCCCTGCCACACCTACCAAGCCACGTCCACAGAACCAGTAGTAAAAAAAAAATTGAATTTTACCACTGGTTTAAATCTATGGAGGAGAAAGAAACATTTAGCATGACATTCTTCCGTTCGTTACTTTATATACCACAATATACCTTTATGGAGTCTGTCCAAGGTCCTTCAGAGATAGCCTCATCTTTGTTGAAGGTGCTGGAGTTGAGCACTTAAGACGAAGAAGACTTGCAACCATAGGCAGAAGTATTTGTCCTCTTGACTTTTTTGACCTTCTGTGGACAGTCCTGGGTCTGCCACAAACCAAGATGTTTAAATGATACAATATGTGACATTAGGCCACAAATCCCAGCCTTTGAGCCACGGTGGCGCAGTGGTTAGAATCAGTAGTGGTATTCACTTACCTTCGTTACCGGTTCACTTTTTTTTAAATTTGCATTTATATCCCGCCCTTCTCCAAAGACTCAGGGCGGCTTACACTATGTCAGCAATAGTCTTCATCCTATTTGTATATTTATATACAAAGTCAACTTATTGCCCCCAACAATCTGGGTCCTCATTTTACCTACCTTATAAAGGATGGAAGGCTGAGTCAACCTTGGGCCTGGTGGGGCTTGAACCTGCAGTAATTGCAAGCAGTTGCTGTTAATAACAGACTGCATTAGCAGTCTGAGCCACAGAGGCCCAATGTGAACGCTCCTATGTCCCAGCTCTACATATATGCAAAGCCTTCTGCGCACGTGCAGAGCCTTCTGCGCATAAGCAGAGCATCCATGATGACGCCCGAATGGGTGGGCGGATCCTCCTGCTGCCACCGCTACCGGTTCACCCAAACTGGGTATAACTGGTAGAATACCACCACTGGTTAGAGTGCAGTACTGCAGGCTACTTCTGCTGCCTGCTGGCTACCTGCAATTTGGCCGTTCAAATCTCACCAGGCTCAAGGTTGACTCAGCCTTCCCATCCTTCCGAGGTAGGTAAAATGAAGACCCAGATTGTTGGGGGCAAGAGGCTGCCTCTGTAAATCGCTTAGAGACGGCTGTGAAGCACTGTGAAGCAGTATATAAGTCTAAGTGCTATGGCTTTCCTGTTTGTGTCTTGATAATAGAGCCAGGTATGTAAGACATAGGGTTTGGGCCTTGACACTATGACCACAAGTTTCATTCCCTTGCAGGCATCTGTCCTCTCAGCCATGGATGTCCAGTGAGGGTCTTTGAGCCACATAGAACATAGAAATAGAAAATTATGCTTGGAAGAGACCTTGGAGGTCTTCTAGTTCAAGCAAGGGTCCCTCTACCATTTCACACAAAAGCTTGTCCCATCTCTTCTTGAAAACTTCCAATGATGGACCACAACTTCTGAAGGCCAGCCATCCCACTGATTAATTGTTCTCACTGTCAGGAAATTCCTCCTTATTTCCAGGTTGGATGACTCTTTAAGGAGCTTCCACCCATCCTCAGCCCATCCTAAATTATTGTGAGGATGAAAATGGAGAAAGGCTGTGGCTCAGGCAGTCTGTTATTAACAGCAGCTGCCTGCAATTACTGCAGGTTCAAGCCCCACCAGGCCCAAGGTTGACTCAGCCTTCCATCCTTTATAAGGTAGGTAAAATGAGGACCCAGATTGTTGGGGGCAATAAGTTGACTTTGTATATAATATACAAATGAATGAAGACTATTGCTGAACATAGTGTAAGCTGCCCTGAGTCTTCGGAGAAGGGCGGGATATAAATGCAAATTTTAAAAAAATGTGGAGGAACCATGAATGAAGAAAAGAATATTTTTCTTCTAAAAGGGAATAGTCTAGAAAAACGTGCTCCTATCTAGGAAACGACTCTCACATTAGGGGATTTTGAGCTCTGGCCTTGAGTGTTTTGGAGTCTGGAGGAGGCATAAAACTTAAGCGTGAAAGCTCTCCATCCCCACCCCCTATGCTGCCTCCATCTGCCCTGGCATTCTTCATTCTTGTCTTTTTTTATAGCCATGATTAATTTCAAGGTCCAGAGACTCTCAATACTCCAAAAAATCTTGGGCTTGTGCCAAAAGGCTCTGTAAAAAGGAAGGTGCAGGTGCTGTCAAACAAAAAAGAAAAGAAAATTCCAAACTGATGATTGCTAGGAAACTTAAAAACAAACCTGCTGGTATCATAACGCCTTCACGCACATCTGTGGGGTGGTTTCACTGGAAAGACGTGGAGAAAGAAGAGAGGAATATAGATGCATGATTGAGACACTGGACCTTTCCTTTAATTTAATTTAATTTAATCTAATTTATCTATATATCTACACATCTATATATCTATCTACATCTATCTCTCTGCCTACCTACTTACCTCTCTACCTACCTTCCTACCTATCCGTCCATATCTATCTATCTATCTATCTATCTATCTATCTATCTATCTATCTATCTATCTATCTATCTACAGTATCTATCTTTCTCTATCATCTCTCTATATCTTTATCTATGTATCTATCCATCTTTCCATCCATATCTATCTATCTATCTATCTATCTATCTATCTATCTATCTATCTATCTATCTATCTAACTATCTCTATCTATCTATCTATCTATCTATCTATCTATCTATCTATGTCTGTCTCTCTATCATCTATCTATCTATCTATCTATCTATCATCTATCTATCATCTATCTATCTATCTATCTATCTATCTATCTATCTATCCATCCATCCACCCACCCACCCACCCACCCACCCACCCACCCACCTATCCTACCTAAACAAGCTCTTGCAGTTTTCCTTGTATGATTTCAGAAGCGCCAATGGAAGACAATATTTGTAGCTCAGGATTGAAAGGTGTGGGGAGGGTCCTTGGTGGTCTCGGAGCTTTGCAGACATTTCATTACCCAAGTAGGTAACATCATCGGCGCAAGTGAGTGTGTAGGAGATGGAGTGGCAGAACCAGGGTGTGGAGTCAAAAGAGAAATCAGCTGTTCTGACCCAGCCTTAGCAGAAGCGAGAAATAGACTCCTTGTCATGAAAAGCCCTCTTTATTTACCTCTTGTGAATTAATTGCGTTCACCCACTGAAAAGTCCAGGCAATAGTCCTTTAAGGAGTTAACTGCAGTAACAGACCTTATCAGTTCCTTGCGATAATTGCAAGGCCGTGAGCTCCCAGCCGCAAAGCTGAAAATTAAGTTCTGGCAAGCAGCCTTTGTGGCACTAAACACAATAAGCAAAATCTTCAGAAATATGAACTGTTGACAACCACTCCCCTTTCCTTCTATTTATTCCCCAACCAGGGAGGGGCCATTTATCATCCATGTGTGCTTTGCTTCCGGAGTCGACTCCTTGTCCTCCATTGCTCACCTTTTCCAAGTGCTCTGCGCATACATGCATCTGGAACAGGCCCCAGATGTTCTTCCTCCTCACTCATATCAGCCTCCAAAGGCAGCTGCCTCTCCGGTGGCTGGGAAATGTCAGACGGCTCTGCATCTGACGCAGAGCATCCATCAGAGCCTTCCCCAGACTCCAGCACTGGCCCAAGTTCCTCCCCAACCTCCTCATCCTCCGAGTCTGCCGCTAGCTCCACTGGCAGCTGGTGGGCCACAACATCAGCTTAGAGTCTCTACATAACCATAACCAACTAAGTCCAACCCTTCTTGAATTCCACTGACCTTCACCTAACACCAAGATAGTGCTCACTATTAGTTGAGTAGATTTCTGTGCATAGGCACGAGTAGTAATAAATCAGTTTAATTGGAATTTCGTGTGTGGTCCTGATCTTTCATGCCTAATATAGTGTGGGTTTTGCTGCTTGTTCGCTGCTTGTTTGCAAACCTTGCCGGCACTGATGATTCCCAAGCGAGGCAGAGTCAAGGGCAACCGACTGGAAATGTGTAGCAGCTGACAGCCCTTTCCTAGTAAGAGAATCAGGTTATCCCTGGGGAGTAACATGACCCATATGATCCTTGCAGGAAGATTTCACACCTCCCAAACGAGGCAGGGGGAAGGTAGCTTCCGAGACTGGCTACATTCACGAAATTAGCAAACGCTCATGAGCCTTCCTTGCTGCCAAAGTCTATAAACGAGCAGATAGGGGCCCATGCAAATCACAGATAGCATCCTTTGAAACCATAAAACAAACAAAGCAGATCTGGTGAGCGCCAGCCTATTCGAAAAGTTTGGGATAACTTTCCCTGGAAGAAAACCAGCACAGCTCTGCTGGTGTGTGTGTGTGTATGTGTGTGACCAGCAATACAGCTGTGAAATTAATTCCAACGTGCTGCCTGTTTTTATCTCGCTTCCACATTTCCAATCATAAAATCCATTAACATCCACTGTCAGGAGCTGACCATCTTCAGGGAAAAGCCAGCAGCAATCCTTTGATACCACCTTCCAATGTCCTTCTGAAGGGCAGTCAGAGAAACCGGTGTCAGTGGGTGACCCTGTTTTAATGCACAATGACAAAGGGGAAGAGTAAAAATGCCCTCGGCAAAATCCTCTTGCACGATGGGAGAACCAACTGAGGTACAGTGGGCTCACTTATGGCTGCCGAATTCCAAAAATCCACAAGATTCCTTCACAGGAATAGGGATAGGGATGGGGACAGGGGTGAAATCCAGCAGGTTCTGACAGGTTCTGGAGAACCGGCAGTGGAAATTTTGAGTAGTTCGGAGAACCAGCAAATACCACCTCTGACTGACCTAAGAGTTGGGTGGGAATGGAGATTTTGCAATGTCTTTCCCCCAGGAGTGGGGAGGGACTGGGGATTTTGCAGTATCCTTCCCCTGCCCTGCCCACCAAGCCACACCACGCCCACCAAGCCATGCCCAGAGAAGCAGTAGTAAAAAAAATTGAATTTCCCCACTGGATGGGGAGGGGAGGGGAGGGAGTAGGAATAGGAATCGGAATCGGAATAGGAATAGGAATAGGAGAGAAGAGAAGAGAAGAGAAGAGAAGAGAAGAGAAGAGAAGAGAAGAGAAGAGAAGAGAAGGAAGCGATCTTGGAGGTCTTCTAATCCAATCCCTTGTCCAAGGAAGGAGTCCTTATTCCATCCCAGTAAGATAGGATGGGATGGGATGGGATGGGATGGGATGGGATGGGGGGAAGGGAGGGGAAGAGAAGAGAAGAGAAGAGAAGAGAAGAGAAGAGAAGAGAAGAGAAGAGAAGAGAAGAGAAGGGAAGGGAAGAGATATCTGCATGGCAGATATCTTCTAGTTCAGGGGTCTCCAACCTTGGCAACTTGAAGACTTGTGGACTCCTAGAATTCCTCAGCCAGCTTTGCTGGCTGAGGAATTCTGGGAGTTGAAGTCCACAAGTCTTCAAGTTGCCAAGGTTGGAGACCTCTGTTCTAGTTGGTTCAGTTTCTCCATCCATCTTAATGGCTTCACTGTAGCTACGACAGCCGCCATCACGTTACTGTGAAAGTGTGATAAGAGATGTGATATGGATGGAAGAGATGGTTGCATTTGAAGAGAAAGTGACCAGCTGCTAAAATGGTTTATCCTTCTTGGGATGAAGAGGGAAGCTATCTCTTTATATTTCTTGTTACATTCTTATCTTCGTCCCTTCTCTTTTTATCCTTGGTGTTCTGTTTTTGCTTTTCTCCACTTATTTTATTCCTTTCCATTCCTTTAATTATTTTTTTTTGTAGTTTTGTCGGTTTTTTTAAAAAAATCTGTACAAGTGTAATGCTTAATACTAAACAGCTAAGACAACCATCGTCAAGTATTTGTGAAGATGTGATAAGAGAGGCGAGATGGGTGGGTTGTATTTGAAGAGAAAGTGACAAGTTGTGAAAATTGATTATACTTGAGACCAAAGGGGGAATTGTTATATTATGGTAGAACCTCAGCATCAAAAACTAATTGACACGGCTGTATTTCCATGATATATTAAACTATAAACTAACCAACAATGCTTTGGCTTACTTGTTTGGACAAGTGTACCAGTAGTAAAATCCAAATTTTTTTACTATCGGTTCTGTGGCTTGGTGGGTGTGGTGTGGCTTGGTGGGCGTGGCAGGGTAAGGATATTGCAAAATCTCCATTCTCACCCCACTCCAGGGGAAGGTTACTGCAAAATCCCCATTCCCTCCCGATCAGCTGGGACTCGGGAGGCAGAGAATAGACGAGGGTGGGGCCAGGCAGAATTTTTACTACCGTTTCTCCAAACTACTCAAACCTTCTGCTACCAGTTCTCCAGAACTGGTCAGAACCTGCTGAAACCCACCTCTGGTTCAGACACTCAAGACAAAGTCAGGCTTAAAACTTTGGCATTTGTTTCTTGATTTGATTTCTGTGTGACAGCCACATGCCTTGCCTTTAATAATCAACCTTTAAATGCAGTGGTGTGTTTCAACATTTTTTTACTGCCGGTTCTGTGGGTGTGGGATGGCTTGGGGGGGCGTGGCTTGGTGGGTATGGCAGGGGAAGGATACTGTAAAATCCCCATTCCCTCCCCAATCCAGGGGAAGGTTACTGCAAAATCCCCATTTCCTCCCAATCAGCTGGGGCTCGGGAGGCAGAGAATAGATGGGGACGAACTACTCAAAATTTCCGCTACCGGTTCTCCAGAGCTGGTCAGAACCTGCTGAAACCCACCTTTGTTTAAATGCGACTGTCCTTAATCACCATGAATAATAATAATTTTTAAAAAGGTAGGTAGTTTTCAAGCAGAGACCCATTTGCTAGTAGATCAATTCAATATCTAGAAAGTCACAAATAGCAAATCCTAGGAAGTTTCCAAGGACTTTCAGACTTTTATCATTAGAAAAGAGCAAGGATTTTACTGCTAATAAAAATAGGCTGGCATTACATGGTGCCTTAAGTTAATGCTACTGGGTTTTATTCTGGTTTTTTTTTTATGGTAAAGATAGCTGCTTCACCTTGGAACTATTGCAAGCTACCTGCAGAACTAGCAATAGTTATGCTAATTGAACTCAGTGGGATGTTCCTTATATCTCATGCATAATCTGTGCAAGCATCTGGGTTATTTTAGGCTTTAATATCCAAAAACAGATTTCCATCTCAGACAGCATATTGGCTCAAGTTGTTAATCTTTCTGCCTCCTTGTAAAATTGGGTTCTGTCCATGGGGTTCTTTAATGCAGTGTTTGTAGCAGTCTGCACAAATCACAGCTCCTAGGAGTATTGTAGTGAGGATGTGCTCGCTGGCTCATTCACTTGTTAATTTCTGAAGGAAAGGAAAAGCTATATGGCTAATTCTGATTCATGCAGTTCTATCATTCCCTAAAGAGCTGAAGGAGGCATCAGCCAGTTTCCACTGCTGTAGTTTATCTTTGCAGCAAATATATAAAGAAATATTGCACCAATATGCACCAAGACAAATTCCTTGTGTGGCCAATCGCACTTGGCCAATAAAAAATTCTATTCTATTCTATTGGGAAACTGAATCCAAGGAGGGAGGGAGGGAGGGAGGGAGGGAAGGAAGGAAGGAAGGAAGGAAGGAAGGAAGGGAGGGAGGGAGGGAGGAGGGAGGGAGGGAGGAAGGAAGGAAGGAAGGAAGAAGGAGACAGGTGTGGAAGGGAGGGAGGAGGAGGAGGAAGGAAGGAGAGGTGGAAGGGAGGGAGGGAGGGAGGGAGGAAGGAAGGAAGAAAGGAAGGAAGGAAGGTAGGAAGAAGGTAGGAAGGAAGGAAGGAAGGAAGGAAACAGGTGTGGAAGGGAGGGAGGGAGGAGGGAGGGAGGGAAGGAAGGAGAGGTGTGGAAGGGAGGGAGGGAGGGAGGGAGGAAGGAAGGTAGGTAGGAAGGAAGGTAGGTAGGAAAGAAGGAAGGAAGGAAGAAAGGTAGGAAGAAAGGAAGGTAGGAAGAAAGGTAAGAAGGAAGGAAGGAAGGAAGGAGACAGGTGTGGAAGGGAGGGATGGAGGAGGGAGGGAAGGAAGGAGAGGTGTGGAAGGGAGGGAGGGAGGGAGGAAGGAAGGAAGGAAGGAAGGAAGGAGGGAGGGAAGGAAGGAAGGAAGGAAGGAAGGAAGGAAGGAAGGAAGGAAGGAAGGAAGGAAGGAAGGAAGGGTTAGACATAAACATGGGTTCTTGCCTTCGATTTCATTCCTAAGAGAAGTGATCAACTGACTCACCTGCTAATTTGCCAGTTCTGCTACCTGGACATCTGACAATTTCTGACAATGAGCCATCTTTTTTCTTAATAAGTGTTCAATAAATCTAAAGCTGTCTTTTGAAGAAACGCCTATATTTTGCCCATTTGATATAACACTTCAGAGGTGCATACTTCTTTTTCAGATTGAGTTTGGGTTTCTTGAATGGTAGGCTGGAGATTGTCTCCAAAACGAACATCCATGATGAAATGCAAACTTAATTTAATGAAAAATATTCATGGGATAACCTTCCCGTATCTAATAAATGCAAACATTCCTAAGCTTGTACCATGTACATTTATGGAACTTGACTTTGTCCAAGCTGCAACAGAGCTTTTGTATGCATCGTCTTAGGGATTCTTGGCATATTTTACTTAAAAAAACCAAACAGTATTGCCACTCCAAAATTGCACATGACGTCAGACACTTCAAGTTATCGATGACTTTAAATTGCTTTTACAGTGGTACTTTGGTACTCAGCTGCTTTGAAACTCATTGAATTTGGTACTCGATGCATTTTGATGCAAAAATTTTGTCCTGATACTCATCGTTTGTTTTGTACTTCATGCACAAGCTAGGACTTGTTGGTGTTGGCTGTCTTGTGACTAACTACATTATTCCTTTTGGGAATAGGGGAGGGGGCAGGTACTTATTGTTTTTAGTGATTGGTCATTTGAGACAATGACGAATCCACATATAGACGAGAGGTCGAACAACTAGCCTTGTGGTGCAACCAAAACAATCTGGAACTGAACACACTCAAAACCGTAGAAATGGTGGTAGACTTTAGGAAAAACCCTTCCATACTTCCACCTCTCACAATACTTGACAACACAGTATCAACAGTAGAAACCTTCAAATTTCTGGGTTCTATCATATCGCAAGATCTCAAATGGACAGCTAACATCAAAAACATCATTAAAAAAGGACAAAAAAGAATGTTCTTTCTGCGCCAACTCAGTAAACTCAAACTGCCCAAGGAGCTGCTGATCCAATTCTACAGAGGAATTATTGAGTCTGTCATTTGCACCTCTATAACTGTCTGGTTCGGTTCTGCAACCCAACAAGAAAAACACAGACTTCAGAGGATAATTAGAACTGCAGAAAAAATAATTGCTACCAACCTGCCTTCCATTGAGGACCTGTATACTGCACGAATCAAGAAGAGGGCCGTGAAAATATTTGCAGATCCCTCGCATCCTGGACATAAACTGTTTCAACTCCTACCCTCAAAACGACGCTATAGAGCACTGCACACCAGAACAACTAGACACAAGAACAGTTTTTTCCCGAAGGCCATCACTCTGCTAAACAAATAATTCCCTCAACACTGTCAGACTATTTACTGAATCTGCACTACTATTAATCGTTTCATAGTTCCCATCACCAATCTCTTTTCACTTATGACTGTATGTCTGTAACTTTGTTGCTGGCAATCCTTATGATTTATATTGATATATTGATCATCAATTGTGTTGTAAATGTTGTATCTTGATGAACGTATCTTTTCTTTTATGTACACTGAGAGCATATGCACCAAGACAAATTCCTTGTGTGTCCAATCACACTTGGCCAATAAAAAATTCTATTCTATTCTATTCTAGTACTCATTGAGCCTCCTGGAATCAATTAACAATGAGCTCCAAAGTATCACTGTATAGAAGTAAGAACAGATTATGAAAGTTTCTTCACAGTGGGCAAAGCAGGGGTGAAATTCAAGTGATTCTGACAGGTTCTGGAGAACCGGTAGTGGAAATTTTGAGTAGTTTGGAGAACTAGCAAATACCACCTCTGGCTTGCCTGAGAGTGGGTTGGGAATGGAGATTTTGCAATATCCTTCTCCCAGGAGTGGGGAGGGAATGTGGATTTTGCGGTATCCTTCCCCTGGAGTGGGGTGGAAATGGAGATTTTGCAGTATCCTTCCCCTGCCACGCCCACCAAATCACGCCCAGAGAACCGGTAGTAAAAAAAAATTGAATTCCCCCGCTGGGGCAAAGACGATAAAACGTAAGACTAGAATTCCCAATTTCATCTAAAATGAAAAAAGAACGGGCAAATCTGAACGTTGTAACCCAGAATCAGGGGATTCCAAAAGAAGGAAAAATGCAGGGCATTTAAAGAAGACAACTTCTTCTCAATATGACTGCCTGTTTGGGGGCTGGGGGGGGGAATCCACATTTTTCTCCATTTCAAGGAAGATCCTTCTTTATTAAAAGGTGTTTGAATCCTTGTTCCTTCTGGAGACCCAGAGAAATAAAAATCAGAGCTTCCCTTTGACAATCATCTTCATGAGGCTTCAAAGGTTGCACGTCATGGATGAACCATTTGGAAGGAAAAACTTGTCAACTCTTTTGACAGAAATTGCTCATCAAGCCAGAAGTAGAGCTAAGGAAAGATATAAAAAGGAATATATTTATAATTTAGGAATAAAAGGACCAATAGCCTGGGTTTGCTCTGATTGTATTCATCTTAGTGCAGGGGTTATTTGCAAATGTCAAGTCTTATGAATATTAATAGTTCCTTTCTATTTTAGGGATGCTCTATTATCCTCATTCCAATGTCCTGTAATTTATACCAAAGGGCTTTCACTTTTAGAGTTTATCAGGAAAATGTTAAGAGCCACTCTGTAGAACCAGAACTCGGGAGTTTAGAAATGACCTTTTGAGAGATTAATGGCCTGTGCTTATTTCCAAATAATTAAGAAATGCAGACTAGAAGAAGGAACTATGTGGGGCAGCTGCTCCAATTGTAGTAGAAACTCTTTTCATGCTTACAGAACCGTGTAAGAAGAATATTGTTTACTCTAGGGTTTCTCTGTTTTTGTACCTGGGATTTCAGAGTTAAGGTTTTCATGAAAATATGTGAGCGAAACCAGAGGTCTCCAACCTTGGAAACTTTAAGCTTTGCTGGCTGAGGAATTCTGGGAGTTGAAGTCCACAAGCCTTAAAGCTGCCAAGGTTGCAAGCCCCTGAGCTAAACTATTGTCTAAAATTAAACTACTTGAGGGATCTTGGCCCTCATAATTCTTTATTTATTTATTTATTTTATAAACAAACCAATATACGATACATTATCAATCGTTCAGGACTTCATCTGACTACATCTTTTGTGTCTTCTTCTTGTTCTTCAATGTTAATCACTTCATAATGTCATCATTCGGGGTGAAATGTTCCCAGTTCAGACCAGATCGCCCAATCCGGTAGCAATGGCGGCGGGTAGTTTGAAGAACCGGCAGTAAAAATCCCTACCCCCCACCATGCATCTGAGCTGCACGATCATTAGAGACTTTTTTTTTCTTTTAAAAGCATTTTTTCTTCGGCCAAAAAAATGCTTTTAAAAGTTAAAAAAAAGCCTCTGACGATTGTCAGAGCTTTTAAAAGCATTTTTTCTACAACCTCTTTGGCCAAAGAGGTTGTAGAAAAAATGCTTTTAAAAGTAAAAAAAAAAGTTGGCCATGCCCACCCAGTCACATTACCCCTCCCCCACCAAGCCATGACCACAGAACAGGTAGCAACAGATTTTACATTTTACCACTGTTGTCATTTCATTTATTGTAACCTTTCTCCCACATTTCTTACTTTACTGTTAATACATTTATCAATCTTCTCTCTCCTCTTTCTTCTTCCCATGTTTCATTACAAGATTACCCTATATATATTTCTTCTCTAACCAATGGTAAAATTGTCTCCATATCTTAAAATATTCGGATTCCTCTCTCTCTTTGATTATCAAAATCAATATATTCATTTCTGCACAATCCAATGTTTTCTTAATGACTTCTCCCTCTGTAGGGATTTTCTCTGTTTTCCATCTTTGTGCAAATACTATCCTCGCTGCAGTTATTATGTGTATAATCAAATATATATTTTCTTTACTAAATTTCTCTGGTAGGATAACAGTTCAGGTTTTAAATCTATAAGTTGTTGTATCATTTCTTCTAACCATGTTTTAATTTTAATCCAATAGTTTTTTGCTTCTGGACATGTCCACCACATATGGTAATATGATCCTGGTATCTGATGATATTTCCAGCATTTAGCTGATTTATCTCTAAACATTTTTGCCAGTTTTCCAGGTGGCATGTGCCATCTGTAAAACATTTTATATTTATTTTCTTTATATGCTGTGGACATTGTTAATTGATAATTCCTTTCCATAATTGTTGCCATTTATCTAACTCACTTGAATATCCCAAAAATTTTGCCCAAGCTATCACTGTTTCTTTTACTTGCTCTTCTTCTAGATCAATACTAAGTAAGTAATTGTATATTTTTTTAAATTATTTTATCATCTGTGCCTGTAAGTATCCTATCCAGTTCTGTCATGTCTAAATAAAAACCATATAATTTAGCATCTTTTTCATATCTTGTTCGTATTTGTGTATGAGTATACCAGTCCAAAGGAATGCAGTGGCTCAATTGGCTAAGACTCTAAGCTTGTCGATCGAAAGGTCAGCGGTTCGAATCCCTAGTGCCACATAACAGGGTGAGCTCCCGTTACTTGTCCCAGCTTCTGCCAACTTAGCAGTTTCGAAAGCACGTAAAAGTGCAAGTAGAAAAAATAGGGACCACCTTGGTGGGAAGGTAACAGTGTTCCGTGCGCCGTTGGCATTGAGTCATGCCAGCCAGATGACCACGGAGACCCCTTTGGACAGCGCTGGCTCTTCGGCTTTGAAACGGAGATGAGGCCCTCCCCCTAGAGTTGGGAAGGACTAACACATATGTGCGAGAGGAACCTTTACCTTCATCTTTATACCAGTCCAACTCAATCCCTTGTTCTTCTATTTCTTGTTTCCCTTTCAATTTTTATTTATTTATTTATTTATTTGATTTTTATACCGCCCTTCTCCCGAAGGACTCAGGGCGGTGTACAGGCAGAAGTAAAAAAGACAATACCAATGTACAATTTAAAATGCAAATTTAAAAAACTTATTATAATTAGCCTGAAAACTTTAAAATATATAAAAACTAAAATCCCATTTAAAATTAATAATAAGAATTTAAGAAATTTAAAAAACCGATAAAATTTTAAGCCAGCCCCGCGCGAATGAAAAGATGTGTCTTCAGTTCGCGGCGGAAGGTCCGAAGGTCAGGTATTTGGCGTAAACCCGGGGGAAGCTCGTTCCAGAGTGTGGGAGCCCCCACAGAGAAGGACCTTCCCCTGGGGGCCGCCAGCCGACATTGCTTGGCGGACGGCACCCTGAGAAGTCCCTCTCTATGAGAACGTACGGGTCGGTGGGAGGCGTGAGGTAACAGCAGGCGGTCCCGTAAATACCCAGGCCCTAAGCCATGGAGCGCTTTAAAGGTCGTAACCAAAACCTTAAAGTGCACTCGAAAGGCCACAGGTAGCCAGTGCAGTCTGCGCAGGAGCGGTGTTACGTGGGAGCTACGGGTAGCTCCCTCTATCACCCATGCAGCTGCATTCTGGACTAACTGAAGCCTCCGAATGCACCTCAAGGGGAGCCCCATGTAGAGAGCATTACAATAATCCAAGTGAGAGGTAACGAGCGCGTGAGTGACTGTGCACAATTCCCCCTTATCTGTTAGTATATCTTTGTATCTAAGAATATTTCTAATATTGATAATATTAGGATGGCCCTCATAATTCTTGTTGGTACGTTTGTTTTTTCCTGGAGGAGAGGGATTAGTTTAGCCCAGGGGTCGGCAACCTTAAACACTCAAAGAGCCATTTGGACCCATTTCCCACAGAAAAGAAAACACCAGGAGCCACAAAACCCTTTTGACATCTAAAATGAAGATAACACTGCATATATTGATTTTTTTTGTTACCTTTATGCTATGTATAAAAAAAATTATAGTGTGTTGCATTTATGAAATCAATGAACTGCTGCAGAGAAAACAAAGTTTTATTTCCACATGCAACAAAAACATTTTGAACTCCTCCCCCCCCCCCAAAAAAAATGGGTCGAAAACCTCAATAAATTGCGTGCTGGCAGGTGTCTCACATTGGCAGTTGTGACGCATATTTTCAGCGACAGGGAGCCGCAGCAGAGGGATGAAAGAGCCACACGCGGCTCCAGAGCCACGGGCTGAAGACCCCTGAGTTCAGTGGTGGGTTTCAAATTTTTTTACTACCGCTTCTGTGGGCGTGGCTTGGTGGGCGTGATGTGGCTTGGTGGGCGTGGCAGGGGAAGGATACTGTAAAATCTCCATTCCCACCCCACTCCAGGGGAAGGATACTGTAAAAATCTCCATTCCCACCCCACTCCAGGGGGAAGGTTACTGCAAAATCCCCATTACCTCCCAATCAGCTGGGACTCAGGAAGCAGAGAATAGATGGGGGCGGGGCCAGTCAGAATTTTTACTACCGGTTCTCCGAACTACTAAAAATTTCTGCTACCGGTTCTCCAGAACTGGTCAGAACCTACTGAAACCCACCTCTGCCTGGTTTAGCCTTACGCTATGGTGGCCTTTCAACCTTTCTTGCTCCAGCAACCATATAAGAAAGTGATCTCAGAAATGAAACAGATATTTGCAGATCCCTCGCATCCTGGACATAAACTGTTTCAACTCCTACCCTCAAAACGACGCTATAGAGCACTGCACACCAGAACAACTAGACACAAGAACAGTTTTTTCCCGTCACTCTGCTAAACAAATAATTCCCTCAACACTGTCAGACTATTTACTGAATCTGCACTACTATTAATCGTTTCATAGTTCCCATCACCAATCTCTTTCCACTTATGACTGTATGACTATAACTTGTTGCTGGCAATCCTTATGATTTATATTGTTATATTGACCATCAATTGTATTGTAAATGTTGTACCTTGATGAACGTATCTTTTCTTTTATGTACACTGAGAGCATATGCACCAAGACAAATTCCTTGTGTGTCCAATCACATTTGGCCAATAAAAATTCTATTCTATTCTATTCTATGTTTTGGATGCTGACTCACAAAAAGATCAAAAAGGTCTTATTTCCCTGCTACTGTACAAGTGGGCCATGTGGAACATCTTTCATTCTAACCAACTCTTCTACTGCCATAATAGCTTGTCTCATCCACGGAGGAGAGCATTTTCTTGGCTAGATTTAATGCTATTATAAGTGGAAGTATAAAATATAAGAATGCCTCTGCCCCTCTTAAAAGGGCTCATTGAGTCAAACGCAAATATTTTATGGCACTACTCCTCAGGGCCAACCTACAACTCTCACCCTTAGTAGTCACTCATCTGGGCCAATAGATGAAGCATGTGTGTTTGTCTGGTGTTTAATGAGGTCTTCTGTATAAATTTTATATTTTACAATATCCTACGCCCACCAAGCCACGCCCACCAAGCCACGCCCACCAAGCCATGCCACACCCACCAAGCCATGCCCACAGAAACGGTTGTAAAAAAATGTGAATCCCACCCCTGGCAATGACCTTTATATTCTTTGACAAAGAAGCACAAAAGGAAATACATTTTGTACAATGGTGTTCACAAAGGCATTCCTATAAATAAGCAATTTGCATACCCGAGTTTTCTGATTCTACAGAAATGTTCACTTAGTCATTTAAGTACACGTGAAACTTTCCCTTTGTAAACCCAGATGTTATTGAACAAGCAACTAGGTGGCAATTGGAGATATTTACCTGAGCTAAGAACCAAGGATCAAGAACTTCTCTGTCTTTTTAGTCCAGAGGTAGCAGAAAATTATAGTGGGTTATCAAAAAAAAAACCTTACTCTGGATCACTTATCATTCTCCGCCTCAGTTAACTGTATAGCAAAATGATTTAAGTAATACATTAGTGTTTTACCAAATTGGCTCCTCTGCTTGAAGCAATAATATTATTTTTAGATTCAATTTTCTCTGCTTCAAATGAAATAAGATGGTTCACATTAGAATCTCTTTGAGGGGGACACCTTTTTGAAAAGTGCATTAATTTTTGGAGTTCCTGAAGGCTATTCCTTAGACGGACAAGGAAATTGTGTGTGTGTGTGCCTGTGTGTGTATCTGTGTGTACTGTGTGCATTTTGTGTGTGTGTGTGTGTGTGTGTGTTTCTTAGCTCTGAAAGATAATGAGCTGCACATGATGCATGTATTTTTATGGTTCTCAGTTGACTGCACGGTGTTTTTTATTGCTCATAATTTTGAACTGGTTGCCTTTGGGAGTGTGCGTTATTGCTTTTAAAAATAGTTACTTGCAGATTTAAGATTATATTGTAGTATTTATGTGCTTCTCTGGGTGCATCTAGTCAGAAACATTTCAGGGAGAGGATGAAATGTCAAGAAAAGGACACGAATAAGGGGGTCAATCAGAATAGAGCTGGAAGGGACCTTGGAGATCTTCTAGTCCAACCCTTTGCTCAAGCAGGAGACCCTATACCAGTGATGGCTAACCTTTTTGCTGTTGCGTGACAAAAGCAGGGGTCGCAAGGGTGGTCGTGTGCGTGTGTGCCCACGCCCACAATTCAATGCCCCTTGCGCATGCGCACGCGCCCCCCCATGCTCTCCCCACTTTTGGCACATGACGGCAAAAAGGTTATCAGTGGGCCCAGTAGGCCCATTTTTCACTCTCCCCAGGCTCCAGAGCCTTTCTAGGACCCTGGGGAGGGCAAAAACGGCCTGCCCGGAGGCACTCCGGAGGCTGGAAATGGCTTGTTTCCTGACTTCCGGTGGGCCCATAAGGCCCAAAAATCAGCTGGCTGGTGTGCACATGTGTGCTGGAGCTGAGCTAGGGCAACACTCACATGGCCACAGATATGGCTCCACATGCCACCTGTGGCACACGTGCCATAGGTTTGCCATCACGGCCCTAATACGATTTCAGATAGGTGGCTGTCCATTCTTTTATTAAAAACCTCCAGGGTTAGAGCACCCACAACTTCTGGAGGCAAGCTGTTCCACTGGTTAATTGTCCTCACCAATAGGAAGTTTCTCCTTCATTCTAGGTTGCTGCAATTTGGCAGTTCGAATCTCACCAGGCTCAAGGTTGACTCAGCCTTCCATTCTTCCGAGGTTGGTAAAATGAGATGGTTGGAGGCAAGAGGCTGACTCTGTAAACTGCTTAGAGAGGGCTGTAGAGCACTGTGAAGCGGTATCTAAGTCTAAGTGCTGTTGCTATTGCTTCTCTCCTTGATTAGTTTCCATCTATTGTTTCTGTCAGAATATTCATGAACTGGAATGGAGACATGGTAATAAGGTTAGCGAATGAACAGGCATAGCAACTGAGTCAGCCAATGAGGACTGTTTAGAAACTGAAACTGGAAGGAGTCTGGGCGTAGCTTAGCTCTGTGCTCAGCTCTAAAACTAAACTAGTCTGCTCTGAACTGAAACTGATCTCTCTTCTTTACCATGTTGGAAGAACGCTCATTTCAAAGGACCGGTGCTGCCACAGAGAAGGCTGTCCCCCTGGGGGTCGCCAACCGACATTGTTTGGTTGATGGCACCCTGAGAAGACCCACTCTGTGGGAGCGCACGGGTCGTTGGGAGGCTATAGGTGGCAGAAGGTAGTCTCGTAAATATCCCGGTCCTAAGCCATGGAGCGCTTTAAAGGTGGTCACTAACACCTTGAAGTGCACCCGGAAGGCTACCGGCAACCTTCTATTTCTTTTAGATAGATAGATAGATAGATAGATAGATAGATAGATAGATAGATAGATAGATAGATAGATAGATGATAGATAGATGCAATTAAGTTTGGATTGTGGTGAAAACATTTGGCATGAGATGGTCTCTATCCCACCACGCTTGTAAAGCACTCACTTGCCCTTCCTTCCCAAATCTCTGCGCTCCGCACCTGCTTAAATAGACCAACACCAGACCATCAATCTTCAACAAACCAGGCCCAGAGGGCTTCTTGCTATACAATCAAGGCGAACTATTCCATTAATAGGAATCAGTAGGGGGTTCCTATCGCTTCTCTTTCAGCGAGGATTTTCATGCTGGCTTCACGCCTATTACGGCTGAGCAATGAGGCTCCTATTTGCTTGTATCAGCAAGTCATGAAATAGATGCGCTTCAAAATGCTTGTTCCCCCACCCCCACCCCGAGGTCCTTGCCCTTCACGGGGCATCAGCTATAGCTCTCCAGATTCAAGAGGGTACGAACCGAAGATCAAGGATTTGTGCTTCAAGGGAATTGAGAGAAACAGGGGAGGGTGGAGGCAGGGAGTTGTCATCCAACGAGCAATTCTGAGCCGCAGCAGTAGTTTCATTAAAGCCGTGTCTCCATGAAGATATTTTACCTCCTTTGATCGGTGCGCTGTAATTTTACACACTGCACTGCCGTATCTAAATAATTCATAATTTCTCAGGGGGCTGGTGGGTGGGTGGATGGGTCTTCTCTGCTTCTATTGCAAGGCTTAGGCAAGATAATCATACAGAAGAAACTGCAGGGAAACTCCAGTTTGAGAGGAAACATTAGATGAGATATTGTCGCGGGTTAAAGACGGGAGGGTCACCTTTTTCGCCAAGGTATGGCGTTTTCTACTTTTGCAGAGGAAAATTGGGCACGTGCTATACTGCCCTTCCAGGTGTGTCTTTTAACAGAGCCAGTTATAGAATGGTGTTAGAAGGTGGGAGAGCAAGGTTCAAATTACGTTGCAAACAATTCCGAAGGCAATACACCTATCAGGTTTTTGTAGGATGAGTAGCGCTTTCAGCACTCTGAGGAAACCCGAAGGAAAATAGGACCTTTAGCTATATGGGCTAGAAAACATTACAGGTAGTCCTCGACTTACAACCACAATTGAGCCCCAAATTTTTGTTGCTGAGTGAAATGGTTGTTAAGTGAGTTTAGTCCCATTTTACGACTTTTCATGCCATGGTTGTTAAGTGACTCACTGTATTTATTTATTTATTTATTTATTTTATTAAATTTTTATACCGCCCTTCTCCCGAAGGACTCAGGGCAGTGTACAGCCAAAATAAAATACAGAATATATACAACTAAAAGAATTTAAAATAAAACTATTACTAAACGGCTGATAATTAAAAAGATTTAAAAATTTAAAATATTAATAAAACCCCAATTTATTTAAAATCAACTATTTATGCCAGTCCTGCTTGAATGAATAAATATGTTTTTAGCTCATGACGAAAGGTCCGAAGATCAGGCACTTGACGTAAGCCAGGGGGGAGTTCATTCCAGAGTGTGGGAGCCCCCACAGAGAAGGCCCTACTCCTGGGGGCCGCCAGCCGACATTGTTTGGCGGACGGCACCCTGAGAAGGCCCTCTCTGTGAGAGCGTACGGGTCGGTGGGAGGCATAAGGTAACAGCAGGCGGTCTCGTAAGTACCCGGGCCCTAAGCCATGGAGCGCTTTAAAGGTGGTAACCAGGATCTTGAAGCGCACCCGAAAGACTACAGGAAGCCAGTGCAGACTACGGAGCAGTGGTGTTACATGGGAGCCACGAGTGGCTCCCATTACCACTCGCGCAGCTGCATTCTGGACTAACTGCAGCCTCCGGGTGCACCTCAAGGGCAGCCCCATGTAGAGAGCATTGCAATTGTTCAGCGAGTAGCACGGCTGTTAAATGAATCCGGCTTCCCCATTGACTTTGCTTGTCAAAAGGTCACCAAAGGATCACCTGACCAGGGACACTTCAACCGTCAAAAATATGAGTCAGTTGCCAAGCCTCTAAATTTCGATCGCGCGACCATGGGGATGCTGCAATGGTCGTAAGTGTGAAAAACGGTCATAAGTCACTTTTGTCAGTGCCACTGTAACTTTGAACAGCCACTAAATGAACTGTGGCCGGGATAGCTCAGGCTGTTAAGAAGCCTGTTATTAGAACACAGCAGCCTGCAATTACTGCAGGTTCGAGCCCGGCCCAAGGTTGACTCAGCCTTCCATCCTTTATAAGGTAGGTAAAATGAGGACCCAGATTGTTGGGGGGGCAATAAGTTGACTTTGTAAACAATATACAAATAGAATGAGACTATTGCCTTATACACTGTAAGCCGCCCTGAGTCTTCGGAGAAGGGCGGGGTATAAATGTAAACAAAATTAAAAATTAAAATTAAAAATTAAAATTGTTGTAAGTCAAGGACCAGCTGTATTACATGGGACAAGATTGAGAGAAGTAAAAGAATCCTGGATAAAGGGAGGGACAGAATTACTCATCGTACTGCTAGAGAGAAGTCGAGGTGGTAAGCAAAGATCAGACCCATTGAGTCATTCAATGGCAATATTTCAGATCATCCTTCCATTTCACTGTCTCCTTTTATCCTCATGACATTACTCTTACACTCAGATTCTGAGATCTGTTAAATCATGATTTGTCTTTCTGATGTTAAAGAGGCATTTTCCTCTTTCTTCTAATATCATCTAATATCATCTGATGATACAAGTCGAATACTTCACCCACCATTATGTAAAGGAGAGGTGCTTTGGGGGTGTTTTGAAGGATGAGGCACACCCAGCGGTGGGCTGCTGGGGGTTTTTTGGGGTTCGGGTGAACCTCTAGCTAAGATTCTGTGCAGTTTGGACAGATCCCCCAAATCCCACTCCTGGCTTGCCCCACCCGCCCCACCCTGCCCTTTTCAGGAGTCCCCATGCAGCCCATTTTGGATGCAGGGCGCACATGGAGGCTCAGGGAGGGCCAAAAATGGGTCTACCGGAAGTTTGGAGAGTTTGGCCCTGTTTCCGGCCTCCAGAGGGCCTCCGGAGCCTGGGGAAGCCATTTTTGCCCTCCAGGAGGCTCAAGGGAAGACTCCGGAGGCCAGGGAAGGCAAAAAGCTCCGCTCAGGCCCACCCAGCAACCGGGCAGAGAACCCCTTGCTAAAATTTTTGAAGCCCACCCCTGAGCTCACCCCACCCTATTGGTCACTGGTCACCCTCTTCAGTTACCATTTTGCTATTCGTTTGCTAAATAAGTGGACATAGTAGCACGCGCGATGTCAAGGAAACTGCTTGTTGTGTAATTGTTGCCAAGGTCATAGCTTGGATATGTCCCGACGGTCACCAAAATTTGAGCTCCGCTACAACATTTTTATTTCTTAGCTGTAAGCAAGAAGGTGTGGGTAGTAGGAGTTGCCACTGTTCAGTGGGTTCAGTGGGTTTGCACAAGAGCAGCCAAGTTTCCAGCTGTGTTCCAATTTTGCCAACCTGAACACAGCTTGACCACAGCTTGACCGGTGAAATGTCAAAAGAAAACGTCTTTGAGGCTTTTGTGAAAATAAACAGTCGGGTGTGTTTTTGCCAGGAAAACTACATGGACCTCAGAATTCAAGCTTAATTTGAACAGATTAGAAAACAGGGATTATTACACAGGAGAAAACCACAGCAAAATGCTAGTTTCATTCTTAAAGAAAATTAAATCCATCTCTGGGATTCTGAGATCACTGAAATAATAGTTCTCTCTCTCTCTCTCTCTCTCTCTCTCTCTCTCTGTGTGTGTGTGTGTGTGTGTGTGTGTGTGTGTGTGTGTGACAAAGAGGCTGCAGGGAATAAACTCCTATGTCTCACTTTATTTATTTATTTATTTATTTTTATTTGTCACAACATCATACAAAAAGATTATATAGTATATACACATATAAACATATATAGGAAGAAGAAAAGAAAAACAATAGGACAGGAACGGTAGGCACGTTTGTGCGCTTATGCACATATATGGTCCTCTTAGGAATGGGGTGAGGTCAATAGTAGAAAGTTTTTGGTTAAAGCTGTTAGGATTATGGGAAGAGACCACAGAGTCAGGTAAAGTATTCCAAGCACTGATGATTCTGTTGCAGAAGTCGTATTTTCTGCAATCTAGATTAAAGCGGTTTACATTAAGTTTAAATCTATTGGTTGCCCTTGTATTATTGCAATTAAAGCTGAAGTAGTCTTTGACAGGAAGGACATTACAATAGATGATTCTGTGAGCTAAACTTAGGTCTTGTCGGCGAGGGAGTTCCAAGTTTTCTAAGCCTAGGATTTCAAGTCTGGTGGGATAAGGTATTTTGTTGTTTTCAGAGGAATGGAGAACTCTTCTTGTAAAATATTTCTGGACACGTTCAATTGTATTGATGTCAGAGATGTGGTGAGGGTTCCAAACAGGTGAGCTGTATTCTAGAATTGGTCTAGCAAATGTTTTATATGCTCTGGTTAGTAGTGTGGTGTTTTGGAAAAGAAGCTGCATAAAATTAGGTTTACAACTCTTAGAGCTTTTTTGCTATGTAGTTGCAGTGGGCTTTGGCACTTAGATCATTTGACATGAAAACTCCAAGGTCTTTAACGGGATGGGGTCGTCTGTAAGGTAATGTCCATCTAGTATGTACTTAGTTTTAGAGTTCTTTTTCCTATATGTAAGACTGAGCATTTGCTGGTTGAAATTTGGAGCTGCCAATTTTAGACCAAGCGGTTAGATGGTCAAGGTCGTTTTGAATGATAGAAGTGTTGTCTGTGGTGTTAAATAGTTTGACATCGTCAGCAAAGAGAACACAATTACTTGAGATATGGTCACAAAGATCATTAATGTATAGAATAAAGAGTGTTGGTCCAAGGCCGCTGCCTTGAGGAACGCCACTCTTGACAGGAACAGGATTTGATAAAGCATTGCCAATTTTGACCACTTGTTGTCTGTTAGACAGAAAAGCAGATATCCATTTGTGGAGGGGTCCTGAGATGCCATAGGATGTTAGTTTAAGGAGAAGTTTATCGTGTACTACTGAGTCAAAAGCTTTGCAGAAGTCTATGTAGATTGCATCTATTGATTTGCCTTGATCTAGATTTGAAGTCCATATGTTTTTGCAGTGGAGAAGTTGTAAGTTACATGATAACTTTTCCTGAAACCAAATTGTTTGTTGGAGAGTAGGTTGTTAGTTTCTAAGTGTGAGGTAATGGATTGATTGATGATAGATTCCATGACTTTGCAGGTGACGCAGCAAAGGGAGATCGGTCTGTAGTTTTCGACTAAGCTGGGGTCTCCTTTTTTGAAGATGGGGATGACTGTGGCTAGTGACCAAAGTTTGGGAAGAGAACTGGTAGTGAAAGCTTTATCAAAGATAATACTTAGGGGTTCAGCTATATTAATGGAAAGTTTTTTTAAGAAATATGCACATAGACCATCAGGTCCAATAGAAAGCGATGGTTTTAAGTTGTGAAGAGCTTTACCAACGTTGTCTTCTGTGAAATCTATATGAGTTAGATCATCATAGTCATTGCTGGTTCGTTTGTGGAATGTTGGATATGTGTTATCGGAGTTAACAAAAACTGAGCCAAAGAAAATGTTGAAGAGGTTTGCTTTGACTGTTTCGTCATTGCATTCTTTGTTGTTAGAATCTTTTAGTGGTGGGATGGATCTTGAATCTTTAAGTTTACTGTTGACAAAATTATAAAAGGCACGATTGGAATTTGTGCGTAAAAGGTTTTCTTCTTGCTTGGTGTGGTAATTTGTGCATTCAGTTTTAATTTGGTTGCATATGTTTCTGTAACGGTTTCTGAAGTTTGTAACATAGCCTTTTTTGTTTCTTTTCCAGAGGGATTTTTTTTTTGATTGAAGCTTTTTTATTGATATGGGTAGTTTGTTTTTCTTGGACATGGTAGTCATTCGTGGTACATATAATTTAATGATTAACTTCTTAATAGACAGCTCCTGTCAGCTTCTCTGAAGCTTATTTGAAGCTTTAAAAAAAACCACACGTAGAAGTCATTTCACTTTGTTAAAGCAGTAGATCATCAATGTCACTACTGCCATGATATCATCTCTGAAGCCAGCAAATTCATGGCCAGACTACAGAGTTCAAGGTTTTCTTCTTTCTTCCATAAAATAGAAATTTTCCAGCCAGAGTCCACTCGAGTTGGGCAGCTAATAAATTTAAATTTGTATTGAGAATTCCCAAAACTTGGTGGTGCCATTAGATGGCATCTATTGATTCTCCTTCTCTTCAAAAATGCACTTTGTCCGTAACTTATTTATTTTTGCTCGTCTTTCTCTTAGGTGGAGATGAAAACAAGAGGCATCTCCATTCATCCCGCAAAGTTTGAAAATTCTGTTCTTATTTAATAGTAAGTTTTTACACCCCTGGGCTCTTAATATTGATTCTGAACATAGCAGTCAAGTCTCTTTCTGTGCAACTTAACATAACATAACATAACATAACATAACATAACATAACATAACATAACATAACATAACATAACATAACATAACATAACATAACATAACATAACATAACAACAGAGTTGGAAGGGACCTTGGAGGCCTTCTAGTCCAACCCCCTGCCCAGGCAGGAACCCTACACCATCTCAGTCAGATGGTTATCCAACATTTTCTTAAAAATTTCCAGTGTTGGAGCATTCACAACTTCTGCAGGCAAGTCGTTCCACTTATTAATTGTTCTAACTGTCAGGAAATTTCTCCTTAGTTCTAAGTTGCTTCTTTCTTTGATCAGTTTCCACCCATTGCTTCTTGTTCTACCCTCAGGTGCTTTGGAGAACAGCCCGACTCCCTCTTCTTTGTGGCAACCCCTGAGATATTGGAACACAGCTATCATGTCTCCCCTAGTCCTTCTTTTTATTAAACTAGACATACCCAGTTCCTGCAACCGTTCTTCATATGTTTTAGCCTCCAGTCCTCTAATCATCTTTGTTGCTCTTCTCTGCACTCTTTCTAGAGTCTCAACATCTTTTTTACATCGTGGAGACCAAAACTGGATGCAATATTCCAAGTGTGGCCTTACCAAGGCATTATAAAGTGGCACTAACACT
Organism: Ahaetulla prasina; assembly: GCF_028640845.1. Taxonomy (NCBI): domain Eukaryota; kingdom Metazoa; phylum Chordata; class Lepidosauria; order Squamata; family Colubridae; genus Ahaetulla; species Ahaetulla prasina. The sequence continues at coordinate 9,861,197 of NC_080551.1, forward strand.
TCACGTGATCTTGATTTTATCCCTCTGTTTATGCAGCCCAGAACTGTGTTGGCTTTTTTAGCAGCTGCTGCACACTGCTGGCTCATATCTAAATGGTTATCCACTTAGATATGAGCCAGCAGTGTGCAGCAGCTGCTAAAAAAGCCAACACAGTTCTGGGCTGCATAAACAGAGGGATAAAATCACTTAGCTAAAATCACTTAGCTAATGCTTTCATTCCCCCACTTTCTAGCTACAGGTAAAAGGTAAAGGAGTCCCTGCAGATTTTACTCTGCTAGTTGCTGCTGACTTTAGGAGGCAGTGCTCCTCTCTTGTCCGAAGACATTTCTGCTGCGGTCATGTGGCCAGCATGACATCACGGAGCACTGTTACCTTCCCACCAAAGTGGGAAGTTGGGTGAAAAGCTGGTAACCCAAGTTTGAGACCCATACACCACGTGATGGAGTGAGCTCCTGTCCTCTCCTCAGCTCCTGCCAACCTAGCAATTTGAAAGATGCGAGTAGATAAATAGGTACCACTTCAGTGGGAAGATAACAGTGTTCTAGTTACAGGAGGGAAACCCAAAAATTTGGAGATGCCCAGAAATGGTTGAGATTCTATTTCATTGGCCAAAGCTCTGAGAATCCTATTTTGAAAGAATAGTCGGTATTCCAGATTTTTGGATCCGCTGAAGTTCTGACTTCATGCCAGACCAAAGGAAAAACCAAACGCACTGAAGAGATTTAGACCAACTCATCCTCCTGGGTAAGACATAGCAATAGGAAGGGGGACAAAATATTGTTTGCAATTTCTTTAAAAATGTCTTCTTCATCAAAATGAGCCACTTATTTCCCTCTTCTTCCCTTAAAATATTTTAAATAACCTTCTATCAGCTATAATAATTTTAAAAAACAGTGTTGCAATTTTTTCCGTTCGTCTGACTCCTAGCTTGTCCTACAATCCTACCGAACAGACCTCCATTGTGGTCCATTTTCTCATCACAATCAGTGTCAGCGTTTTGTTGACATTGTCCGTCTGGCTGTGATAATGGCACAATTTCATAGGATCGTATCTACCCCACTGGAGACCTCTTTGCTCTTGATTAGCTCGCTGGCTGCCTCTGAGTTGAAGCTTTGTCTCTGTAGGACTTAAACACGGAACTGTTGACATTCCAGAGTTCTCATCTCATCACTTTAGTTCCTCTCCATTACCCTTATGTATTTTCAGTTTTACGTCCAGCTTCACTCTGGCCTTTTCTTTTTTTTTAACTCATTCTCCAAGAGCTAAGCAGTTCTGTGCAGCACAGCTTTTGCAGTGATTTGGGAAGAAATTTGCAGTTTGTAAGCAAATCTAAATGCAGCATAAAAGTTCTAGAAACTTGTCAAATACGTATAGAAAGGACAGGCATTAGGGAGCTACAGCAAATATTATATTATATACTGGTGTATATATGTATATAGGGATGTAGGGATGGGGTGGCTCAGTGGCTAAGACACTGGGCTTGTCGATCGAAAGGTCGGCAGTTCAGCAGTTCGAATCCCTAGTGCTGTGTAACAGGGTGAGCTCCTGTTACTTGTCCCAGCTTCTGCCAACCTAGCAGTTCGAAAGCACGTAAAAAATGCAAGTAGAAAAATAGGGGCCACCTTTGGTAGAAAGGTAACAGTGTTCCATGCGCCTTTGGCATTTAATCATACCAGCCACATGACCACAGAGACATCTTCAGACAGCGCTGGCTCTTCGGCTTTGAAACGGAGATGAGCACTGCCCCCTAGAGTTGCGAACGACTAGCACGCATGTATGAGGAACCTTTATTTATTTATTTATTTATTTATTTATTTATTAATCATATTTATATACCGCCCTATCTCCCAAGGGACTCAGGGCGGTTTACAGGCACTAAAAACAGATAAATAGAATATAAATACAATATAAAACATTTAAAAAACTTATTCTAAAGCCCGTCCAATTAAAAATAGAAATAAAACCCAATTTAAAACCCAAAATTTAAAATCTAGCTCAGTCCTGCACAATTAAATAAGTATGTTTTAAGCCCGCGGCGGAAGGTCCGAAGGTCCGAAAGCTGACGAAGTCCGGGGGGTAGATCGTTCCAGAGGGTGGGAACCCCCACAGAGAAGGCCCTTCCCCTGGGCGTCGCCAGACGACATTGCCTCGCTGACGGCACCCTGAGGAGACCCTCTCTGTGAGAGCGCACGGGACGGTGGGAGGTATTTGGTCGCAGTAGGCGGTCCCGTAAATAACCCGGCCCAATGCCATGGAGCGCTTTAAAGGTGGTCACCAAAACCTTGAAGCGCACCCGGAAGGCCACAGGAAGCCAGTGCAGTCTGCGCAGGATAGGTGTCATATGGGAGCCACGAGGGGCTCCATCTATCACCCGCGCAGCTGCATTCTGGACTAACTGTAGCCTCCGGATGCCCCTCAAGGGGAGCCCCATGTAGAGAGCATTGCAGTAATCCAGGCGAGACGTCACGAGTTATCTTTATGTATGTATGTATGTATGTATGTATGTATGTATGTGTGTGTGTGTGTGTGTGTGTGTGTATTTTTATTTAAAAGTTTTAAACAAGTATAAAAATTGATGCAAACTAATATGAAGTAAGGGGGGGGGGGAAACAAAGCATTTTTTTTTAAGAAACAAAAAGAGAAATGTTGAACAAAAATAGAAAGAAATCGTATATTTCCTTAATGTTTTTATTGATTTAGGTTCTTCAGTCATCAACAATTCCAAAATCACAGGCAAGAAAGGCTTCATAATTTTTAGAGTGACTAGGCACCTTATTGAGAAATTAAATTTCTTCATAAAGACATTTAACTTATTCTCCAAGAAGTAATGGATGGAAATTTATCAAAGAGAGAAGCAAACTAGAACTAAGGAGAAATCTCTTGACAGCGAGAACAATTAACCAGTGGAACAGATTGCCTCCAGAAGCTGTGGGTGCTCCATCACTGGAAGTTCTCAAAAAAAGATTGGACAGCCATTTGTTTGGAATGGTATAGAGTCTCCTGCTTGAGCAGGCGGTTGGACTAGAACAGGGGTCTCCAACCTTGGCAACTTTAAGACTTGTGGACTTCAACTCCCAGAATCCCTCAGCCAGCAATTCTGGAGTTAAAGTCCACAAGTCTTCAAGTTGCCAAGGTTGGAGACCCCTGGACTAGAAGACCTTCAAGGTCCCTTCCAACTCCATTACTCTATATTTCCACATGGAACCTTTGTTCAGCATAAACTCCACGTTTTGTGGATTCCTATACTCTTGTAGCTGCTCATCAGATGAACTGATTTATTTCTGACTCGCCTGTGATACATCTCAAGTTGCGTTTTAAGCAATTTTCCTTTTTCTCTGCTGAAGCTCTGCAGAGAACTTGTGAAACTTTTCAGTTACTTGCCTCCCACCTCCTGGACTCAACTCAGCTTTGCTTTCTTCTCCTCCTCCTCCTCCTCTGTAGGAGGAGATCCACCATTGGAGCACTTTACTGAAATGTTACTATTTTGTTTTTCACCGCTTTTTACATTTTTACAAAATGTTTAGTGGCCTTCTTCCCCCATGTTTGAGAAAGTGCAAGAGAGGAATGGAAAACAGGAAGGAAAGGGTAGGCACTGACTGAAAGGGGTGCCTTGAGCATCTGCAGGGATAGAAAGGGTCACAGGTCGCCATTCTGACTGCTTTTCAGGACTCAGAGGAATGAAAACAGGGCATTGTGGAACTGCTAAAAGGAGGAGGGCGAAGAGATGATTGGCCCCTCCTATAAGGCTTAAAAGACCAGCAACGGCATTGGGCTCTTTGCCGGAAAACAACGTTGACAGCTTTGTCTTGTTGCATTTGTTTCGTATCGGTGTCTTCTGAACTTTTGCCAGGAAAGGCCTTTGGCAGTTTGCCTAATTGGACCAAGATTGGTGATAGGACTGAGGAATTTAATTGGAGTACGCTGAGAATGAATTCATTCTCAGCTGTTCGAATAAAGTTTGTTTGTTTTAACACTGACTGAGTTTCCTACTACCTACTTGGGCCTGGGTCACAACAGTCACTCAACAAATGGTTGCAAGTCGAGAACTACCTGTATTAGAAAAATAATCTTTGGACTGTCATCTTCTTGGAGATTAGATTAGCCCCAATCCTTCTGTACCGCTTTGAAGAATGGGAAGTGTCCCTGTGTCAGGCCTGGAAGCCATCTTTTGCATTGGATCTTCAGGCCTGCCAGATTTACTACTGTGGGAAATTGGGAGTGGGGATTGTATGGAGCATGGGTGATATATAGTCAAAATAACATTCCTTTCTCAGAGAGTCAAAGACATCTTGCCCTACACCTGAATGGCTGGGACTGGGAGGCATCTCCAGTTGGGACGGTGGATTGATTAGACCTTGTGGGCTGGTGGGCAGGGACTTAGACTTTCCTATTAGTGGGGAAAACCTGGAAACTCTCAGATTCGGGTTTTTTCAGATGTGCCATTATGACGTCTCTAATAAAATGGAACTTTGAGGAACTTCAAGCCTCGGAGTCTTCTTTCGGTGTGGGTGTTATTTGGAACCCTGACATTCTGGGCATGTCATTTGTGACATTGGTGCTACGGCATTATGACACATGTGATGTTGACTCTTCCTCAGTAGGTAAGGGTGAGTCTTATTTTAGAACAGGAACAAGACTGTCAGTAGTGGGTTTCACTTACTTTCGCTACCGGTTTGGAACTGTGACCGCACACATGTGCACGCTCGCTTCACTCAGGTGCTCTGCGCATGCGCAGAAGCACCAGTGATGACATCTGGGCAGGTGGGCGGAGCTTCCTGCCACCGCTGCTACCAGTTCGCCCGAACCAGGGCGAACCAGTAGAAACCCACTACTGAAAACCATCCTTCACCTGACATTCTAAAGATGACCAGAAGTCTGTTATTTTTCTCGGCCACGAGACGGCAAATGGTGGAGACGCTATTAAAAACATAACATTCAGTTGACCTTTTGCTTATCTATAAATGTAAAATGAGCTGTGTGGACCAGTATCGTTGGTTCACCGGGGAATCATTGCAAGGAAATTTATTTCCTCGCACTTGCCATAAAAAATAAATTGCTCCTGGAGACGACTTCCGGTGTCCGGTGGCAACGGACGTCTGGAAGGCTTCTCCTGCCTCCAGTGTCCGAATCCGGCCGCCGCCGAGGCCCTTAGGGGCCAGGTGTTCCGAAAAGGACACCTGCCGCACGGACGGCTCGCCAGGGGTCTCCCAGCCGATATACAGGACTGGGGGGACCGATGCTGGCGCGTCCTAGGCTCGGCGGGGATCGGAGGCCACAGGCCGCGGCCATTACTTTGGTCGTCGCCTGGGCCGCTGTGCCAGTGACACGGGGCTTTGGATTTATAATTGCAGCAGCCTGGTGGTGAACAGGAGCGGAGAAGAATTGAGGAATGAAGAAGGGAAGGAATATCGGCAAGCGTGGTGGAGTACTCCGGTGCGGGGGTTTTTCTCCCCTGCGACTGGAAGAATCTGAATCACTTTGGAGAGGAGAACTTAAAATAACAAGATTACGGTTTGTGGAGCTCTGGAGAAGAGGTGATGGAGAAATTTAGGAGGGAGGTTTGAGGCCCCCTCCTCTGAGGAACAATGGTGGCGTCCAGCTTCCGCCTTCACTATGAGAATCTTGATGACATCACTTCCCTTGACTTCCTGGTTGATTAACTGTACTCTGGACTCGTTGCTCCTGTGAGTGCCCCTGGTGGATCCGGAGGAAATTATAAGGATACTGTGCTTGCCTGAGGATTTTGAAAATTTTTTTAAATGGCAAAGGTCAGAGACCAACTGCTGGAGAAATGGAGAATTCTGGAAAAGTTATCTAATATGGACAAGAAACTGGATGAAATAAGAGCAGAAATTGTGACTATCCAAAAGGATTTAAAGGATACTCAACAAGTCTCAGCACAAAATAACCAGAAAGTGAAAGGTCTCGAGGGTGAGATCACGGGCAGTGCAGAAAAGAGGAGGCGACAAGCAATGCTGTGCTTGGACTCAAGATGGATAAAATGTCTTATTTCCTTAGGTTCCAAAATTTGGAAGAAGTGGACCAAGAAGACTTGAGAGATGTTGTGACTAAACTGTTGGGAGAATTTCTTGGGAGAGGTGTTGATTTTATGAATTGGGATGTGGATCGAGTTTATAGAGTTAATTCACAATATGCACGCACGCATGCAGTTCCTAGAGAGGTTCATGTCAAATTTGTGAAAAGAGGCGAGAGATGAAATTCTTAGAAAACATAGGAGTGGGGCACTGACTTATAGGGGCAGGAGATAGCCATTCTGAGGCAGATTCCCAGACAGGTCGTGAAATGAGAAAGAAATATTACTTTTATCAAGCAAATTGTACCAGAAGGGAGTGGGCTTCAGATGGCTGATGCCAGAGGGATTGATGATTTTCCGGGAGGGCATTACGAAAAAAATTAGTACCATTGCGGAGGCTGCGGCCTACGTGGAGGAACACAAAGCCCTCTTGGATTTAGATGATCCAGGAATTGAAGAAGGGGAGGTTATAGACCATGGGGCGGAGGCGGCTGCCGCTGTTGCGGCCCTGGAGTTGGGTCAGGCTGAACCCAGAGTTCTGAGATCCAAAACTAGGAAGTGACAAAGATATTTGGTATTGTGTTGGTTTTCCTTATTTTCTTTCGTATGATATTCTGATCATTTTTGACCCTTCTTTATTGTGTATGTAAGATTGAAACTTAGCTACTTCGTTTTACCTGCTTGCCATATGGCTGTTGTATGTGTTTAAAATTTTGAGTAAAATTCTTATCATGTATAAGAAAAATGAAAATTTACCATACCTGATATGTATTTGCATAAATCTTTTTTGACCAATAAAAACTTTTTTTATAAAAAAAAAAAAAAAAAAAAAATAAATTGCTCCTGAGAAAGCATGAGAGATGCGAATGCCACATTCGTCTGTTGCCACCACCCGGTAATAAGATTATTATGGACGAGAGGCTGGCTATCTCCCCTCCCCCAGGGAACCATAATTGCGTGGCTGCGTTATCAAATTTTCTGTCATCGAATTGCCACACAGGCATTTGGCGTTGGAGAAAGATCGCCTGTTTTAAGCTTGGCGGCTCATGATTTGAGAAGCTTACATTCTAAGCCGGCTCTGATTCATGGATCGCATTAAGATATGGTTTGTTAAGCCATAGTTTAGGGGATGAAATACAAATTTCTGGATGGTAACACACACACTCACACACACACTAAGCCGTACATCACAATACACAGTGTTGTAAATGCGATGTCTTTACGAAAGCATCTGTGTGTCTTAAGTTGCCAGCATTCCCAAATGTGAGCCAACATATTCTTCTAAACCTCTTTCGGTAGACTCTAGCAAGCAAGGGACAAAAAAACCATGCTGTGTTGTCTCTGTGTTTAACCTTCTGGTTGTTTTGAGATGCTAATTCTGAGTTCAGTGTTATGAGATGCAAAAATGTAAACTTCCTTTCTTCACAATATATAAAGGTTCCCCTGGCACATATGTGCTAGTCGTTCCTGACTCTAGGGGGCAGTGCTCATCTCTGTTTCAAAGCCAAAGAGCCAGTGCTGTCCAAAGTCATCTCCATGTGGCTGGCATGACTAAACGCCAAAGGCGCACGGAACGCTGTTACCTTCCCACCAAAGGTGGCCCTTGTTTTTCTACTTGCATTTTTTACATGCTTCCGAACTGCTAGGTTGGCAGAAGCTGGGACAAGTAACGGGGGTTCACCCCGTTACGCGGCACTAGGGATTCAAACCACTGAATTGCCAACCTTTCAATCGACAAGCTCAGCATCTTAGCCACTGAGCCACCGCATCCCCCAATAAATATTCACAATATATATCTATCTTAATTTTTTAATTTATTGAACAATTTTTGTTTGTCGATTGCACTATTCTGCTATCTAGTCTATTCTGTTTTCCCTCTATCGCTACCCACGGTGGCAGCAGAAATACAAGATAAATAACATATTTATGCTATGTTGAATCAATTAATTTGGAGTCTTCTACTGTCTGGTTTAAATTGTAAGCCACTTACATCTTTCTGAATCAACAAATATTTGTTTGTTCTTTTGTTGGCCTTAAGAAGCACCCAGAGAGCCATATGGTCTGGTTCAGTGGTGGGTTTCAATTTTTTTTACTACCGGTTCTGTGGGCGTGGTTTGGTGGGCGTGGCTTGGTGGGCATGGAAAGGGAAGGATACTGCAAAATCCCCATTTCCTACCAATCAGCTGGGACTTGGGAGGGAGACAAGAGATGGGGGTGGGACCAGTCAGAGGCGGTATTTACCAATTCTCCGAACTACTCAAAATTTCCACTACCGGTTCTCCAGAACTTGTCAGAACCTGCTGAAACCCACCTCTGTTGGGGGCCATTGGCCTAGTACAGGGGTGTCAAACTCAATGCCCGCAGGCCAGATCTGGCCTACGATGTGGTTGGATCCAGCCGGCGGGGCCACCTTGGAAAATGTAAGGGGCCAGCCCAAGTCACTTCGGCCCAGTCTACCCAATGCAAAAAGGAAACATGCCAACAGTTTGGGGAATGGCGTCAACCTGGCCATGTCCACCCAGCTGACCACACCCACCCACTTGGTCACGCCCAGTGAATGGCATCAAGTTGGCCATGCCTACCCAGTTAGCCACACCCTCCTAGTCAGCCACGCCCTCCCTGGCTCCCCGAGGTCAACCCCAGCCCTGATGTGGCCCTCAGTGAAATTGAGTTTGATACCCTTGGTCTAGTGGTTAAGGCATCAGGCCAGAAACTGGGAGTCTGGGAGTTCTAGGCCTGGGTTAGGCATGGAACCAGCTGGATGACTTTGGGTCTAAGGAGGACGCAAAAAACCTTGCCATGAACATTGAGGGACTTGTCCAGGCAGACACCAGGGATCAATGCTGACTCAAAGACATGCACTCACACCCAAAAAGAGACACCTGGTCAATATGGGCAGAGTGAATTCACCTTGCTTTCTTCCTTGTCTGCTTTGTTCCTTCACTGGTTGATGAAGAGGAGAAATTATCTGATGCAGATTGGCGAAAGCTGCTTTGTATCTAGAAATCCAGTTGTGTCTTTTATTTTTTGTCTTTTATGAGCTAACTGGCTGCCTCTTCGACAAGTCTTATGTTTTGGAGCATGAGGTCACCTCTGGAGAAGAGCCAAGGAAATTAGATTAATCCGATGTTCATCGGAGCAAGCATTAAGCTGTCTTTTTGGTGAAGGATCAGGTTGTAGGGATCTTACTTTTCCTGTTGTTGTTTTTTTAAAGGATCCGCTTATCTCCAACTACACACATTTCCAGATACCCTCGCATGGAATGGAAGAAGCGAAGCCACCAGAGATACAAATGAAAGCATGTGTGTGTGTGTGTGTATGTGTGTGTTAAGTTGTCAGCACTCCCAAATTTGAATCAACATTTTTTTTTTTCCAAACCTTTCGGTAGACTCTAGCAAACAAGGAACCACAAAATCATGCTGGCTTGTCTGCTTGATTAACCTTCGGGTTATTTTGAGATGCTAATTCTGAGTCGGGTTGAGCAACAAATCTTGTTTCCCAGTTCACACGATGTTACCTTGCCTAAAGCGACCACTGCTATCTCAAGACCATCAAATCCCACCATCCAACATTTCCCACGCAGCAATGCCACTTAGACTTATATACCCCTCCACAGTGTTTTACCATAGGCCTCCTTCAGAGGTGGGTTTCAACAGGTTTTGACCAGTTCTGGAGAACCGGTAGCGGAAATTTTGAGTAGTTCGGAGAACCGGTAGTAAAAATTCTGGCTGGCCCCACCCCCATCTATTCTCTGCCTCCCAAGTCCCAGCTGATTGGGAGGAAATGGGGATTTTGCAGTAACCTTCCCCTGGAGTGGGGAGGGAATGGAGATTTCACAGTATCCTTCCCCTGCCACGCCCACCAAGCCACGCCCACCAAGCCATGCCATGCCCACCAAGCCACACCCACAGAACCAGTAGTAAAAAAAATTGAAACCCACCACTGGCCTCCTTCCAAACAAAACAGTGGATATAGTCACCTAATTATTATATTTTTCCAAGAATTCTTATGAAGCCTATGTAGAGCCCTCTTATGCTCTTGAAAATACAGGTAATGCTGGAGGATGTGTCAGGCGCAGAAGATCAGGTCCACACATGAAAAGTTCAATTGAACTTATTTATTGCTAATGTCATGCCCCAGCATATAACTTTTATATACTGTTGTTGCTCTCTAGCCCCATCTAGTGATCGGAGAAACAAATACCAAATATATTGTTTGAAGCTGACCCATCATTATGCACTCTCAAACCAAGTGCATGCTGGGAAGCCAGACTCCATTTTCCTTTAGCATTTGGAGAAGGCAGAAGAACAAAGAAGAATTCTGCGCCAACTCAGAAAGCTTAAACTGCCTAGGGAGCTGCTGATCCAGTTCTACAGAGGAATGATTGAGTCTGTCATCTGCACCTCTATAGCTGTCTAGTTTGGTTCTGCAACCCAACAAGACAGACACAGACTTCAGAGGATAATTAGAACTGCAGAAAAAACAGTTTCTATCAACCTGCCTTCCATTGAGGACCTGTATACTGCACGAGTCAAAAAGAGGGCTGTGAAAATATCTACAGACCCCTTGCATCCTGAACATAAACTGTTTTATCTCCTACCCTCAAAATGATGCTATAGAGGACTGCACACCAGAACAACTAGACACAAGAACAGTTTCTTCCCAAACGCCATCATCTGCTAAACAAATAATTCCCTCAACACTGTCAAACTATTTACGAAATCTGCACTACTATTAATCTTTTCATCGTTCCCATCACCCATCTCCTCCCACTTATGACTGTATGACTGTAACTTTGTTGCTTGTATCCTTATGATTTATATTGATATTGATTGTTTCCTGATTGCTTATTTGTACCCTATGACTATCATTAAGTGCTGTACCTTATGATTCTTGATGAAGGTATCTTTTCTTTTATGTACACTGAGAGCGTATGCACCAAAGACAAATTCCTTGTGTGTACAATCACACTTGGCCAATAAAGAATTCTATTCTATTCAAAGAAGAATCCATCTTAATCTGTGGCACATGGTCATTGTAGGACAAGCACTTATCCCACACACAGAGCATTGCTGGTGAGTTTTAAATTGCTTGTATTTATTAACTGTTATGTTCAGCAGTAACTCAATGCTGTCTGTCCTGTATTTGGTTCCCATCGTGTGTATCCCTATTTTCCCCAGTTTTGTCATATCCTGTTCTTTCAATAAAGCATCCAGATCTGCATACACGGTCTGTTTTATTGAAGGATGTGGGTTTAGCTGCATGTCGAGCTGCATACAGACTAATGTGTAGTGAGGACAGAAGAGCTAACAGGCTATGGACATGAATCTTCTTCATTAACAGTCAGCACCAACTTGGAGTTAGATAAGGGCCAATGGAATTCAAGGGAGGTTGGACTTAGTTTGCTTGTGACTATGTAGGCATTCTAGACTGATCCCTTTTTTAACTCTGCCTCCAAGTTCTGCTGCTCCTTTTCCTACATCATAGTACTTTGCCTTTTTTTATTGTTTAAAATAGATTTTAAAATGACTTGTTGGGCCTTAATCAAGGTGGATGCTCTGGCATCTCCACCATCTATTCCATGTCTCAATTCTCCTTCCACATATGTTGGATTTCAGCTCACACAATTAATTGCTCCATGACTAAATTAAGGATTAGGTGCTGTAATCACTGTAGGATCTTCTAAACTTCTAGTCCCTTTGTTTATTCCCTCAAATGAACTTATAGACCATTGGATAATCAGGACTGGGTATGTAGTCTTTAAATCGGTTTGCATTCTGCTGGAGCTACATAAATAAAATATGATCATTTCCCGTAAGATTTCTTGAAGGGACATGAAGTTCCCCTTGTAAAAGAATTGGAAAAAAATGTTTGCTGCCTACATATGCATACTTAATTATTTAGGAGTACTTGCAAGCCATATATTCACTTCCTTTCCCTTAGAACATTTGCTTTTCCCTTGTGGTTTAAACTGCCAGCATTTTTTACTATATCTTTATCAAAATGAAGTAGAACCAAGGGATTTTTAAAGGTATTATATTGTCCATGGATCATAGTCAGTTATCCCTCATGAAATACAATATAAACATATAGATAGAGCAATTTTGGAACAGCATTGCAATGTTGCAAAGATTTCTTTTTAAAAGCCTGTGTTTTTCCACCTGATTCCTATTCAGTGATGAAATTTCCTTGAAGCTTGATTACACAGTTATTTAAAAAAAGAATCTCAGGATTTTGGTGATTTGTCTAAAAACAGTTTTCATACATCATTGACTTTCCTTTCTTCTTTAAATGAAAGAGTCAAGTTCAGATGTTGCTTGAAAAGAAAGCTTCTGTCATTTACTCCAGCAGTGATATAACAGCCTACCTGATAATTGTCTGATGACACGGCTCCTCCAAAAAAATTTTTTAAAAAAAGATTGTATATATCTGTAGAAGACAGCAGAGATATAAAGTTCTAGGCTAGGCAGAGATAAAATTATCACCGATTAAATTAATTGCTTCTACAAATGGAATACAATTAGTGGGTTTTTAGAGAATAAGGCAAGGAGCACAAAAAATAAGCTAAGTTCTGATCATATTCTCTCATTTAGAATAGAATACAATAACAGAGTTGGAAAGGACCTTGGAGGTCTTCTAGTCCAACCCCCTGCTTAGGCAGGACACCCTACACCACTATCAGACAAATGGTTATCCAACATCTTCTTAAGAACTTTCAGTGTTGGAGCATTCACAGCTTCTGGAGGAAAGTTGTTCCACTGATTAATTGTTCTAATTTACTTTTTTACTGTAAGAATAAAGTGTATGATAAGTGAAGTTGGGGAAAGACTAAAACAGTATCATGTGGAGGATAGGAGGAGGAGGAGGAGAGAGGAAAGAAGGAAAAGGAGAAAGAGATGGAGGTGGAGATGGGCAAGGAAGAGGAGGAGGAAGAGGAGGAGGAGGAGACATGGTGAAGCAGGATGAGAATTGGGAAGGTGAAGAAGGTAATAGGAAATGGGGGAGAAGGAGACAATGAAAAGAAGGAGGTGGCTATCTAGATTGCGAAGGAGAAGAAGGAGAAGGAAAAGGAGAAGTGATGGGGAGGAGTGATATGGGGCGACGCCCACCTTTTCTGGTGAAGGAGAAAATACCACAAAGGATTAGAGAAACAGGAAGTATTTATTTAATTATTTGCGCAAATAGGCACAGACCTCCACTTGTGTGGAAAAAGAATGTCTGAACCCCTGGCACCGCCCAAGCCTATACTTTTATAGCTTCAGATACAGAAAGTAGAAAGCAGGAACATACGAAATGGTACATAATTGGTTTACAGTTAACATGTCTCTATATGGCAATTATCTTACACCTTATGTCACCTTTCATGACATGAGACATCCTCTGAAACGTGTCATTAGTCACCTCCAGTATCCTATTCTTGTTCAGTACATTTCAGGGTTAAAAAGTTAAGAAGTAAACAGTTACAATATGTAGAAATATTCCCCTAAATTTGCAACACACGCCCCTGCCAAGCAAGATAACTTCTGCTTTTGCATAGAAGTAATTTTTCCATCAGCATTACAAACTGCTTACAGAATCATATGAGCAGTAAAGGTACATACAGAACGTATTGGTATTTTAGGGTTGTATAGACATTGGGGTCCCTTATCAGGAGAAGACAGAGAAGTAGGGCCGGATAGCTCAGTCTGGTAAGGCCTGTTATTAAGAACACAGAAGCCTGCAATTACTGCAGGTTCAAGCCCGGCCCAAGGTTGACTCAGCCTTCCATCCTTTATAAGGTAGGTAAAATGAGGACCCAGATTGTTGGGGGGGGCAATAAGTTGACTTTGTAAAAATATACAAATAGAATGAGACTATTGCCTTATACACTGTAAGCCGCCCTGAGTCTTCGGAGAAGGGCGGGGTATAAATGTAAACAAAACAAAAAAAAAAGTAGAAAAGGAGAAGAAGGAGAGGGAGATTTAGATGGAGAATGAAAAAGAGAAGGAATGGGGAATGGGGGAGAAGAAGAAAGAGAAGTGGACAAGGAGAAGTAGGAGAAGGAAAAAGAGAAGGAAAAAGAGAAGGAGACAAGAAGGAGATGAAGAAAGAAAAGGTGATAGAGGTGGAGGAAGTGGAGGAGAGAGGGACAGAGATAGGGAACAGCATCATGGCAAACCATCTAATCAGGAAAGTGATCCAGGTAATTCCAGACGCCCATAATTTCAAAGTCTCTTTTGTGGGGAAGAAAACCATCCAGCATTTCAAATCTTGATAACTGAAACTGAAACTACCATGAAGCAGAATGAGACAAATACCCGAAACAGAAGAACATTTTGGGGCTGGGCAATGAGGGCGAAACACAAAAAGACTCCCTAATTGAGCCTGCTGCCTCAGGGCATTGAAGAATATGGTGGCGCTCAAGAAAAGCTTCGTTTTCAATCCAGTCAGCATTTCTGTTTCAAAATGGAGAGGGAATGCCTTGGAGAGTGATGTGCCTTCAGATGGTTTTGTTATAAAACATTTTATTTATTTATTTATTTATTTAGTCACACAGTATATATAAGCATAAGCATGAAATAACTATACAATATATAAGCATATATATCAGTATGAGTATGTAATAACTATATTAATTGGATATAACGAAAGGAAACAATAGGACAGGAACGGTAGGCACGCTTGTGCTCTTATGCATCTCAGTTTTCACAGTAAAGATGATTGCCTATGTCTAGTTCATGTCTAATTTAATGAAATGTCTGGTCTAATGAAAAGGAGAACTAGGGGTGACATGATAGCAGCCTTCCAATATTTGAGGGGCTGCCACAAACAAAAAAGGGAGTCAAGCTATTCTCCAAAGCACCAGAAGGCAGGACAAGAAGCAATGGGTGGAAACTAACTAAGGAGAAATTTCCTAACAATAAGAATAATTAACCAGTAGAAAAACTTGCCTCCTGAAGTTGTGGGTGCTCCAACAGTTGTGGGTGTTCCTCCTACAGAGGAATTATCGAGTCTGTCATCTGCACCTCTGTAACTGTCTGGTTTGGTTCCGCAACCCAGCAAGACAGACACAGACTTCAGAGGATCAATAAGACTGCAGAAAAAACAATGGCTGCCAAACTGAGGCATTGAGGACAAACCATTGAGGACCTGTATACTGCACAAGTCAAAAAGAGGGCTGTGAAAATATTTACAGACCCCTCACATCCTGCACATAAACTGTTTCAACTCCTACCCTCAAAACCACGATATACAGCACTGCACACCAGAACTAGACACAAGGACAGTTTTTTCCCAAACGCCATCACTCTGCTAAAAAAATAATTCCCTCAACACTGTCAAACTATTTACTAAATCTGCACTAATATTAATCTTCTCATCATTCCAATCACCCATCTCCTTCCACTTATGACTGTATGACTATAACTTTGTTACTTTTATCCTACAATTTATATTGATATTGTTTCCTGACTGCTTATTTGTAGCCTATGACTATAATTGTTGTATCATTAAGTGTTAAATTTGAATCTTATGACTATCATTAAGTGTTGATACCTTGATGAAGATATCTTTTCTTTTATGTACACTGAGAGCTTAAGCACCAAGACAAATTCCTTGTGTGTCCAATCACGTTTGGCCAATAAAAATTCTATTCTATTCTATTCTATTCTATTCTATTCTATTCTGTTCAGTGTAAGTTTTCAAGAAGAGCATTTGTCTGAAATGGTTTAGGGTTTCCTGCTTAAGCAGAGGATTGGACTAGAAGACCTCCAAGGACTTTTCCAACTCTGTTATTCTGCTTGAACTCTTCCACAAAGTCTCCTATCTGACTGTTGTACTGTATTCTTTTATTCTGTAGTTGCGTCTTCTTTCTGAAGCAGTTGTAGTCTCAAATTTACAAGCGTAAATTTGATGTGGCCCGTGTTTCCAACTCATGTCACATATCTCAGTTGTTTCATATACTCCCTAGTACTGGTATAAAAGAGCAGCTATCCAAATACAACCAACAAACTTTGCTGATAACAAATAATGTTTTTGTGTTAATAATGAAAGGCTAATCTTCTGAATTACTCTTTGGTGGAAAATGGAGAAGTCGGTTGTTGCGAAATAGAGATGGCCTACGGACACACACTGTTGGCAAATAAAGTCAACTTTAATTGTGCATTTGAGGGTATTGAAACCCTTTTTCGTTTTAGAGAGATTGGCAAGGGAGCTTCCTGCTGCAATCTGATCTTTAGAAAAACAGGGGGGGAAATGCCATTCCAGAGTTAAATGGAAATAATGGCCTGTTTGTGGTTTGTTTGTTTTTTTCATCTTGTAAAATTAATTGCAGAATGATACATTTCCTGGTTCTTGGCAAGAGCAGATAAGTATGTTTGTTTGTCTCTTCATCCAGGGAGGGTGTCAGTTTGTTGAAAGGGTAATTTAATGTTATTGCTAATTTTCTTTTTAGTTCTCTCCATTCCCTAATCTCTTGCATGTTTTCTTTTTCCAACTGATGTTGAACGTTTAATGACCAGTGAAAATATTCAGGCCTCTTTAGAATTTTTTTCAGAATTAGTCGACTGTAGAGTGTTGTTTAGAATAATAAATGCGAGCTATTTATGCTTCTTTCCTATCAGCATTTCACACAGCTGAGTCCAGCTGGAATATAAGAGAAATTGAAATTTACCCATTAGAAGTGGAAAGAAAGACTATTACTCACCTATTATTATTTTTTTGCTGTTGTCGATTTGTGTGTTTATTACGGGCAAGTCGAATTTTTAATTTCAATTTAACATTTACTCCCTCTCTGCGAATATAGCCACCTTCGATCTTTATTACATTTCTGATAGTTACTTTTATTTCATTAAAAAAAAATCCCCTTAATTTTTCCAACTCTTCCCTATCCTTAAAAGGGAAGAGCCGGAATATTATAGAGTGTGGAACAAAACTATATGAATGGTTAGAAAAAAAGAATCAAAACTATAATTCGGAATGTTAAATTAACTGGGTTAAAATTAGGAAGTGTAAATTACTTTAATTAACTTGACAGTGATGGTTGTGTAAATAGATACAATGTCACGCCCTCGTGACGTCTCGCCTAGACTACTGCAATGCTCTCTACATGGGGCTCCCCTTGAAGGGCATCCGGAGACTGCAGTTAGTCCAGAATGCGGCTGCGCGGGTGATAGAAGGAGCCCCTCATGGCTCCCGGGTAACACCTATCCTGCGCAGACTGCACTGGCTACCTGTGGCCTTCCGGGTGCGCTTCAAGGTGTTGGTGATCACCTTTAAAGCGCTCCATGGCATAGGGCCGGGTTATTTACGGGACTGCCTTCTGCTACCGAATACCTCTCACCGACCCGTGCGCTCTCACAGAGAGGGACTCCTCAGGGTGCCGTCAGCTAGGCAGTGTCGTCTGGCGACACCCAGGGGAAGGGCCTTCTCTGCGGGGGCTCCCGCCCTCTGGAACGAGCTCCCCCCAGGACTTCGCCAACTCTCGGACCTTAGAACCTTCCGTCGTGAACTTAAAACACACTTATTCAGGTGCGCAGGACTGGATTAGATTTTTTAGTTTTTTAAATTTTAAATTTTAAATTTTGTACTGATTTTAATTGGTTTTGTTATTTTTAGTTAAATTGGCCGGTTAAATATTTCATTTTAAAATTATTTTAAATTTATTGTCTATCTATGTATTTTAATAAGGCTGTACACCGCCCTGAGTCCTTCGGGAGAAGGGCGGTCTAGAAATTTAATAAATAAATAAATAAATAAATAAATATAAGTATGTAAATGAACAATTGAATAAAAATAGAGAACACATATCCATGTCGATACAGAAAGCTGTAAAATAATATATGATGTAATATATTGATTTCAGTCTGACCTAAGCATAGTACATAAAATTATCTACCACAATGTCCTATCTGTCAATGACTACTTCAACTTTAACCACAACAATACACGAAAAAATAATAGATACAAACTCAAGGTAAACCGCTCCAAACTCGACTGCAGAAAATACGACTTCAGCAACAGAGTGGTCAATGCCTGCAATGCACTACCTGACTCTGTGGTTTCTTCCCCAAACCCCCAAAACTTTAACCTTAAACTGTCTACTGTAGACCTCACCCCATTCCTAAGAGGCGTGCATAAGCGCACCAACGTGCCTACCGTCCCCTGTCCTAATATTCTTTTTTTAACTAACTCTTTTCATGTATCCAAATTATGTTTATACTTTTACCTGTTATCTTATATATGATTGACAAATAAATAAATAAAATAAAAATGTTATGTTTTTTAATGGGTTTTTGTTCTTCTTGTATTTTTTCTATTTTGTTTTTAAAAGTCAAAAGTTTAATAAAAAATATTTTTTTAAAAAATCCCCCAAACAATTTGTAATGCAATCAGGAAAGGCAGACCTGTCCATCGATAAGTTGTGAAATTTAGGATGGGGTAGTCAGGTCTGACCGGTTTGCTGATCTTGGATGTTCCAGTTTCTTTTCTTTTCTTTTGTCCAATTTCACTGTAGAAACAATTCCTGGATTTGACTCACTCAAGTGACCAGGGACTCTATGCTTTTTGAACAAATCCTCCCGAAGGACCTGCCCAAAGAGGTTCTGCCTTTTGTTACAATCTGGGAAATCTCCCAAACATCATTCAGATTTAATTTGGAACCTATTTCCAGATAGATAAAGGAAGAATGGAGGTGTCTCAAACACTTTCCTGAACTCTACAGCAGACCAGAAAGGAAGGGGAGGAGCCAGCAAGAGGTCCTATATATCTGGAAATCAACACTTACAAGATGAATAATTCAACCCTTAACAATTTCCACACAGGGATTTTTTCTTTCAAGTTCATGCGTATGAGAGACGCTTGGAAAAAGGCTGCTCTCTTATTCTGACTTTCAGTTTGATGGAAATTGTGTTGTGGCTTTGGGGGGAAGCCAGCTGTATCTGCCTGCCACAGGTTGCTGAGGGAGAGGGAATGCCCTCCGTGCTGAATTCAACTGAATATTTGCACCCCCTGCCTTCCAAATTCTGTGTCTGAAAAAGTGAATAATATGAATGTCTTAATGATGTGGTCTTAAGGTAAAGGTAAAGGTTCCCCTCGCACGTATGTGCCAGTCGTTCCCAACTCTAGGGGGCAGTGCACATTTCTGTTTCAAAGCCGAAGAGCCAACGCTGTCTGAAGACGTCTCCATGGTCATGTGGCTGGCATGAGTAAATGCCAAAGGCGCACGGAACACTGTTCCCTTCCCACCAAAGGTGGTCCCTATTTTTCTACTTGCATTTTTTATGTGCTTTCGAACTGCTAGGTTGGCAGAAGCTGGGACAAGGAATGGGAGCTCACCCCATTATGCGGCACTGGCGATTCGAACCGCTGAACTGCCGACCTTTCAATCGACAAGCTCAGCATCTTAGCCACAGAGCCACTGTGACACTGATGTGGTCACCTTCATTGAACCAATGCAATTTAAATTTCCACTCAACTCGGAAACTAATTTTTTTGGCATGACATATTGTGTGGTATTGGCATGACCATCGCAATAGCACTTAGACTTATATACCACTTCATAACGCTTTATAGCCCTCTCTCACCAGCCAATACAACACTATTTAGTTGTGTTGGCCTGAGTAACATGTCATGAGGATGTACCTGCACTGTACTTTGTTTTGACCCAAGCCTACTGCATTTGAAGAAAGAAAGAGAGAGAGAGAGAGAGAGAGAGAGAGAGAGAGAGAGAGAGAGAGAAAGAAAGAAGGAAGGAAGGAAGGAAGGAAGGAAGGAAGGAAGGAAGGAAGGAAGGAAGGAAGGAAGGAAAAGGAAAAAGGAAAAAGCAAGTATGCATAAATAGTATAGCTAAATTTCAGCCAGCTTTTCAGATTTTGACAGGTGATATCAGGCTCTTCCAAGCTGGGGCTTGGGATGTGAAGGGGGCAGTGGCCATGGCCCAGAGCAATTTTCTGCTGGAGACAAAGATGTGTTTTTCAGGAAGACTGTTTTGCTGTATGCAGAGAACCTGGGGAGATCATCTTAAGGAAAATAGGCACGAATTGTTAAATACAGTAAGTAAAGAGGAACAAATGTTCCTTAAGGTAGCATTCAGAAAAAGTTCAGACATGCTTTTCCCTGATTCCCTGGAATATAAACACAATCAGGTTTGCAAGATTTGGTCATTATTGTTATCTCCATAACGTACAATTCTAGTCTTTCAGTGGAGTCTGTTTTCTGATCTGAACTACCCCAGAGGGTACATCCGCTAGAAGGAAGGAAGGGAAGGAGGGACGGAGGGGAAGGGAAGGGTAGGGTAGGGTAGGGAAGGGAAGAGGAGGGAGGGAGGGAGGGAGGAAGGAAGGAAGGAACAAAGAAAGGAGGGGAAGGGTAGGGAAGGGAGGGAGGAAGAAGGGGAAGGGAAGGGAGGAAGGAAGCAGAAGGGGAGGGAGGGAGGGAAGGAAGGAAGGAGGAAGGAAGGGAGGGAGGAAAGAAGGAAGAGGAGGAGAGAGGAAGGAAGGGCAGAGGGAAGAGAGGAGGAAGGAAGGGAGGAAGGAAGGGGAAGGAAGGAAGGAAGGAAGGGAAGGGGAGGAAGGAAGGAAGGAAGGGAAGGGAGGGAGGGAGGGATGAAGGGATGAAGGAAGGAAGGAAGGGAAGGAAAGGAAGGAAAGAAAGGGAGGGAAGGGAGGGAGGGAGGGAGGGAAGGAAGGAAGGAAGGAAGGAAGGAAGGAAGGAAGGAAGGGGAAGGGGAGGGGAGGGGAGGGAGGGAGGGAGGGAGGGAGGGAGGGAGGGAAGGAAGGAAGGAAGGCTTTCTGAAATCCAAATGACTTATCTTCTTGCCACATCTGATAATTTTTCTATACATCCCCGTAGTTATATAACATCTACAGCTTTTCAAAGAATCCTAAATCTGCTGGAAGAGTACTGGTCCATTATTTCACAGAGTAATAATATCTTGAAAGAGCAATCTTCTTTGGTGCTGCCAAAAGGATATGTCTAAAATTGCTTTTACGAATCAGTCCCATAAGATCTTTTAAAATAACCAACCTACCTACCGTGTGCAAATATTGGCTCTTTGGCGTGACCGCCTGTAGTATCCAAGCCGATCGGGAAGGACCAGATATACCGACTCATATCAATGCACTAAAGTGCTCCAAAGATCCAGACCATCATCTGATCTTCATTTGTATTCCGAACAGCTTTTCCTCCTAGTTTGCAGAGATACAGCCCACCAGAAGCTATTATACCTCTTCAATCAAACTGATTGCTGAAGGAGGCAGGGAATCTCTTCTGAGTTATGCTTTTACATGGCCAGAATCCATGATGCGCCCGAGAAAGCTTTTAAAACAGCCTGCGGGTTTTTTGGTGTTATAATTATAAGTGACAAATGCTGATTTTCCTACAACCTGTGGGAGCAGGAGAGTGCTGCACTTGACCCTGTTCTCCTCTGATATTTCTTCTGAGTTCATTTGCAAATGCAAAATGTCATATTTTGAAAAACTGGGGATTATAAAGGTCCACACGCAGAGGAGTTACATTTGTAAGTTCACTGCTAGTGGGGTAAAGGCTGGACCTTCCTTCTTCCCTTCTTCCCTTCTTCCCTCCTTCCCTGTCTCCTGTTGTGGCCCGCCAGTGGCCAGCAGAGCTGGCAGCAGAGTCAGACAGTGAGGAGGTTGTGGAGGAACATGGGCCAGTCCTGGGGGCTGGGGAAAGCTTGAACGAGGGCTCTACATTGGAGGCAGAGAGGGAGATAGACAGCAGTGAGGCCAGGAAGAGCTGGAGCTGCCAGAAGACAAGAACAACTCAGAAAGCAGGGTTGACTCAGGAATAAAGCCATACCTTGGAAGTGATTGGCCCCTCCCATAGGAAACAAAAGAGGAGCAAAAGGAAAGGGGGCTTTTGCAGGAAACAATTCATTCATTCGGTAGTTTCAAGAGTGGAAAGTTCTGCTCATGACTCTAAGAGACCCTGTGCCAAGTTTTGCCTCACTCTGCGTTTGGAAACAAGTTACGTGGCAGCTTCCCAAACGAGATAAGGTGTGTTGAGAAATATTCCTTTGAAAAACTGTTTGGACAAACCTTGCTGACTGTGAATGAAAGTAATTCACAGTCGTGTAAATAAAAGAGAGGTTTTGCTGGGACCAATTCCTGCTTCCTACTTTTTAAGGGAGCCTAGGTCAGAACAGTCTCCCTCCTCTCTCATTCCATTTTCCTTCCTTCCTTCCTTCCTTCCTTCCTTCCTTCCTTCCTTCCTTCCTTCCTTCTAATCCTCCCTCCCTCTTTCTAACCCAGGTAATAGGAAGAAAGATGAAACTTGGTTAGTTTTTTTCCTCCACCATCAATGGAACCTTCCTTCATCCTTGTTATCCCAAGTGGCAAGAATAACAATAAAAATATGAGATTTTCTTTCCACCCCTAGTCAGAGCAAATAGTGGGAATCTGAGTCAAGTCATGCACCTTACATGCAACTGACAACCAGACACCGATTTGCCCCAAAACTCAATGTTACAATTGGCTTTAGCAATGGGTGAAAATGAATCACTCTTCTCCATCCAGTTACAACTGATCTATCATAACATAATATATACCGGTACTCTGCAGCAGTCACTATATTCTCACCCTACAAGTGCTACATCATGTCCTAAACATGGCTTGGCAGCTGTCACATGTCGGAAAGGCTGCGACTTGGGGAAACGTGACAGTTGAAGTCCACCCTGTTCTAGCAAGCTTGGATTTCCAGCCTACTTAGTGTAGGTAGATCTTGGTTAGGTAGTGTAGGTAGTGAGCCTTGTTTTAGGACAGGATTTATTGAACCTCATTGCCTGTCCTTTTATTTCAAGGAGAAATTTAATTATTTAGGACTTCCCAATATTTCCTTAGGGGACGCAATGGCTCAGTGGCTAAAACACTGAGATTGTTGATAGAAAGGTCGGCAGTTCAGTGGTTCGAATCCCTAGTGCCGCGTAACGGGGTGAGCTCCCATTACTTGTCCCAGCTTCTGCCAACCTAGCAGTTTGAAAGCACGTAAAAATGCAAGTAGACGAATAGGAACCACCTCTGGTGGGAAGATAACAACGTTCCATGTGTCTTCGGTGTTTAGTCATGCCGGCCACATGACCAGAGAATTATCATTAGACAGCGCTGGCTCTTCGGCTTTGAAACGGAGATGAGCACCGTCCCCTAGAGTTGGGAACGACTGGCACAAATGTGCGTGGGGGACCTTTACCTTTTAATGTTGCCTTTCTTTTATAGATTGTTGCGACCCGCCTCAGTTTTCTCATGCCTCTAACCCCCATCCCTGCCTTGGCAAAAGTGCCCTGCAAGGACACAGATGGCACATATCGAATTGCACGCTGAGGAAAGGCAGGTGGGACATATCCACAGCTGGAATTTAATTTTAGAAATGGATTTGCACAGCTAGCACAGCCACCCGTCATTAGCATCGGTGTGTGTGAGAGAGAGAGGGAAACCCCACAGGCTCGCATCAAGTGCAGCAAAATGCAATCCTTTTTGGTAAAAGAAGAAATTAGTTTTCACTTTCTTCTGCACAACAATGCTAAGGAAGCTTGCTCCCCCCACCCTCTTCTATGGGAAGAGGTCTTCCGGTTTCCTTTCTATCCAAAGGAGGACTAGAACTGATGGTCTTCCGGGTTTTGACCCGATGTCTTAACCCCTGCACCAGTGGTGACATTCAAATTTTTTCCCTACCGGTTCTGTGGGCGTGGCTTGGCAGGGAGGTGTCTTTTGAGCGCATGGCAATAAGGCCAAGCGCTTATTTCAGGGTTCAAAAAAATCTAAGACGGGGTCTTATTTTCAGGGAAACATGGTAGGTAGGTAGGTAGGTAGGTAGGTAGGTAGGTAGGTAGGTAGATAGATAGATAGATAGATAGATAGATAGATAGATAGATAGATAGATAGATAGATAGATAGATAGACAGACAGACAGACAGACAGACAGACAGATAGATACCCTGTTTTCCCCAAAATAAGACATCCCTTGATAATAAACCCAATCAGACTTTTGAGCGCATGGCAATAAGGCCAAGCGCTTATTTCAGGGTTCAAAAAAATCTAAGACGGGGTCTTATTTTCAGGGAAACATGGTAGGTAGGTAGGTAGGTAGGTAGGTAGGTAGGTAGGTAGGTAGGTAGATAGATAGATAGATAGATAGATAGATAGATAGATAGATAGATAGATAGATAGATATGGAGAGATAGATAGATAGATAGATAGATAGATAGATAGATAGATAGATAGATAGATAGATAGATAGATAGATAGATATGGAGAGATAGATAGATAGATAGATAGATAGATAGATAGATAGATAGATAGATAGATAGATAGATAGATAGACAGACAGACAGACAGATAGATAGACAGATAGATATGGAGAGATAGATAGATAGATAGATAGATAGATGATAGATAGATAGATAGATAGATAGATAGATAGACAGACAGACAGATAGATACCCTGTTTTCCCCAATATAAGACTTCCCTTGATAATAAACCCAATCAGACTTTTGAGCTCATGGCAATAAGGCCAAGCGCTTATTTCAGGGTTCAAAAAAATCTAAGACGGGGTCTTATTTTCAGGGAAACATGGTAGGTAGGTAGGTAGGTAGGTAGGTAGGTAGGTAGGTAGGTAGGTAGGTAGGTAGATAGATAGATAGATAGATAGATAGATAGATAGATAGATAGATAGATAGATAGATAGATAGATAGATAGATATGGAGAGATAGATAGATAGATAGATAGATAGATAGATAGATAGATAGATAGATAGATAGATAGATATGGAGAGAGAGAGAGAGAGAGATATGGATAGATAGATAGATAGATAGATAGATAGATAGATAGATAGATAGATAGATAGATAGATAGATAGATAGATAGATAGATAGATAGATGATAGATAGATATGGAGAGATAGATAGATAGATAGATAGATAGATAGATAGATAGATAGATAGATAGATAGATAGATAGATAGATAGATAGATAGATAGATAGATAGACAGACAGACAGACAGACAGACAGATAGATACCCTGTTTTCCCCAATATAAGACTTCCCTTGATAATAAACCCAATCAGACTTTTGAGCACATGGCAATAAGGCCAAGCGCTTATTTCAGGGTTCAAAAAAGTATAAGACAGGGTCTTATTTTCGGGGAAACATGGTAGATATATTTGAAATAAATGATCTCTTCTGATATTTCCCGGCGGCCATTTTGGAAGCCTGCAGCTGGGGGGTCTCTTGAGTACTTGCAGACTATTCCAAAAGATTTGTGTTTGTTGAAAGAATGAGGATAACATTACCTAAGTAAATATACATCCATTGAAGTCCAAACCCCATCCAAATGTGAAAGAAATTAAAATATATAAATATTATTTCAAGAAAGTACTATCTGATCTTTGTCTCCCTCTTACAGACACACAACCCGGCACACAGACATCCCTTTTTTTTATGCAGCTGTTCCAGGGATGGAACGCTAAAAAAAAAATGTAAAAAAACATCTTGTCAGCACAAAACTTTGCCAGACCTATCATCATAAATTGCATCTTGGAAGCCTGCTGAGCTCTCCAAAAAGTCTAGCCAGATTAGATTCCAGATTCCCTCAGTCTGGAGAGACATTGGGGGTGGGGGGGGGGGGTTAGTGGGGGTGAAGGGAAGAGAAAGACATGTCAACACCCTGCATCACTCTTTGTGACTCATGCGCTCTCTCTTCCTGGGGAACCACTGGGTGTAGCTACAAGTGTGAAAATCCTAGTGTGCAGTGAAGGTGCTTGAAGAGCATCGCTTTGGCCTTGAATCTGATGGCTCTGTTGGGAGTTTGGGAAAGTTCCTACACTCAGCTCAGAATACTGATCCTTTTCAATGACTTTTCCTTGTGTGGCAGAGTGAGTCAAGACTCATGAAGGAACTGAAGCCCATTGGAAATGACATACATTGGTTGCTACAGCATCCCTTCTCCTTCTTCTCCTCCTGCTCCTCCTTCTCTTTCTCCTTCTCCTTCACCTCCTCCTCATCATTCTCCTCCTCCTCCTCCTTCTCTTTCTCCATCTCCTTCTCTTTCTCCATCTTCTCCTCCTCTTTCTCCATCTCTTCCTCCTCCTTCTCCTCCTTTTCCTTTTCCTTCTCCTCCTTCTCCTTCTCCTCATCATTCTCCTCATCATTCTCCTCCTCCTTCTCCTCCTCCTTCTCCTTCTCCTTCTCTTCTCCATCTTCTCCTCCTCCTTCTCCTCCTTTTCCTTCTCCTCCTCTTTCTCCTCATCATTCTCCTCATCATTCTCCTCCTCCTCCTCCTCCTCCTCCCCCTTCTCCTTCTCTTTCTCCTTCTCCTCCTCCCCCTTCTCCTCCTTTTCCTCCTCATTCTCCTGCTTTTCCTTTTCCTTTTCCTTCTCCACCTCATCATTCTCCTCATCATTCTCCTCCTCCTCCTCTTTCTCTTTCTCTTTCTCCTTCTCTTTCTCCATCTTCTCCTCCTGTTTCTCCTTCTCCTTTTCCTTTTCCTTCTCCTCCTCCTCCTTCTCCTCCTCCTCCTTTTCCTTCTCTTCCTTCTCCTTCTCCTCCTCATCATTTTTCTCATTTTCTTTATCCTTCTCCTTTTCCAACCTTCTCCCTCTTCTCAATCCCCTCCTCCTCCTTCTCCTCTGACAGTGCTCAATCGTATGTGCCTAGTGTTCATTTTTCTTTAAAATGTATTATTTCCTAAGAAAAGGAGCTCTTATTCCCACATTTTTTGGTGTCCTTCATGGTGGAAAAGATCTAAGGGGACCTCTGCGAAAATTAAAGCCACCCTTTAAAATAATTGAAGGCGCTCCTCTGTCTGGTCTTCCATTTCTTGAAAGTTCTTAATTTTTCTTTCTTCTTCTAAATGTCATTCGAAGTAAAGAGAAATGCACAAGGTTATATCAAGGTTGACATCCTGCTTTAGAATTGCCAGCAATATATATACTTTTTTGGGGGGAAAGTTCCTTGTTGCACTGCACACTAAACTTTTGCAAAAATATGTCTTTCCATCATGGGAGATAAAATCTTGTGGTATGGGGGAGGGGGGGGAACCTGCATCAGCTCCGTTTCTTCCTTATTATTTCTTGCAGCTCCACAGGAGGGGATGGGGGGAGATGATCTTGCAGGAATTAGCTGGTAGAATAATTTCCTTCACTTCCGGTGAAATGAGAGCATCGAGTTTGCCTTCTCATGAAGGATGCTGAGTGGAACAAGAGATGCCACTGATTATTCCTCCTTGCCTCCCCTTTCTGCTGTCATATTTTTGCTTGGCTAATGTGGTTGGCATAAAAGTGCTCCTTCACTTCTACCAGGTCTTGATTGATAAGCTTCTTCTATTATTCTTTATGGGACTTTGAAAAAAAAATCACTAACTCCTTTCAAAGCTTGACAAGAGCTTTTGCGCCTACGGAGTTTCTGACAGTGACAGCCAAAGGGGACTGGCCCTTTGATGGGCGGTGGGTTCTATTCCTAATTTGGCAATTCCTTCCTCCTGGCTCACCTGCTGTGATTAAGGAGGCCTTACTAAAACCTCTCTCCAATGTCATATTTAATAAACAATCTGGTCACTGATCACTGGTCACTTATACGGTCTTTGACAGTAGTGAATTGAAATCAAATGGGATATTGAATAAATAAGATGTACAAAAATATAAATAGATAATAAATAGTTGCATGATAGATAATAAATAAAAAACAGAATCCAAGCAGCAGAGAAGTGCACCATTTGCTAAATTAAGCCTCATTATACTTTGCAGAAGGTTCTAAAATGGGTATAAAAGAATAGAATAGGATCGGATGGAATGGAATGGAATGGAATGGAATGGAATGGAATGGAATGGAATCAGGGGTGAAATCCAGCAAGTTCTGACAGCTTCTAGAGAACCGGTAGCGGAAATTTTGAGTAGTTCAGAGAATCGGCAAATACCAGCTCTGGCTGATCCCAGAGTGGGGTGGGAATGGAGATTTTGCAATATCCTTCCCCCAGGAGTGGGGAGGGAATGGGGATTTTGCACTATTCTTCCCTTTGAGTGGGGTGGAAATAGAGATTTTGCAGTATCTTTCCCCTGCCATGCCCACCAAGCCACACCCACCAAGCCACACCATGCCCACCAAGCCACGCCCACAGAACTGGCAGTAAAAAATTTCACCACTGAGAATGGAATGGAATGGAATGGAAGGAATTGGAATATGAAAGGGAAGGGGAGGGGAGGGAAGGGAAGGGAAGGGAACAGAATGGAAGAGAACAGAACAGAACAAAATATTCTTTATTGGCCAAGTGTTCTTGGACACATAAGGAGTTTGTCTCTGGTCCAGAAGCTCGCAGTGTACATACAAACAACAAAGTAATCATAAGATACCAATAAGAGAAGGTAGTAGAAAAGCTGACAATAGTAATGCAGCCCTACTACATGAGTAAATATCCTTAGACATAAGATAGTGTGTCAATGGTCAAACAATTAGGCAACTCCAAATCTCTGCTAACAAATGCTCAGTCCTGCACATTGGCAATAAAAATAGAAACATCAAATATTTGCTGTCCAGAAACGATCTAAAAGTTGACCCACACTCTGTCAAGGACCTTGGAGTACTCATTTCAAAAGATCTAAGCCCCAGAGCTCATTGTAACATCATTGCAAAAAAGCCATTAAGAGTTGTCAATCTTATTTTATGAAGTTTTCTCTCTGGTAACGCTATACTTCAAACTAGGGCATACAAAACTTTTGCCAGACCTATACGTGAATACTACTCACCTGCCTGGAACCCTCATTGTATTTCAGACATCATTATATTAAAGAGGGTCCAGAGATATTTTATTAGGAGAGTTCTCAAATCTTCTGCTCGAAATAAAATTCCCTATACCACCAGGCTTGAAATTGTAGGCCTTGATAGCCATCTATGTTCTGACCTAAGCTTAGTTCATAAGATTATTTATCAAAACGTCCAACCTGTAAATGAATACTTTAATTTCAACCGCAATGATACAAGGGCTATCAATAGATTCAAACTCAATGTAATTCACTCTAATCTTGATTGTAGGAAATATGACTTCTGCAAAAGAGTAGTAAGTGTCTGGAACATTCTATCTGATCCTGTTGTTAGTCTCTCTAATCCCAAATATCTTTTACCTTAAACTGTCTACCGTGGACCTTTCATGTTTCTTAAGAGGTCCCTAAGGGGCCGTGCATAAGCGCACCATCGTGCCTACCGTCCCTGTCCTACTGTCCCCATTTATGTGTAAAGGTAGGTAAAGGTTCCCTTCGCACATACGTGCGAGTCGTTGCCAACTATAGGGGGCGGTGCTCATCTCCGTTTCAAAGCCAAAGAGCCAGCGCTGTCCGAAGACGTCTCCGTGGTCATGTGGCCGGCATGACTCAACGCCAAAGGCGCACGGAACGCTGCTACCTTCCCACCAAAGGTGGTCCCTATTTTTTCTACTTGCATTTTTACGTGCTTTCAAAACTACTAGGTTGGCAGAAGCTGGGACAAGTAACGGGAGCTCACCCCGTTACATGGCAGCACTAGGGATTCGAACCACTGAACTGCCGACCTTTCAATTGACAAGCTCAACGTCCTAGCCCCTGAGCCACCGTGTCCCTCATTTATATGTAGTACTGTGGAAATGAAGTGTTCATCAGAGTGATGGGTAATAAAGTGGTGGATCATTTCAGATTTCGCGGCCAAAAAGATACGTCAGAGATCCCATTTGGTCTTCACATCCTTAATTTCCAGCAAGCTGGGCTCATTTCCTCCAGATTTCATGGATCTACATCCATACAGCAGCTGTGTCATATGGTGGCTGTGCAGAGGTGGTTTGTCACTGTCTTTTCTTTCTTTCTTTCTTTTATGAGAACGCTGTTTCAAAGTCTAGTTTATAGCCCTCCTGTTCCCTAGACATCTCCTATTTAAGTATTAACCAGCTTTGACCTTGCTTAAGCATCTGAGCCTGGGAAAAAAATCATTTTGCGGTGTTGACCCCCATCAATTCTTCATAAGGTAGGATGACATTTTTGGCAATGGAGCGAAAAACATATGAGCATCCTCACCCAGTTAATAATTAATTAAGCACTAATTAACTACCTAATTACCTTCTTCTGACACAGACAGGAAACATTTCTGGGGAAATCTGTTATTCCTTGCTTTGAAGTAAGGCCATTTAAGTCCTTTGAAATCCAGTTGTGTCAACAGGCCTTTGGTGACCACAAGGGAGCAGTGACCTAGTGTGTTGGTTCCATTGTTCAAAATCTGACACCCTCTCATAGCCTTTTCATCGTAATGTATTCATGTTTGTACTTTTGTACGTTATGAACATGTTAATGACTTGTCACATAACATGAGATTGGGATGGGGGAGATAGGTGAATATAAGAAATAAATAAAATTGGGGTGTATATGATTTTTTTTTCATAGTTTCCAGCATCAATAGTCTAATGATAACTTGCGTTATTTGAAAAACACTTACGCTTGAAATAAAATAGGAAATCGTACTCTTGATCTGAGTATTTGGTTGCTGCATTCTTCTGCCACACCATGCCCCATCCCAGTTTTATAGCTTTTTATAAAAACAATAGAAGAAGGGGTGGGCTTCAAAATTTTAGCAAGGGGTTCTCTGCTCGGTTGCTGGGTGGGTGTGGCCATGGTGGACGTGCCCTAACCCTGCACCACGGTGGGAGGGGGGCATTTTTGCCCTCCCCTGGCTCCGGAGGTTTTCCTCAAGCTCCCTCCTCAGGCTCTGGAGGCTGGAAACAGGCCCATTTTTCCCCCTCCCTGAGCCTCTGCATGTGCCCTGCACTTACCTCACATCCAAAGCGGGCCGCGTGGGGACTCCTGGGAGAGGCGGGGCAGGATGGGTGGGGCCAGATAGGAGTGGGATTTGGGGGTTCCCCGAACTGCACAGAATCTTAGCTAGAGGTTTTCTTGAACCCGTGAAAACCCCCAGCAGCCCACTCCTGGAAAAAAAAAACTAGTGAACAAATTAACAAGTCAACAAAACAACAACATAGGCCCGTGATGGCGAATCTGTGGCACCCATAATACAGGTGGCACATGAAGACATAGCTGTAGGCATGCGAATGTTGCCCTAGCTCAGCTCCATCGCTCATGCACACGCCGGCCAGCTGATTTTCATGCCTTCCGGACCCACCAGAAGTCAGGAAACAGGCCATTTCTGGCCTCCAGAAGGCCTCGGGGGGGGAGAGGCTGTTTTCACCCTCCCCAGGCTCCAAGGAAACCTCTGGAGCCTGAGGAGGGCGAAAAATGAGCCTACTGGCTCACCAGTAACCTTTTTGCCATCACGTGCCAAAAGCGGGGGGAGTGCAGGAGGGTCACGGGGAGGCACGGAGGGCATTGAATTATGGGTGTGGGCACACATGTGCATAACTCCACATGTGCATAACTCCCCCTTGCTTTTGGCACATGACGGCAAAAAGGTTAGCTATTAGCTATCACTGACATAGGCTTTCTATAGCTCTTTTCATTCAGCGGAGTCCCTGATAGATAGAACCCATCTTTGCTCCTTGTCGTTTATTGTGGGAAGAAAAACAGGTGCAACTTCAATCCAGAAATAAATTCTCAATGGATTACTTGCCAGTTTTACTCATACATTCCTGTTTCCCCTCTGGGACCTGATTTTTTTTTCCCCCCATACGTTTTCAAAGGTAAGGTGGATCCTTTGTCGGTTTCTTTCTGTCATCTGGAACCAGCTTTTATTCCTGCTGGTGATCATCGCATCAGGGTTCACACCGGGAAGTGAGAAATCCTAATTTGTTCCAAATCGCACGCGACTTTTAGACGTCTTTCCGATGTCATTTTTAAAAAAACCCACCCTACAGAAGCTGATTGCGCTGGCTGTAGTTGCATCCAAGACAGCCGTAATCTACAACTTCAGGATCTAAAATTCATGATTTTATCAACCCAAGTCTCCAAAATATCTGTTTCAAATGAGGTTCTCCTTCCTTCCCACTTCACCCTTTGTGCTTGTGTTGACTTTCTGCTCCTATTTTGGCAGCTCTTCTCGAGTCTGTTTGGGGGTTTTACATCATTTCTAACAATCTGAAGGTGTCTGGTAGCTCCTTCTCTGGCTTGTAAATTTTATTAAAAGGCGTAAACCTTCAGGAGCTGTTTTAATGTTTTAACCACTCGGTGGGTCTGATGAAATGAATTACAGCTCTCAAAAGCTTCCAGGAGAAATGATGTTTCTTCCTACATTCCCTCTGCCATTTTGGGGGTGGGGTGGGGTGGGTAGGAGGCTGTTGTTTACTCATCCCAGCAGACCTGAGAATATTTTGTAGAGTTGGTGCGTATGTATGTTGGAAGAAATGTCCATCTGGGTTCAGTTCCAAGTGGGGAAAAAGACACCGGAAACATGGAGACTGCTTGGAAAGATGGTTTAATGGTGGACAGGATCACATGGTTTGAGGTCCTGAACAGAAAAGGGGTGAGATGCTGAGAGCGCCTTGGTTTTATGCCCTCTCTGAGCTTTGAACTTTTTGGGGCACGGGAAGAGTACCCTGATTGGTTGTCAGACCCCCAGGAGGTGGGGGTCTTAGCTAACCTTGCTGGCTGATGTAATCTTCCCAGGTGCTATGTTGTGAGTTTCTGTTGCTAGATGGGTCCTATTGTGTTGCAGATGATGGTCCATTGACAAAGGTGGAGTGGGGGGAGGCAGGAAGGTACAGCTGCTTTGTCTTTAAAACATGTTTCTCCATTTCTCATCCGGGGAAATATATTCTGCCTTTTTAATATTTCCTAAAATATTTCATTCTCCTAGGAGAGGGGTGGGTGCTAACTCCCTACAAATGTACACCTGTGTTCGATAGTCAGAATTTCAGGTATGTGTATTCGCCTTCCACACTGCTCTGAATTCTTAAACCTCTACATTTACAAATGAACTTCCCAGTCCCAAGGCTTCCACATTTCACTCTTAAAACAAAGCTCCCCAGATTTAGCTGTTCATAGATCTTCTGCTTTTCAGGTCAAGATAATTTATTTGGCTGTTTTTGGTTTTTTTTCAATAGCTGATCTCAGTGCTTCAGAATTAGTTTTATGCTGCTGCTTTCCTTTCTAATTCTTGCTTATTTATGAGAGATTGTTTTATTTTTCAGCACAGTTACATCAGGCATTACATCAAGGGATTTTTTTTTAAAGTACTTATTTTATTAAAAAAACCCAGAAAACAATGATAGGAAAAGGAAGCACTGTACAAATTAAGAAGTAAATAAAATGTGTATGTCTGTGTGTATGTATGTATGTATGTGTGTGTGTGTGTGTACACACACACAAACACACACACACACACAGACATATACACACCTATATGTGTATATATATATATAGGCTTTTGTATCTATAAAAATAAATAAAACAATAGAACAACAGAAAACAAATCAATAAAACAGCCAAAAGCATAAGCTTTCTATAGCAGTAAAAATATAGCTTTTCCTATCTATTTAAAAAAAGATAGTCTACATATATAACACATTCAATATACAACAAAGGATGGTCATATTTCAGAAATAGAAATACTGTGCTAGATTCATCAGGCTTCCAAAACAAGAAAGACACTCAGGAGTTACTTCTAAGTAGTTTCCTTTATTGTTCCGGTTGTAAGTGTTGTTACCTTGTTGAATGTATCTTTTCTTTTATGTACGCTGAGAGCGTATGCACCCAGACAAATTCCTTGTGTGTGCAATCACACCTGGCCAATTAAAAATTATATTATATTCTATTCTATTCTGTTCTGTTCTGTTCTCTTCTGTTCTGTTCTGTTCTATTCTTATCTACAGACATGAATCTTGCCAAACTAAATCAACTAACTGCATCATTAAAGATATTTTCTGATAATTGCTGGGGAGGAGCTTTCTTAATTCTCTTCCTGTCAACTTAAACAATCTTAAATTTTGCTTTCTGTTGGTCCTCTGGAATGCAGCCCTTCCATTCTGGGAATCAAGACCACAACCCACCACAGTTCTGCAGAGCACAGAGGTCACTACAGGATACAGCCCAAAAGCTCCAGATGGCAGCCATAATGATGTACTCTACTTGTTTATGACATTGGTGTTGTTGTTGTTGTTGTTGTTGTTGTTGTTGTTGTGTTACGGCTGCCATTTTGATTTTCTGGACCATACCGTGCAGATCCCTGGAAAGACTGCTCTTGAATGACCAATCAGGTGAGGTCTCTGCCATTCTACATGCAATTAAAGTAGCACAGGGCACCGAGTTATAAAGGGGGGTATCTCCTCATCATCCTGTGCCATGTGCCAAGGAGGATGGGCTGGATGGTGGGGTTAGTCTCTCCAAGGGGCCTAAACTGATCTACAAACTTGGGGTTCCTGTTGGGGGCCACCCCAGTATTAATAATTTAATTAATAATTTAACCAAGTTGGAAGGGACCTTGGAGGTCTTCTAGTCCAACCCCCTGCTTAGGCAGGAAACCCTACACCACTTCAGACAAATGGTTATCCAACATCATCTTCTTAAAAACTTCCAGTGTTGGAGCATTCACAACTTGAGGCAAATTGTTCCACTGATTCATTGTTCTCACTGACAGGAATTTCCTCCTTAGTTCTAAGTTGCTTCTCTCCTTCATTAGTTTCCATCTGTTGCTTCTTGTTCTGCCCTCAGGTGCTTTGGAGAATAGTTTGACTCCCTCTTCTTTGGGGCAGCCCCTGAGATATTGGAACACTGCTATCATGTCTCTCCTAGTCCTTCTTTTCATCAGACTAGACATGCCCAGTTCCTGCAACCGTTCTTCATATGTTTTAGCCTCCAGTCCCCTAATCAGTGGTGGGTTTCAAAAAATTTTACTACCAGTTCTGTGGGTGTGGCTTGGTGGGCCTGGCATGGCTTGGTGGTTGTGGCTTAGTGGGCGTGGCAGGGGAAGGATACTGTAAAATCTCCATTCCCTCCCCAGTCCAGGGGAAGGTTACTGCAAAATCCCCATTTCCTCCCGATCAGCTGGGACTTGGGAGGCAGAGAATAGATGGGGGCGGGGCCAGTCAGAATTTTTACTACCAGTTCTCCAAACTACTCAAAATTTCCGCTACCGGTTTTCCAGAACTGGTCAGAACCTGTTGAAACCCACCTCTGCCCCTAATCATGTTTGTTGCTCTTCTCTGCGCTCTTTCTAAAATCTCCGCATCTTTTTTACATCATGGCGACCATAACTGGGTGCAGTATTCCAAGTGCGGCCTTACCAAGGCCTTGTAAAGTGGTGGTAACACTTCACGTGAAGCTTGATTCTATCCCTCTGTGTGTTGTGAAAGGAGAACGGCTAGCAGCAGATTCTGAGCAAAAAAGCTGGATGAATCGTGAGGAACTCTGCTCTGCATTATTAAATTTCTGTTTTATAGCAGATGCCTTGGGAATTTCTTGACCTTTTCCAGGGCTAATCTATATGCTTCTTTTCTGCAGCACGTTCAATGCAGAAGTGGCATATGGGAGGGGGGAATGGGGAGGAGGTGGTGGCAGAAAGGTATATTCAGCGAATTATTGGTTTTTTTTTTCTTTCTCCCACGAAGGAAAAGAAAATGTTACAGCCAGGATACTTCCTTCTCTTGCTTTCTTTCCCCCTCCCTCCTCATTCCTTGCCAGATGTTCTGTTGAGCCATAATATACCGTACACACATTTCTCTTGCTTTTTCCAGACTTTTACTTAAAAAGTTATTCTCGTCTCATTGTTTTAGCTTCCAGGAGACAGAAAGGAACATTTGACCTTAAAAAGAAAAATGCTCCACCGAGTCCCAAATAAACTTTATTTTGATTGCTAGGACCGGCGCGCCTCTTAAATTTAAGTTAGGCAACACAGATACATTCGTGAAACCGTTTACAGCCTCGTGTTAGCTTTTACAACAAACAAAGAGGATGGAGTGAGGATTCGGACCATTTAGGGGGAAAAGGGGACACACTCTCGTGGCTGGGGGCTGCCCTATTATTTTGAAGGCCAGCGTAGGGGAGGAACACACAATTAGCTAGGTCCACGTTGCCCAAATAGATGAGGCCAGGGTAATTTTAAATGCCTTTTTTATTGGATCATTTCGCAAGAACTGGAACAGTGGTGGGTTTCAAATTTTTTTTGGGCGTGGCATGGCTTGGTGGGCGTGGCTTGGTGGGCATGGCAGGGGAAGGATACTGTAAAATCTCCATTCCCTCCCCACTCCAGGGGAAGGTTACTGCAAAACCCCCATTTCCTCCCAATCAGCTGGGACTTGGGAGGCACAGAATAGATGGGAGTGGGGCCAGTCAGAATTTTTACTACTGGTTCTCCGAACTACTCAAAATTTTCGCTACCGGTTCTCCAGAACTGGTCAGAATCTGCTGAAACCCACCTCTGATCAGGGACCATGGAGAAAGGTTTTTCCTCGGAGGGGGGCGTGGTTTTCCATGCTGCCTGCATCCTGTGGCTGAGGCTTCTTTTGTTTGCACAGCCCAGTTGCTCACATGCTGCGGACTGGTGCCAGTGCATGGACCAAGGGTTGGGGACCCCTGCTTTAATGCCTCTTCTTGTGGACACAATTTTTCTCTTTTTAAAAAAAAAAAAAACTTAATCATCATATTAAATCTGCTCTGATGAAGTTCTCACTTCAGTCCTCCTCTCCGTGTAAAGCTTAGGACAATAGTAATTTTAAAAAGATCGGCAATATTGATGAATTAGGGATTACACCGTTAGGTGTAGATTGCGTACAAAGATTCTAGCCTTTCCTTGCTTTTTCCTTTTTTAGTTTTTCCTCGTGCCTTTTACTTAACTAACAAACAAATAAAATATTTATAGACCCCTCACATCCTGGACATAAACTGTTTCAACTCCTACCCTCAAAACGACGCTATAGAGCACTGCACACCAGAACAACTAGACACAAGAACAGTTTTTTCCCGAATGCCATCACTCTGCTAAACAAATAATTCCCTCAACACTGTCAAATTATTTACTAAATCTGCACTACTATTAATCTTCTCATCGTTCCCATCACCAATCTCTTTCCACTTATGACTGTATGACTGTAACTTTGTTGCTGGTAATCCTTATGATTTATATTGATATTGATTGTTCCTGATTGCTTATTTGTACCCTAAGCTTATCATTAAGTGTTGTAACATTAAGTGTTAAATTGTACCCTTTGACCATCATTTGTGTTGTAAATGTTGTATCTTGATGAAGGTATCTTTTCTTTTATGTACACTGAGAGCATATGCACCAAGACAAATTCCTTGTGTGTCCAATCACACTTGGCCAATAAAAAATTATCTTCTCTTCTCTTCTCTTCTCTTCTCTTCTCTTCTCTTCTCTTCTCTTCTCTTCTCTTCTGTTATATTCTAATTTGAGGACTCTATGTGGCATTCTATAACATTTTAGGCCCCCCTACTTTCACTGCCATTGCTCATCCTGCTATACTGAAAAATAATAATATATTCAGCTCCCAAAGATGCTGTGACCCCCATGTCATGCAACTATAACATTTGGCATGTTCTTTACAGAAGGGAGCACCTGCCAAGTGGCTGCTGGAATCAATCAAACTGCTGAGATTCTGAAACTCCTATTCTATTCTATTCTATTCTATTCTATTCTATTCTATTCTATTCTATTCTATTCTATTCTAAAAAGAAAAATATATGGAGAGACAAAAAAATTACGCAAACAGTGAAATGTTTTGCCTAACATGATCGTGTGTTGCCCCGAAATCGTTGTGGCTTTTGACCTGACACCTATGCGGTCACCTTCTTCTTTTTAAAGGTTTCGTCTTTGCTGGCATCTTCAGGTGGGTCTCAAATTTTATTCAGCATCTCCCCATAGGAAAGGATCTTAATTTGTGGGCAGGCAGGAATTTGAAATGAAGATTGAGGAAGCTGTCTTTATTGTAGGAATATCCAGAAATCTCCGGCTACATTCTGACAGCCCGTGTCCAATTAGCTTTTGTATTTGCTGACGATGGAGACTGAAGAGCGGGGGGGGGCGGACGATGGCATTCATACAACTAATTAACCCATCATGTAAATGTGTTTCATTCATGGGCTAGATAGAACCAAGGAGGGGGAGTGGGGTTTGTCATTTCTTTGGAGGATGACTCAGGTTCTCATTTTAAATTTAATTACAATACAAACGAGACTAATCACTCATCTTAGTTGTACGAGGATTTTCCCCCAACCCCCCAGTATCTTGGTTACCCATGTGTATATAATGAGACACCTCATCTTCTTAGCCGAATATATAAACTCACTTATGACTTGGATTTTATGTCTGTAATTAGAGATAATGGAATCAGGAGTGGGGGGTGGGGAATCCAAACCTTGGGGGGGTGGGGAAATAGCCCTGTGCATTTCATTTTCTCAAATGAAATACACTTGCAGGAGCTTTATTGCAGCATGAGGGATATCTTGGGGTCCCAAAAGTGCTTTTCCAAAACTCAACAGGGCTATCTTGGGTTTGTGTTTTTTTCCCCTGAAAATGTTACACGTCTCATTCAAGAAGCGTCTTTGGTTCTGTTCGGTGAAGAAGCCTCTTGGATGAGAAGCGAAATTTTCAGGGCAAAAAAACTAAGATAGCCCAGTTGCCTTTTAGAAAAGCGGCTTTGGAACAACCATGATCTGAACGATTGAGACACTCTATGGATATTTATGGGATTGCCAACATGACTGCCAACGTCTGATGACGGATATGGCACAACAACAAGAAGAATGGATATTTTGGGGTCTCTTCCAGTTGGTACTTGGAATATTGCATCCAGTTTTGGTCGCCACGATGTAAAAAAGATGTTGAGACTCTAGAAAGAGTGCAGAGAAGAGCAACAAAGAGGATTAGGGGACTGGAGGCTAAAACATATGAAGAACGGTTGCAGGAACTGGGTATGTCTAGTTTAACAAAAAGAAGGACTAGGGGAGACATGATAGCTGTGTTCCAATATCTCAGGGGTTGCCACAAAGAAGAGGGAGTCGGGCTGTTCTCCAAAGCACCTGAGGGTAGAACAAGAAGCAATGGGTGGAAACTGATCAAAGAAAGAAGCAACTTAGAACTAAGGAGAAATTTCCTGACAGTTAGAACAATTAATAAGTGGAACGACTTGCCTGCAGAAGTTGTGAATGCTCCAACACTGGAAATTTTTAAGAAAATGTTGGATAACCATCTGACTGAGATGGTGTAGGGTTTCCTGCCTGGGCAGGGGGTTGGACTAGAAGGCCTCCAAGGTCCCTTCCAACTCTGTTGTTATGTTATGTACTTTCGTTTCCAAACTCAGAATAGTAGTAGTAGTAGTAGTAGTAGGACACTCCGGTAGCACTCTCGTAGCACTGTACTCCGAGATAGGGCATATAAAACCTAAGACCTATACTTGATTACTGTTCACCTGCCTGGAACCCTCAATGTATTTCAGATATCATTATATTAGAGAGGGATATTTTACTAGGAGATTTCTCAAATCTTCTGCTCAAAATAAAATTCCCTATACCACCAGGCTTGAAATCTTAGATCTAGAAAGTCTCGAACTACGTCATCTACGTTCCGACCTATGCTTAGTTCATAAGATTATTTACCAAAATGTTCTACCTGTAAATGAGTACTTTAATTTCAACCATAATAATACAAGGGCCATCAATAGATTCAAAGTCAATGTAATTTGCTCTAATCTTAATTGTAGGAAATATGACTCTTGTAATAGAGTGGTAAATGTCTGGAACACTCTATCTGATCCTGTTGTTAATCTCTTTAATCCCAAATACCTTTTACCTTAAAAGGTCTACTGTGGACTTTTCATGTTTCTTAAGAGGTCCCTAAGGGGGTGTGCATAAGTGCACCAGCGTGCCTACCATCCCTATCCTACTGTTCCCAATTATAGGTAATCATTCTATGAGTTTATGGCTATGTCTTGCCTATTTCTATCCTTTTTTGTGTGTGCCAAAAAATTTTCATGTGACCATGTCTGTGTCTACTCTTACTTGTTTTCTTGTATTTGTTGACAAATAGATAGATAGATAGATAGATAGATAGATAGATAGATAGATAGATAGATAGATAGATAGATAGATAGATAGATAGATAGATAGATAGATAGATAGATAGATAGATAGATAGTTGGCTGTGCCAGGTGGGTCTGCTGGATCTGTGCCAGGTAGGTCTCCCACGATCTGTTTTCCACCCCGGCTAAATGAACTGGGGGAGTGATGCTGTTTTCAGGTGGAACAAATGTGTTGATGATATGCTACCTTGGGCTGCAGTAAATCCCAGCTACGTAAACCTGGGGATATATGAAGCCCAACCTGCCTTTTGAAGCCCCTCAGATCCGTCTCCTCTGTGCAAGTTAAGTCTCCAGCTGTCCTGGGGTCTGGTATTCTGTTTATTCTTATTCTTATATTCTTATATTATATTATATTGTATTGTATTGTATTGTATTGTATTGTATTGTATTGTATTGTATTGTATTGTATTGTATTGTATTGTATTGTATTGTATTGTATTGTATTGTATTGTATTGTATTGTATTGTATTATATCATATCATATCATATCATATCATATCATATCATATTATATTATATTATATTATATTCTTATATTCTTCTGCTCTGGCCCCCACTGATAGGACCAAGCAGCTGGAAGGTGCCAGAAGCAAAACAGCAGCCTGGGTGCTGCTGACATTTGCCGAGCCAAGAGTTTTACACGCTCATAAATTTCACTTCCATTTGTGTCTGTGCATGTGGAGGCGTGAGTGACAAGAAAACAGGTTGTCAGATTTTTTTGTTTTGTTTTGTTTCACACACCAGGCTTCCATTCGTACTTTTGAAGGACAAAAAAAAAGCAGGGTGTTTATGTGTGAGAGAGCTTGCATGTCTGGGGGGTATACAAGTGTAGAAGCTGATATTTGGTTAGGATTAGTTCTTTGTTGCTGCTTGAATTAAGGGGAAAAAAATTGAATGCGTAAACAGTCAGAAAAGATAGAATTATCAAGGCTGTGCACCTGAGAACATGATCCTATACATCAGGTATGCAGTACCCGATACCTTGGAGTCACAAGGCAGCTATCAATCTCTAATTGTAGCCCTTCTCTCTGTATGTGTCTGGCTCTCATCTCTATCTCTATCTCTATCTCTATCTCTATCTTTATCTATCTATCTATCTATCTATCTATCTATCTATCTATCTATCTATCATCTCTCTACCTATCTATCTTTATCTGCCCTCCATCCCTCCCTCCCTCCATCCATCTATCTATCTATCTATCTATCTATCTATCTATCTATCTATCTATCTATCTATCTATCTTCCCTCCCTATCTATCTCTAGCGATCTGTCATCAAGCCATTATCCATCCATCCATCCATCCATCCATCATCTATCTATATCTATCTATCTATCTATCTATCTATCTATCTATCTATCTATCTATCTATCATCTCTCTACCTATCTATCTTTATCTGCCCTCCATCCCTCCATCCCTCCCTCCATCCATCTATCTATCTATCTATCTATCTATCTATCTATCTATCTATCTATCTATCTATCTATCTATCTTCTCTCCCTATCTATCTCTAGCAATCTGTCATCAAGCCATTATCCATCCATCCATCCATCATCTATCTATATCTATCTATCTATCTATCTATCTATCTATCTATCTATCTATCTATCTATCCATCCATCCATCCATCCATCCATCTATCTATCTATCTGGTATTTTCCTCAGACAGAAGAACATTGTTTGATAATATTATATTATTTTATGTTTGAGAAGGTAGTTTAAAAGTCATCATAAATATTATTGTCATGATCACTAGTAAAGTCTGTTAAATGAGCAGCTTTTCTTTTTCCTCTGCAAATCTAATTCACACTCCTTGATTGTAATTTAGTATTGATGGTTTCTCAGCTTCAAGGAACACCAAAATAGAAGCAGACAACTGCTTATGTTAAGACTCTTCTCAAATAGCTATTGGATTCACAAAGCTATTTCAGGGAATATGAGAAATGGATTAATGGGAGCTCCTTGCGGGCTCTAAAATCAATGGAAAGTTGTGCTTCATTGGCTCTCCACAATCTGTGTGTATTTAAACAATGCAAAGAGCAACCAGCAAAGATGTATGCATGCTTTGTG
Source organism: Ahaetulla prasina (assembly GCF_028640845.1). Classification (NCBI taxonomy): domain Eukaryota; kingdom Metazoa; phylum Chordata; class Lepidosauria; order Squamata; family Colubridae; genus Ahaetulla; species Ahaetulla prasina. Next base: position 9,903,278 of record NC_080551.1, read on the forward strand.
TAGCTTACTTTTTGTGGTTGTGGTAGCACAGGTGAACCAGAAACCACCATAATTCTCATGGAAAGAAATTGAACTGCATTATTTTGGCTTTTGTGGGATGGGAAACTGGCCTTTACGCTCCATGGTCGCAATGCCTTCAGACAATCGATAGTAATAAAAAGCATTGCAAAATAATCTCCCAAATGACTCCTGTCCCACCCATACATGATTATTATATATGTGATACAGATTCTGTATCATCCCCTACATTCCATTGAGGACCTGTATACTGCAGGAGTCAAAAAGAGGGCTGTGAAAATATCTACAGACCCCTCGCATCCTGGACATAAACTGTTTCAACTCCTACCCTCAAAACGACGCTATAGAGCACTGCACACCAGAACAACTAGACACAAGGACAGTTTTTTCCCGAATGCCATCACTCTGCTAAACAAATAATTCCACAACAGTTGCCTCTTGAAAAAGCACCTTTGGGATAGAGAATTTTTCTTTCCCCTGGAGAAAGTTAGAGGACCTGTTCATTCAACTTCTCTATCCTCTAATTTGGATGATGAATTTTTAAAAACAACAACCCTTTCAAAGGGTGAGCTCCCATTACTTGTCCCAGTTTCTGCCAACCTAGCAGTTCGAAAGCACGTTAAAAATTCAAGTAGAAAAATAGGGACCACCTTTGGTGGGAAGGTAAGAGCGTTCCATGCGCCTTTGGAATTTAGTCATGTTGGCCACATGGTCACGGAGATGTCTTCGGACAGCGCTGGCTCTTCGGCTTTGAAATGGAGATGAGCACTGCCTCCCTAGAGTCAGGAATGACTAGCATATATATGCAAGGGAAACCTTTACCTTTACTTTTTTACCATCCAATAGCAGCAGAGCTGCCATCCTTCTGAATGCACATATTCCCCAAACGGCCCAGTGGATGGAGCAGAGGAGTGTTTTGAATCGGAGCTTGAAAATATGGGAAGAATGATTAGAACGTGGAAAAATCCCACCGCTCCCAACGGGACCAGCTGCAGCAATGTCTCCCATCAAGAAGCCATGCGTGGTGCAGATGGTGTCCGTATGCCTTTCATTAAGGGCTGGATTTATTTCTGCCCGCATTACATCCCAATATCATTGGAGGGTAATTTACGCAACAGATGTGGAGTGGGGGATGTGCAAGAGAGGCATGAGAGGCATAAATCTGCAACATTTCTCTAGCCACCTTGTGGTTTTCCCCTGGGCCCCACATCATGGAGAGGATTTTCTTAAGGGAAAAGAGATGTCCATAGGCTTTCCTCGGAAGCAGCCAGAGGCCTGGTGAAAAAGTTTTCCTCCATTAGCTCAGCAACTTAAAAGTACTAATTGATCTAGCCATCAACAAGAATCAACAGACATTTGTGCAGGGGGAAAAATTCACTTACTTTAACTACGACCTCGGAGATGTGAGCACAAGCGCTCACTTCACTCATGTGCGCCTCTTCTGCACATGCACAGAGGGTCAGCACACGGGATGTGATAACATCTGGGCGAGGAGCCGAGCGGGACAGCGGCAGCACCAGAGAAGCATCAGCGTTTCCTCCTCTCTCTTCAAGCAGGTTGATTGGCTTTTCAGTGACGTGGTTGCTCCAGCAGCTTTGGTGCGTTCTCTGGGCGTTGAGAGGGTGAGCGCAACCGGTCGCTCATTTCGCTGCCGAAGCCCCTCAAGCCAACATGCTGGTGAAACCCAACCGGCAACATGAGAAGACTTGCCGCTTGCAGGGAAAGAGATTTGAATCAAATTCAAGATTTGAATCAATTTCATGTTGAATGAAATTCAACAGTGTAAAAAGTAAGGTTCTACGTTTAGGCCAAAAAAACAAAATGCACATGTACCGTATATGTGGTACCTTGCTCAATAGTCGTAACTGTGAGAGGGATCTTGGAGTCCTAGTGGACAACCATTTAGATATGAGCCAGCCGTGTGCAGCAGCTGCCAAAAAAGCCAACACAGTTCTGGGCTGCATAAACAGAGGGATAGAATCGAGATCACGTGAAGTGTTAATACCACTTTATAATGCCTTGGTAAGGCTACACTTGGAATACTGCATTCAGTTTTGGTCGCCACGATGTAAAAAAGATGTTGAGACTCTAGAAAGAGTGCAGAGAAGAGCAACAGAGATGACTAGGGGACTGGAGACTAAAACATATGAAGAACGGTTGCAGGAACTGGGTATGTCTAGTTTAATGAAAAGAAGGACTAGGGGAGACATGATAGCAGACTTCCAATATCTCAGGGGCTGCCACAAAGAAGAGGGAGTCAAACTATTCTCCAAAGCACCTGAGGGTAGAACAAGAAGCAATGGGTGGAAACTAATCAAGGAGAGAAGCAACCTAGAACTAAGGAGAAATTTCCTGACAGTTAGAACAATTAATCAGAGGAACAACTTGCCTGCAGAAGTTGTAAATGCTCCAACACTGGAAATTTTTAAGAAGATGTTGGATAGCCATTTGTCTGAAATGGTGTAGGGTTTCCCGCCTATGCAGGGGGTTGGACTAGAAGACCTCCAAGGTCCCTTCCAACTCTGATATTATTATTATTATAATTTGAATCAGTTCGGTTCAGCGAACCGATTCAAATCGTCCCTACCGCCTCAGCCGAGCCGGGCTGAAGTGGTCGAATTTCACCCCGACATTTGTGTATGCAGAGGTGACTGATTCTTGGTGTATACAGAGATCATGCCAGGATTCCAATTAACAACCCCAACAGATGTAAAATTCCAAGGCAGGCATTTCCCTCAAAGTTCCATTTTATTAGAGATGTCATATTGGCACATCTGGGGAAACCCAAATCTGAAAGGCCCCCAGATTTTCCCCACCCAAATCAATATCAAAGTCCCTTCCCCTGCACCCACATGTCCATCACATGGTCCGATCAGGTCCCTGTCCCAACTGGAGTTGTCTCCCAGTCACGCCTCTCCAGGTGCAGGCTGAACGTCTTTGACTCCCAGGGAAAAGAATGTTGTTTTGGCTATGCATCTCACCCCATCTCCATCCACCACCACCTCTCCACATTTCCCACAGCATGCCTATCCACCAAGTGTGGCAGCCCAGAAGATCCAAAGTTAAAGATGGCTTCCAGGGCTGACACATGCTTCAGAATAGTTTTACCCAGCAGTTACCTCTGAGTGCTGCTTGTAAAACCCCTGTGAACTCTGAAGCAAACTTGGCTGAGGCCATTTTGGAGGCTTTAGAGTTGCCACAGAGTGAAGAAGGGATAGGGAGCGGGGACACGGTTAGATGGGGGTTTGTAGCCAAAACAAAATAGCTCCCTGTGAGAACCAAGATCATTCCAACAGGTGGCTGGAAGGAGGAGGACCACCGTATCCAGGCAACCAATCCAGCACCTTGATTAGACAATGTGACTGATTTCTTGGGGAAAGGGGAAACCTTCACTTTTAATCAGGTGAAAACCACAGAACTTTCAATGTCGGTTTTCACCAGCTTGTGCCAATATGATATCTCCAATAAAATTGTTCTTTGTCTGCCTCAGAGGTCTTCTTTCTATGGAATTATTACTTGGAACCCTGACAACACACCCACCCACCCAAGGAACTCCTTGGAAATTGCAAGAGGTTCTTCAATGAATAGATAGTTTGGTTCCTTGCCAAATATTTCATCTGCCATTTCCTCCAACCACTCAAGTTCAGCCTGATGTGTAAGAAGTTGCTTTCCTTCCCTTTCTCCTTTTTTCTACAGTGCTATCAGGTGCAAAAGTTCAGGACCACATATTAGGTCTCTTCTGCATAAATACAGGGGAGGGGAGCACGCTAAGGAGAAGATTGACAGACATGAAGGAGAAGAAAATGTCTCATCAGTGGGTTCCTACCATAGTTATGGGAAAGCCAAGGATTTAAGTAACTATCAGTGGTGGCGCAGTGGTTAGAGTGCAGTACTGCAGGCTACTTCTGCTGACTACCAGCTGGCTGCAATTTGGCAGTTCAAATCTCACCAGGTTCAAGGTTGACTCAGCCTTCCACCCTTCCGAGGTGGGTAAAAGGAGGACTTAAAATTGTTGGGGGCAAGATGCTGACTTTGTAAACTACTTAGAGAGGGCTGTAAAGCACTGTAAAGCGGTATATAAGTCTAAGTGCTATTGCTATTGCTAGCCACATTTTCGTTGTTCTGTTCTTAATATAAGGAACAGTAAATTTTGCTATATCATCATCATTATTATTATTATTTACTTTATTCATTACACATGAAAC